>NC_136519.1:62837379-63177379 GCF_053919585.1 Euprymna scolopes
TTTTTGGATAACGAACATTACAATCAAAGTACTTTTTACTATGTGGTCGGAAGTGTTAATCTTTGAATCATTCGAATTATTCAAGAAAATGAAAAAAAAGCCAATTCACACACACACATAGATAAATAAACTGAGGTGAAAAGAATTCAACAATACCAGATGAAAATGAATCAAATTCTAGACAGAAAAAAAATAAAAATAAAATATGTAAAATGTACAACAATGTATCAGTATTTAAAGAAAATGATTTTTTTTATTCATTTCAATTCATGAATTGGAGAAACAGAAATACAAAGAACAAAAAATGTAGAAAGGGAGATTTATACATGTATTGGATTCTGCAAATTTTATACAACAAATAAAAATGACTTTTAAACAAGAAAAAATAAATAAAAGGAAACAAAAAAAAAAGACAGAGGTAAACCTATAAATGTTTAAATTTAACAAAAACGTTTTAATTATTATTCTTAGATGAACTTTTTTTTTTTAAATTCCATTTAGATGAAAGTGAGGATTAATGGATAAGAAAAGAAAAGTTTTCAAAAATAAAAACTTTCAGTAAAAAAAAAAAAAAAAAAAAAACAACAAAACAAAAAAAAACAACAAAAAAAACATTTTGTGCAGGTTTGAAAAATATAAAAATTTGTTGATTCATAAATATTGATTCATTGATTGATTCATGATGGAATAAATGTTTAACATCTAATGTAATATAGAAATCAACTGTAAATAATATCAATAATGGGAAAGCATATACAGGAGCTATAAAAAAATATTTATTCAGCGATAGATATAGCTATGACATCAAAAAAATATGAAAATAAAAATGCCACTTAATATTGAGAAATATTAAAATTAAAACCTGGTAATATAAATAGAAACTCTAAATTATATTTACAGGCAAAATATTGAATCATAAAAATTAAAGCAAATTATTAAATTAGGATCAATGATGCATAACCAAATATAGATAAACATTTTTGTTATTAAAATCCTAATCAAAGAAATCAACAAAAAATAAATGAAATGAAACATTTAGATTCTAAAATGGCCATATTATTTTAAAACTTTTTATCTGAAAATATTTCACATTAAATAATCATATATGATTAATGTGGAATAAAGTTGTTGGGCTGGCGTAGACATATATATTCAAAATAGCTTCACATAAAAAATTAGTCCATGTTATGAAAGCATAACGATGAGAGTACTCTTCCTAAAGAAGAACAGTAACTCCTACTTCCTTTTTGTACCAATAACAAAAAAAGAAAAATCCAAATCCTGATTACATGACTGTTAGCATAAAATTTAACCAGAAAAAGTTCTTTTATAAAAACAAAACCTAATATGTATACATTAAAAAAAAAAAAAAGTACATAGAAACTAAATTGAAAGTAAAGAATCCGAAGTAATGCAAAACAGGTACAATACATTTATACTTCTGTATGTGTACTTCTGGACAAATAGAAAGGATTTATCATAGTTAATTCAGTATAAAAATATAAAATGAAATCTCAAAAATCCTAAAGCTTTATTAACTCTGGTTTTAAATTCAAAGTAAATTCAGCAGACACATCTCAAAGAGGCAGGACTTTGAAAATACATTTAATGTCTTGAAATATGATGTATATTATTCAAATTCATTTTTATAAAGATAATTTTTATCTTTGATACAAAAATATAAAAGTTGACTGTTTTTGATGCGAGATCCAAGAAAAAAAATATTCACACCAAAAAATGCAGATTTGATGATCATACATTTTAAGTTTTCTGTAAGATGGATTTCATAAATAGATTGGGCTTTATTTTTTGAAGTGATCGGACAAGTCTGATTTTTTTTTTTTTTTTTTTTTTTTTTTTTTAAACAAAAATGAACTTTTGTTTTGTTCTAAGAAAAGTATATTTCTTGAAAAACATTATTTCAGAATTTTGGGGATGTGAATAAATATTTTGTATTATTCAGATTTAAGATTTCTATTCAGTCATGACTAGCAGAACAAACCCTGTGTAACAAAACAAAAAAAAGAAATCAATTCTTGTAGGATGTTTATTCAGTCTATGCAATCAGCAAGGAAAGTGCCATTTTTAAAGAAAACATGACTAAAAGAAAATGCTATTCCAAATAGTGTGTAACATAGTAGTGTGGAGTGACTATCGCGCATCCATTTGTTTGACCGTAGATTGGCAGTTGGGAACAACCAATAAACAGTTCCAAACCAAGTGATAGTTCATTCTAGAGAGTGGTGAAAGACTCCCTAATCAGACAAGTTTCCATAACATGCACCAGATGTCGACAGTAAAAACGTGATTAAGCACCTGAAAACCTGACTGACTGTTCAGTGAGGATTGTCGATCTTAACTGATAACTTCAAGATTCTGTGTTTTATCTTTAAGATAAAACACAGATTCATCGCTTATCAAGACCTAAAGGCCACTCAAGGATAAAGGTTAATAGGTATGCATTAGTTATTGTGATTTTAGCGTAGCAGGCATTAGTGGGAATTTTGTAACTTGGATTACTTAAGGGGACGGTTCAATAAGATTGTTGAAGACAATCAGATTGTAGTCAGCTGGAAAGCAGGCAAACGGAATAGAACTGCTCGCCTGTGGAACTCTAAGAAAGAAGCCTTGTTCATGGAATCTATATTTAGGTGTAGGCACAGATAAAGAGTGTGGGTAATTGTTGATAGTGGTTCTGGCAGGGCGAGTGTTTTTCGTGAAAGTCTGGCGAGGGGAGACCAGAGATCGAAGTTCAGATGAGCACCTGCCATGAAAATAACGATAAAGCAGGGACAGGCTCGATACGTCTCTTCTGTGAGAAAGGGGTTTCAAAGGGCATCCCCAACTAAGCTACAAAGTCTATTTTGTACTCTTTCAAGGCAGGATAGGCTGTTTTTAGCAGCTCCTGCATAGATGTGGCAACAGTACTCCATCGTTGGCCGAACCTGGCTTTTATATAGGTAGAGAATTGCATCAGGAGTGAGATATCTACTGGAGCGGCAGAATGATCCCACCATCTTTCCAGTGACTTTGGCAATTAATTTGATATATGTGTTCCAGTTCAGATCGGGAGTAAAGATCAAGCCCAGAAGCTTGTCAAAACATGAAGTCTCCCCAAGACGATAGCCATTCATTTCAATTGATGGCAGCTGGGCAGCAGAGTGTTGATGATGTAAAGATAGAAGCTTGGTTTTAGATGCATTAAAAGTAACCAGCCACTCCTTTCCCCATTGTACTACGTGCTAAAGATCAGAGAGAGAGAGAGTCAAAGAGAACTTGGTCGTTTACGTCCTTCGAAGTGCTTCCATAGATGGTAGTGTCGTCAGCATAAATGTCTACGAATGATCTAAGGATGTGGTCTGGAAGATCATTGATGTAGATCAGGAAGAGAGTCGGACCCAGGATGGACCCCTGAGGGACTCCAGCATTAATACAGAGCCTCTGATTTCTGCCCATCAACCACTACTCTTAAGAACCTATCAGAGAATGATTTAATAATACTGGAGATCTTGTGAAGTAGGCCTTTATGCCATACCTTATCAAAGGCCTTTGATATGTCAAGAGCAATTGCCCTAAAGATGAAGCCTCCATCGAGGGATTCAACAATCCTATGAGATATAACTGTAAGTACGTCTGGTGCAGATCTAGCAGAACGAAAACCATATTGCATGTCACTAAGAAGGTTATTTTTGCTGAGATGGTTGACTTCCTTGTTTAGCACAGATTCCAGCAGCTTACTCATGATGCATAGGAGACTTATTGGTCTGTACTGAGAGGGAGATGAGCGATCACTTGAGTTCTTAAATACAGGGCATACTGATGAGACTTTCCAAGGTGTTGGGAAGCATTTCTCCTTAAGACAACGCTTAAATAACTTGGTAAGTATGACCGCTAGTTCCAGTTGAAGCCTTTTGAGCACTATGACTGGAATGCCGTCAGGTCCAGTTGCTTTACTGGAATCAAGGTTTTTGATTAGCTTGGCAACATCATGTACAGATATTTGTATATCACTTAGCATGTTTTCTGATATACAAGGGAATACTGGGGGTTGGCGGCCTTTGTCGTAAAGGGTAGAATTAGCTGCAAAGTTTTTGGCAAAGAGATTGGCTTTGTCTGATGCTGACGATATTAACTCAGGTTCATTGATGATAGTTGGGATAGAGCTCACACTTCTGTTGAGGATTCTGTTTGCTATTTGCCAGAACTGATGGGAACCAAGTCGCTGCTCAGCTACCTTGGACTTGACAGACTAAGCATATAACTCTCTTGTCTTCTTTATTACTTTTTTACAATGGTTGCTGAAGGCGGCTTTAGTCTCAGTACATCTATTATGTTGGAAGTAATGGAAAAAATGATTTCTGTGCACAATGGTAGCAGCACAATCTGGGGACAACCACGACTGGCTGTTAGGTTTTTGCTGGAACTTTTTCGAGGGTATGAAACTGTCTATGCCTACAGTTAACCATTCCGTCAGGTCAGCTGCCCAATCTGCAGGTGCAGAACTTCATATATTCACTTAAAGAATTACAATTTGTACTTTGTAATTTCATTTTTTCTTCTCTAATTGTTTAATTATATTCATTTAAGAATTGGAAATTGTAATTTGTAATTTCATTTAATAAAAGCAAAAAGCCATAATAGTAGCCAGACACTTCATGTTTGTTAAGTTAAATTAACAGTCATTATGTTAATGTTGAGAAAACATTTCCAAATATTCTTCAGCTGAAAATCTTATAAAGTAGACCTTTATGCCAAACAATCAAAGGCCTCTGATGTTATGAGTTATTGCCCTTAAGAAACCTTTGTCAATAGATTCACTGATCCCATATGAAATTACAGTCAGTCCATCAGTTATAGATCTTGCAGGATGGAAACTATATTGCTTGTCACTGAGTAGGTTATTTTTGCTGAGGTGGTTAACAATTTATTCAATATGGATTCAAGCAACTTACTCATGACACACACAGAAGACCGATCTCCAGCATTTTAAAAAACCAAGCAGACTAATAAGGTTTTCCAAGATATTCAGAAGCATTTCTCCTTTAGGCATCGATTGAACAGTTTTGCAAGAAAGGGTGCTAGTTCCAGTTGCAGCTTTTTAGGTGCTATAACTTGAATATTGTTAAGACCAATTGCTTTGCTAGCATTAAGATTCTTTATGAGTGTGGCAATATCATGAACAGATATGTCAATGTCAGATTATCTTCGGTCTTGAGAGGAAATTCAGGAGGTAGGACACCCTGATCACATAGAGTTCAGTTTGCTGCAAAGTTCTTGGCAAAGAGTTTGACTGTCAGATGCTGACAAAAATCATCTCAAGCACATTTTATAATGTAGTATATAAGAAACAGTAGTTGGCATATTCGCAGCATTACTCTTGGTAAGTGGTATATCTTATAGCAGAAACGTGCAATAGAGCAGCTATGTTTACCTGGAACAAAGAATTTCCATCTTTGTTTTATAAAGACAGAATATGATTTTGTATGGAAAAAAATTGCCAACTCATTACTTGCAGAAAATGACTTTGCAGATTGTGTATTTATTATTACAGAGCCAATTCTCCATCGAATATGATATTGTACCTAATATATAGTACTGGTTTCAAAAGATTAAAAAAAAAACTTTGGTGTCATCAGCTATAATCTAAATATTTAGCGCTACAGCAATGTTCCCTACCATTGGAGCTATGAACATATATTAAGATTAAAAATTAAACTCCTTCAAACTATGAATGAATTTCTGTATGTTAATCATCCATCCAAACAAAGATTTTACTCATAAACCATTCTTGGTGTATAATTAGTATTTCCTGTAAATCAGTGTTATGTGAACAATAGTTTAAGAATTTATTCGTTAAATATTTTCAGATGCACACACACATCTGTTTTAATTAAGTAAAAAATTGATTTCTAATTTTGCAGAGGTTTATTCATATTTTCAAACACACAATTTGAGAAAGTCAATTTTACTTACATTTGCTTCTGTCATTCGTTTCATTCGAATATATCTTAAATCTTGTGAATGCATCAAGTGGAGTTGCTCATCAGAGAAAGACACTTCATCCTCTTGTGGTTGATGCAATCCATCCTAGAAAGGAAATTTTGTAAAATTAGGGTAAAAAAATTGATCATTAATTTTTTTAGTGGAAAATCAACATTGGGTTTGCTTCATAATATATCAATCCTTTCAATTCAGTAATGAAATAATATTTGAATTCTTTGGACTAGTGTTCTTACGTTGAGTATTATTTTCACATTTTAGTCAAAATAACCTGATCTTAAGATGTATCTTGTTGAACTCTAGAATCTTTCTGTTAGAAATCTGCATGGAATTTTAAATGGAATCCATTATTTAATCCACGGGGGTAGCTGCAACTGTATTTTTTAGCGTAGCCCACACTGATGATTCAACCTTCCACCTCCAGAAAAGTGCAACTTTACAACAGAATTTTACCATGTAAATTATCCACTATGTCACATGTTCTTGCGGACATACAGCATAACGAATAAAGTACTTGGTAAATATCAGTAGTAAAGAGCACTACTAAAACCACCCTTTCTGAATTTCTTGCACCTCTGCTCCCTAACTTGAAGAGAAGCTAAAAGTAGCAATACACACACAGACGATAAAACGCTTTAGATAATTACAGATTTCAAGGGGGTTTTGTAAAATTGTCATATTTTAAAAACCAAAGCATCTTAAATCCTCAAAATACCACCATTTTGTTCGAAAATAAATATACTTTCAAAGAAATGAATAAATAATAATGTACATATAATGTACAAATAAAGTGTTAAAAATGTTAACTTCATAAAACAGCGTTTTCGGTAAGATTTTGTAGTGACCCTCCCGATTTGTAAACGGTTGTATTAGGTTTCTTCTAAGAATTTCGTCATGAAATTTGGAAATTAACTAGAAGAGATATTACTTTTAATAGATTCGGTTGTCCGAAATTCTTTTGACAGCTCATTTTTTTGTTGTGTTAAAAAAAAAAAAAAAAAAAAAAAAAAAAAAAAAACAAGACTTCAACATGAGGAGTTTGGAAAATTTGGAAAAAAAATTTCTTTGGACACCCACTGTTAAATAAATCAATCTTTTTATTACATTTATCCGTTAAAAATAAAAATGTAACCGGCTTTATCTTGTGGTACTGAGCAATTTAAAATCATGATAGCTGGAAAAAATCGTTCTATTTTTAAAAAGTATATAAAAACGATCTGTAGAATCAGCAGCAGCTACTATCGCTGATATTAATTTACTGTAAACAAACATTTTTTGTTTTGTTTTTTATTCCAGAACAAATTAAAAATGAAAATATGAATATAAAAAAAAATGTTCTTACATTTTTAGTAAGAGCTCATTATCAGAATATATAATTTTAGAGTGTTATTTTTGGTCAAATCTAAAAAATATAGTTGAACAACAAATATGTAACGCGTGCACTTCTATACCTTACAGTAGTTTTTAATGGTGAATTAAACAGGGTTTTGTTTAAAAAAAGAAAGAAAGAAAAGAAAAAAAAAAAAAAACGAAAATGTGAAATGTGATTTTTTTGTTTCACATGTGCGAGCAGTATCCCGCCCTCCCAATATATTTTTGTTTGCGTCTTTTTTTTTTTTACAATTTTTTTTCAGCGAATTATAATCGAATGGACAATTACATATATATAAAAAAAATTAATTAAAAAAAAAAATCAATATTTAAATATTTATAGGTGTTCAGTTTCTAGCTAAGTTCCTATTTACTTGCCTCCCCACAAGGACAGTTAGACACAAGGTCAGTTTTTAATGCGAGGAAAATTCAGATTCCCAAAAAGGGTCAATCTGGATAGAAACAAACATAAAAATTGTCACAACTTAAAACTTTTTATATCACATATAAATCATAATATCTCTGAGTTAACAAAGGATCTCGCCTGTATTTAATTTGCTCGACTTTGGGAAGATAAATATTCAACAGTTTTTGCTCGCCGTATGTGGATTAGGCTTTTTCCTATAATAAAAGCGACACTAATTCTGGTGTCGTGTCGTCAACAAAAACCGTCCTCTCGTGACGACGACCGGTTCTACGCATGCGTCAGATGACGTCATGACCTGGTTTACTTTAAATACTTGAAAAACTGACTAAATTTCATGTACGTCACGTTAGCTCAGTTGGTTAGCGCGTTGGTT
The DNA here is from genome assembly GCF_053919585.1 of Euprymna scolopes. Lineage (NCBI taxonomy): Eukaryota > Metazoa > Mollusca > Cephalopoda > Sepiida > Sepiolidae > Euprymna > Euprymna scolopes. The sequence goes on from NC_136519.1 coordinate 62,845,551, forward strand.
CGTTATCTAAACGTTTTGGGTTAAAATCATGGTGTGAGATGTCCTTTTTTTTTTTTTTTTTTTTTTTTAAATTTTAAATATTGAACCAGTGTTATTTAAGCCATTTTTATCGTAACGTTCATTTTTCTGTTTTTTTTTTTTTTTTTTTTTTTTTTTTTTTTTTTTTTTTTACTTCGCTTATCCACCACACACCAAAAACACCCGGGTATCCAGATTTTTTAAATTTTAATATCGAAACAGGCTTATTTAGGCCATTTTTCACTTGTTCGTTTTTCTGTTTTCTTTTTTCGATTTTAACATCGTTCGTTTGCCGTACGTTAGTTTTTTTTTTCGATGTTTTGATTACCCCCCGCCCCCGCTTAAGTTTTAACGTCCGTTTTTGTTTTCTTTTTTACTTCGCTTATAACAAACAAACCTGGTCATTGACCTCATTTGCTGAATAGCTATCGCTTACGTCGCCGTCGTAACGCTCGACGACTTCCGTGCGCGCACCTGTCAATTTGGTTCTTACTTGAATAAATTCAAATCTTTCAGTAACTCATTCTGGCTGGCCGATTTTATTTTCAAACTTCGCCTCAGGGCTTAGGGTTCGATCCTACCAACTTTTACCCCCCCCCCCCCGGTTTCTTTTTTTATTTAAAAGCACACACACCTCCAAACACCCGGGCAATGCCAGGTACACCCGCTAGTCTATATATATAAAAGTGAAAATGTGTGTATGTTTGTATGTATGTATGTGTGTTTGTATGTCTTGCAAAAACTTTCGACACGGGGTCACGGATTTTCACGAGATTGGTATCATTTTAAACTTCCAACCTTCGCCCGACAAATATCGAAAAATTGGCCAAAAACATTAATTTCTTCACCCTAAAATCATCAGTTTTCTACAGGGAGGGGTCAGCAAAAACCGTCCTCTCATGACAAGTTCACTTCTACGCATGCACAAATGACGTCGGGACATGATTTACTTTAAATATAAAAAAAACGATAAAATTTCGTCGCCGTCGTCTTAGCTCAGTGCTTAGAGGGCGGGGTCATTATCTAAAGGTTTTGGGTTCGAATCGTGGTGTGAGATGTCTTATTTTTTTTTTTGATTTTTTTAAATTTTAATATTGAAACAGTGTTGGTTTTTATTTTTCTGATTTTTTAAAGTTTTAACGTTCGTTTTTCTGTTTTCTTTTTCCATCACATTCGCATTTTCTTTTTTTGTTTTTCCCATTTTTACATTTAACATCGTTCATTTGCCTTACGTTAGTTTTTTTGGGTGTTTTTTCGATTTTTTTAAGTTTTAATTTTTTTTAATATTTAAAAATATTTACTTCGCTTATTCTTATGTTTTGATTACCCCCCCCCTGCCCGAGCACACACACCTCTAAACACCCGGGCCATGCCGGGTACCCCCCGCTAGTACATATATAAAAGCGAAAATGTGAAAATGTGTGTATGTATGCGTGTGTGTGTGTGTGTGTGTGTGCACCTTTTCTGTATGTCCACAAAAGGCTTTTTTCAACGGGCTTCTCGGTCGGCTCACTCCTTAAAACTTTTTATACGCTGTCTAGATGATAATATGTACGACTTAATATGTACGACTTAACGGGGTTCGCACATGTATTTAATTTGCACGACTTTTAAACGCTATTTTTTCTAGATTTTTAGATTGCCGCGTGACCTTCATGACAAAATGGCTTCTATGCATGCGTCAACACGCGCAAAAGACATACCTTGAATTCGTTTAAATATAAAAACCGACAAAAAAAAAAAAAAAAAAAATTCCTATCCTTTTCTCTCTGTCGTTCCCTCTCATTCTTGCTCAAACCAAGTATGCTGACCTGTTCCACAAACCCCAAAACTTCAACATGAAACATCCCAAAAACAAAAATTCGAATAAACCTAGAACCCCATCTTCCAACGTAGACCCCTAGAGGTTGAAACCCAATTACAGGAGACGAAACCGGACATATTCTTTCTAAGCGAAACTGGAATAGGGCCGACCACTTCCCTAGATAAATTCATAATTAACGGATACTCTAACTTAACATCGAAATCTGACTCCCAAGATCGCCATGGGCATGGAATATGTGCCTATATTAAAGATGGCTTCCCGTGTGACAGGGATATCTCGAGAGAAGACCCTAATTTACCTTATATGTGCCTCCGGGTTGCACTAGCTTACACCACTGCATTTGTATTTGCCCTCTATCGCCCCCACAACAGCGGAGTTACTATATTTAAGAGTATACCAGAGAAAATAGGCCACATCCTGTCTGCACATACCTTGGCTTACAATCACATTTGTGGTGATTTCAATGTCCATAACGTGGAATGGCTGACCCACTCAAATAAGACAGATGACGAGGGGAGGTTCTGTCATGACTTTGCCATTGTCTATGACCTCACTCAGATTGTTCGCGAGCCCACCCGAGTGCCAGATACTACCGGTCAGTTTGCAAGCCTTCTAGACCTTTTCCTCTCAACCTTTCCTGAGCTATGTTCATGCAATGTTCTTTCTCCTCTAGGATCCTCCGACCACTCCGTTGTATCAGTTAAGATAAAAATGAAATGTAATAAGTCCCCAGACGTACCCCTCCACTGTACTGTATACAGATACTCCATGGCTGACTGGGATAGCTTCCGTATATTCATATCTGATCTACCGCTGCATTCCATGTTTAAAAAGGATGTGTCCTCTATAGTATCAGACCTAACCGAATGGTTAATTGTAGGCATAGACAGATTCATACCATCTAAAAAATTCCAACAAAAACCTAACAGCCAGCCATGGTTTTCCCCAGAATGTGCTGCTGGCATCGTGCACATAAATCACTTTTACCATAGCTACCAACGTAATAGATGCACTGAGACTAAAGCTGCTTTCAGGAACGCCAGCAACCACTGTAAAAGAGTAATAAAAATGCAAGAGAGCTATATGCCCAGTCTGTTAAATCCAAAGTAGCTGATCAGCAGCTTGGTTCCCAACAGTTTTGGCAAATAACTAATAGGATCCTGAACAGAAGTGTGCGTTCTATCCCAACCATTATCAATGCCCCAGAGGTCATCTTGTCAGCATCAGACAAGGCCAAACTATTTGCAAAGAACTTCGCAGCTAATTCTACCCTACGTGACAAAGGCCATCAACTCCCCATATTTCCTCCTATAACACAAAACACTCTAAATATCTGTGCATGAGGTCGCCAAGCTAATCAAGAACCTTGATTCCAGTAAAGCAACTGGCCCTGACGGCATCACAATTATAGTGCTAAAAAAGCTTCAACCTGAACTTTCTCCCGTACTTACAAAACTGTTTAAGCGTTGCCTTAAGGAGATGTGCTTTCCAACACCCTGGAAAACCTCATCAGTTTGCCCTGTATTTAAGAATTCAGGTGATAAGTCCTCTCCCTCTCAGTACAGACCTATAAGTCTCCTGTGTGTGATGAGTAAATTGCTGGAATCCATACTAAATAGAGAAATAGTCAACCACCTCACCTCCTTAGTGACACGCAATATGGTTTCCGTTCTGCAAGATCTACCGCAGATGTGCTAACGGTTATATCTCATAGGATTAGCGAATCGCTCGACAAAGGCTACCTTTCTAGGGCAATTGCACTTGACATATCAAAGGCCTTCGACAAGGTATGGCATAAAGGCCTACTTCACAAGATTTCCAGCTACGGTATAACTGGAAATGTTTTCTCAATCATGAAATCATTTCTCTCTAATAGGCTCATAAGAGTAGTGGTTGATGGACAAAAATCAGAGGCCTGCAGTATTAATGCTGAAGTCCCTCAGGGTCCATCCTGGGCCCAACTCTCTTCCTGATTCTACATCAATGATCTCCCTAAACACATACTTAAATCATTCGTTAACATCTATGCTGATGACACGACCTTCTACGGCAACACATCAAAGGCTGTAAATGACAAAGTTCTCTCTGATTCTCTCTCCTCTGATCTCGAGCATGTAGTTCAGTGGGGGAAGATGTGGCTGGTTACCTTTAATGCATCTAAAACCAAGCTCCTATCTTTACACCAGCAACGCTCTGATCCCCATCTGGCATCAATTGTAATGGATGGCTCTTTTGACAAGCTTCTGGGCTTGACCTTTACTCCTGATCTGAAATGGAACACGTACATCAAGTCTGTTGCCAGGGTCGCTGGAAAGATGGTGGGTTCCTTCTACCGTTCCAGAAGATATCTCACTACTGATGCAATTCTCTATCTATATAAAAGCCAAGTACGTCCAAGGATAGAATACTGCTGCCATATCTGGACAGGAGCGGCTAAAAATAGCCTATCCTGCCTTGACAGAGTACAAAATAGACTTCGTGGCTTAGTGGGGGATACCCTTTTCTCTTCTCTGCAACCTCTCTCCAACAGAAGAGACGTTGCGAGCCTGTCTTTGTTTTACCGTTATTTCCATGGCAAGTACTCGTCTGAGCTCCAATCTCTGGTTCCCCCTCGCCAATCTTTTACGAAAAACACCAGTCTAGCTGAAGCCACTGTCAAATATTTTCCCCACTCTATCTGTGCCTAAATGAAAACGTAGATTCCATGAACACAGCTTCTTTCTTAGAACAGCACGCCAGTGGAACTCTGTTCCGTCTGCCTGTTTCCCACCTGACTACAACTTGGATGTCTTCAAATCCAACATAAACAAATTCCTGATGAACCGCCCCTTTAAGTAAACACTTTATGAAATCTCAACACTAATGTACAACGTACTGTACATGCAATAACCCTTATCCCTGAGTGGCTTCCGGGCCTTGATAAGTGGTGACCTCCTTGTAAAAAAAAACTTACATTCGCCCATGCGTCCATAGCACAATGGATTAAGTGACAGCGCCGTTATCTTAAGATTGCAGGGTCAATCCGAGTTATCCAATATATTTTTTGACTTTTAAATTTTTAATATTGAAACAAGGTTATTTATACGCTTTTTTATTTTTAGCTTTACCGAAAGGTTTACATTCGCTTGCTATTTTTTTACATTCGTTTTCCCGATTTTTTAAGAAGTTTAAACAGGGTTATTACTTTGCTTATTCTTTATCCCCCCCTACACACACACCTCCAAACACCCGAGCAACCAGTTTTGTTAGTGACGTCACTTGTTTTAAATGAAATTTATTTTTGTTTATTTGTCATCGTAATTCTTGTTAAGTTTCACATCCCTTAAAAATTATGACAAACAAAAATAAATTTCATAATTAAAAGTAATTTGATGTCCAAAATCTAAGGCATAACATTTTCAAAGACCATTAATTATGACCCACTAACCGTAAATATGGGGGTCAAACACCTTAAGAAAAAAAAAAGCTTAATCCTACCTCTAACCCTAAGTAGGACTGGCAAGCCTCCTCCTCTTAAAACCTTTAGCCCTAACAATAACGCTAAGTCTACTAGCAAGCTCCTCACCAAACAAAATTCCTTGGTAAGCTAAGTGTCTAAAAGAAAAAAAATCCTTCCTTAAAAAGTGCACCATTTATCACCCATAAAAACAATAAATCAGTCAACCGTCCTAAAACGCTAGAATGGTCTCGAAATGGTGAATTATTTTACATTAAATTTATGTGAAACCAACCTCCACTCTAAATCCTAAAATTGTTTGTTTAGTTTCTATCAAGTCTTCAGGGTGTTCACACATAATTTTCCTTAGCTCTATCATTAACCTAAAGTCAGAGTGGCAACTTCCCCCCCCCCAAAAAAAGAAAAAAAAACTTGTCTATAAATAAAATTCAAAACAAAAATCATGATTGTGAACGGATTCTGTTTTCGTCATTGCAATGTAACTCACCATATATTACACACAACAGTTACATGATGTATTGTATACATATTTCTGTTTACATATTTACTTTAACAGTGTTCAAGGAGCAGATCTTAGTAGTGACTGATGGCAAGTAAGCTAGAAAGAAACATCAAGTAAATTGCAAAAAGTTAACTTATCTTTTATATGCAAATATTTGTTCCCCCCCTCCACTTAAATCAGAACCTAATGCTTCCATCACAACATTAAAGGAATTTGTGTTTACACTTTGCTCATTAATGTTTTAAAGTATATATCTCTAAATTCTATGGCAATATTAAAGAGTTCTTCAGAGATTAATGAATAAAACTCTACAATGTTGAATTTTACGAAAGTGCATTTATTTTTACCATTGCTAGGATTTAATCAAGCAATTGTTTGTATAAACCATTGGTTTAATTTGAGACTTATCTTCTTGCTAATTCTGGTGACAATTGTTTTACCAATTCTTCCTATTTTGGGTCTAGTTGGGTTAATTGATGGTTGGCTTATTGAAATCAATTTTATGATCATTTAATGTATGCTTTTTGGGGGATTTTAATTTGCTATCATAATTTTAAGTTTATCTGTAACTATCATTGCTTGGATTAAATTGTGGGGATAGCATCTATACATTGTATTAAGTAGTGTTTACTTTAATGTTCTCAGACATATCTAAGTCATCGAGCTATTCACATATGTTAATACTCTTAAACACTTATTAAAAGATAGGCATTGCATAACAAATGTACAAAAATTCTTTACTTACATTTTATTAAAAAAAGAAAAAGGGAATATATTCTTTGATTTCATATAATTTAAAATAATTGAGAGAGAGGATAGACTTGAAACTACACTCATAATAAAAATCAGATTTACATATTTGAAGTTTTGGATCAAGTAAAGATTAGATACCCTGTAGAGAAGACAAAGATTGAACATTTCAAGTGGCACCGGTTGTTGAACCTTGACATTGCCGGTGTTTGTTAGTAAACACATCAAATAGCAAGCATGATTAAAAAAAAAATATATATATTTACAAAACTTTAAGATTTAAAAGCAAAAATATATATTTACAAAACATTTTCTTTAATATTAAATATTTACAAAACTTTTCAGAATTAAAAAAAAGCAACTTTTTTATTTACACAAAACTTTTTGTGTAACAAAACGAACGTAAATTTATTAAAATAAATGGGTGTTTTTCTGAGTGCGTTTTTTAATATATTTACAGAACTTTAATAAAACTAATAATAATTATAATAAAAAAAAAGTAAAAAGAATGAACTATATTAATTTCAAAATATTAGAAACGGAAAATTTCGGACGCTAAACTTACTTGCACTTAATTTGTCTTTATGGAGAATTAAGCAAATAGCAAGTTTTTTTTGTTTTTTTTTAAAATAAAAATGAAAATTATAAAAAGGTTTGTATCTTGTGATACTACACTTCATCTTTATAAAAATAAAAGTTATAAAAGAGATGTGAATGAAAATTTAAAAAATCTTGATTGTGTATACTTGTGATTTTATTATGCATAAATTACCTCGGTCTAGAAGGATTTCTCCACTATATTTTTTCCTTTCAAATCTTTAAAAGATTTGTAAATATATATTTTTTTTTTAATCTTGCTCGCGAACATGTTTGCTATTTGATGTGTTTACAAACAACCAACGGCAATGTTAAGGTCGAACCGGTGCCACTTGAAATGTTCGACAATCTTTGTTTCTGTTACAGGGGTATCTAATCTTTACTTGATCCAAAGTTTTAAGAGAGCTATGTTCACAAAGGTTGGGTCACAGAGGATAATATAGATTAGGAACCACTACATTGCTTTCCCCAGAAAATTTTGTATGTATGATATAAATTACATCAAAATAGAATATATATGAAATCTTAAAGGAGGTTTGGTTCCCATAGTCTCCATAGGGGCACACATAGATTCATTAATACTTTCATTGTCTGGTAATATATGAAAATTTAACGTAAAATGATCTCAGTCAAGCTTTTAAGAACAATTAACCAAAATTTTGTTTTTTGGGAGATAAATTCGGTGCATGTATTTTTTCTAAGGTGAAAGATTTTTTCATGGTGAAAGGTTAGTAAAAAAAAAAAAAAAAAAAAAAAAAAAAAAAATACTTACCCTACCACTAATTTTAAGTACTTGCCCCTGCACATCTGTTAGAACACTGTACTTACAAAAGATTGCGAGTTAGAATCACATCCAGTGCAAAATTGTTTTAACACTGATTTTATCCAAAAATGAATGTAAAAATAAAGGTTAAACTGAATAATCTGCATAACATTCTAATTTGAAATCTCTTTCTGTAATCTATGTCATTTATAGACTAGCTGGACGCCTGGCATTGCTCAATCATATGATATGCTTAAACATGATATTTTAATTTATTGTGTATGTATTATTATAGAATCAATCCTCTATTGAATATTATATATTAGGAGGAATTATTTGCCGTGTGGTCTAATTCGCAAAAAAAAAAAAAATAAAAAAATAATGATAATGTAGTTCATCAAATTCTGTGTGTTTACAATATCACATCAGCTGATATTTGGAAACTCACTTCTGATTAATGTTTAGTTCTAAAATATGCAAACAAAGAATTGATTTGCAGTGATTTGAAATGGTACCTCTTTTGGTGTAAATTAAATTCATTAATGAGAAAAAATTAAAATAAAATGGTGAGGTACACCTGGGCTTGAACATGGGATCATTCGATCTGTAGTTGAATGCTCTATCATTGAGCTACACTTCCAGATGTCAACAAATCTTTTTTTTTTTTTCTAAGAAATTATTTGTTGAGATTTTATTATCTCCCTTGACGATGCAACCTAAAATATTCCCCTGTAAAAATTCTTCTGTTATCTACAAGAAATAAAGATTTTAAGGATTGGATTTTTTCAATACTTATCCAATGAATTTCTGTATAAAACATATCTAAGAACACTGTCAGACATAAAAATTATCTTTGTATGAAATTTGCAAAAGATAGGCTCAGCTGTTTCGGAACCTATTAGGGAGGACCTCACACACACATACAAAATGCTTTTTATATAGCAGTAGAGATATCAGGAGATATATATATTTTATATAGCAGTAGAGACATCAGAAGATATATATATATATATATATATTTTATATAGCAGTAGAGACATCAGAAGATATATATATATTTTATATAGCAGTAGAGATATCAGAAGATATATATATATATATATATTTTATATAGCAGTAGAGATATCAGAAGATATATATATATATATATATTTTATATAGCAGTAGAGATATCAGAAGATATATATATATATTATGTAGCAGTAGAGATATCATTATCCTGGGAAATGCCAGGTATCCCTGCTGGTTTATTCATAGTTTGTCAGTTATTTTATTTTAGACTTTAATATTCAATTAATAGAACCAAAATTCAATATGTATTAATGTTAGTTACGGCAAGAAAAGCACACACTCTTGTCTCAAATACAGAGATAAATTATAGCTAGTGAAGACAAAATTTCTTAGATCAGGGTCAGAGGCATTAAATTAAGAGAAAATCTGAAGCCGAGCATTTCAACTCCAAGCTCCTCAGCTAAAAACAAAGATAAGATTGAAAAGTTTGGGCACAATAAATTACCGTCTAATTTCATCATCTCCTTCAGTTAGTTTTTCGCAGATTTTTAGCCTTTTATGGTTAACTATTGGAAATTCATTTTCTTCCCTTGATATCATCTCTTATCAAAGAAACTCAGACATTTTATTCAGGATGAAAGATGTTAATAAAAAAAAAAAAAAAAAAAAAAAAGGGAGGAGGGAGCGAAAATCTATTATGCATCTTGAAAGAAAAAGCGGTCGGTTGAACTTTGTGGCGTATCTACTTCCATTTTTATAATAGACTCCGTTAATTCTAGGAACTTATAAAAAGATTCATTTATTTATTCATGCCTTCATAAAATCTCTAATAATACTGCAGGAAAAAAAATATATACATAAAAAGTTAAATAAAATGTTTTTAATTAAATTAAAAAATTGTTTTGTTTATTTTCTTTCCTTATATCAGTATAACTTCTGGAAAAGTTGATTAAAATAATTTCATTTTTTTTTCTTTCAAGAAAAAAAAAAAAAAAGAAAAATCCTAAGAAAGTTTTTGCAGAGTTGATTAATTTTTGAATTTCTTCTTTTAACTCATCAGAACGTGTTTTTTTTCCTTTGACTTGTTTTAAAGTCATTCATAGTTGATGTTTTTGTCTAGAATTTAATTTTCGCTGATGAAAACTCAATTTCAAATCTTATTTCCTTAGCCATGAATATGTAAAAGAAAAAAAAAATCAATGGACATTTCCATTGTTTTTAATTTCTTTCAAATCAGACAAAGATTAGTCTTAATTTAAAAAAAAAAAAAAAAAAAAAAAATACCTGTCAGGCATTGCTGGAAAGTATTTTATTTTTTTTTAAATCTTAAAAATGAATACATGTGTGAAATTGTCACACTTTTTTTTTTTAATATAGGTAAATAAAAAGATTGTGAATAAATTATATTTTAAATGCGATTTATTTCAAAAGGTATTGCACTGTCATTACAATATTTATAAAGGAATAATTCACAAATTACATAGATGAAAGAATAAAACGAATGCATACACAAAGTTGTAAGATATATTTCTTTATAGAATAACTCTTGATGAGAAAAAGGGTTTTACCACATCACATTTGGGTTAACGTCATTTTCGACTAACATGTACCAATGCTTATTTGCAAGTACCACACACAAGTAGAATTGTATCAGACTTCTTTTCCACAAACTGAGCAGGAAAACTTTCCTCTTCCAAAGGGAATTTCCAACAACCACTGAGCATTTCGGTCTTGCTATAACATTCACAAACCTTTACTTTCCATAACCTTCTCAAATGGAATCCATGCATCTATGTGAGACAGCAATGGAAATACTGGACATGACTAAATGACATTCAAAAGACTAGATTTCAGGCAGAACTACTGAACTGGCGGATAAAACAAAAAAAAACTTGTGGTGACACTCCAAGAAATCAACTACTAATCCTGAATGGCATTCAATTGCTGCCGATAAGGAATGAGCAGAATCAATTGGTGGCACAAACTCTACAAAACTTAAAATCATGCATGGGGAAGAACTCTGCTATCAGTAAAATGATCATCACCCTGACTGGCGATGTTATCACAGTCTTTGACGATCATTGGAAAGGTTATTTTGTGACCTTACTCAACCATGACCTTAAGTGCTGGTTCATGTCCACTGATGTTTATGTATGAGCATCACAGATGCTTTCACCGTTGATGAAATAAGCAGTATGATTTCTAACATCAGTCTCATTGGTATCACATTGACCATCTTCGTGTCCATACTGCGGAGAAGATTACAACTTGAACATGACCAATGTTGGTTCAGCCTGGAAGCGGCCGCACAAATCGAGTTTTCACTTAACTAAGAATCCTTGAACTATGCTGGTGCTTTGCGGACTTTGATGCAGCATTTAATTGTGAACCAAAGTGCAGTATGCGAGATAATGCATGCAGATTAATTTTCACCACAGCTGCTTAACCTATATCGCTCCACATGCACAAAATTTGCTGTTATAGCCGGAAATATGAGTTCTTTGATGTCCACTTCGAAGTGAGACAGGATTTGTGTTCTTTTGTGTACACTATTTGTCTATGCCATAAACTGAATCACCTGTAACACACTTGCAGATTTTTGATGTCTCTGTTGGCCATAACTTTGTCCTGATTGACCCAAACATAGCGATTCACAGAGAAACTTTGCTTGACATCCAATCAGTCAGACAAAATGCAACACTGCATCCAAGAATGTTATGAAGGTGAATGCCACGAAAACGAAAATTATCTCTGCTGGATTCCTACTTTCTGAAAAAAATCATGATTCTTCTTAATAGAGAAATCCTAGAGGAGTCTGGTCACTTTAAGCACATGGGCTCAATTCTTATCACCATTGGTCATAACTACAATGATGACATTTGAATTAACAATGCCTGGCACACTTTCAATAACCTACAACTGTCTGTGGTCTTGATGCATAATTACAATAACCACAAATCTGGACCTATCAAACACTTGTTTGGACAATTCTTCTCTATAGTTGTGAAATTTGGTCGATGAGAACTGCGGCTCTCAAAAGGCTAGAAATGTTTAGAAATTATTTGCTATGACAATAGGGAAAGACCTATTGACAGCCCCGGAAAAATGGGTGACAAAGTGGAAAAATGGATGACAAAGTGGAAAAATGGGTGACAAAGTGGAAAAATGGGTGACAAAGTGGAAAAATGGGTGACAAAGTGGAAAAATGGGTGACAAAGTGGAAAAATGGGTGACAAAGTGGAAAAATGGATGACAAAGTGGAAAAATGGATGACAAAGTGGAAAAATGGATGACAAAGTGGAAAAATGGATGACAAAGTGGAAAAATGGATGACAAAGTGGAAAAATGGATGACAAAGTGGAAAAATGGATGACAAAGTGGAAAAATGGGTGACAAAGTGGAAAAATGGGTGACAAAGTGGAAAAATGGATGACAAAGTGGAAAAATGGATGACAAAGTGGAAAGATGGATGACAAAGTGGAAAGATGGATGACAAAGTGGAAAAATGGATGACAAAGTGGAAAAATGGATGACAAAGTGGAAAAATGGGTGACAAAGTGGAAAAATGGGTGACAAAGTGGAAAGATGGGTGACAAAGTGGAAAGATGGATGACAAAGTGGAAAAATGGATGACAAAGTGGAAAGATGGGTGACAAAGTGGAAAAATGGATGACAAAGTGGAAAAATGGATGACAAAGTGGAAAAATGGATGACAAAGTGGAAAAAATGGATGACAAAGTGGAAAGATGGGTGACAAAGTGGAAAAATGGATGACAAAGTGGAAAAATGGATGACAAAGTGGAAAAATGGATGACAAAGTGGAAAAATGGGTGACAAAGTGGAAAAATGGGTGACAAAGTGGAAAAATGGGTTACAAAGTGGAAAAATGGATGACAAAGTGGAAAAATGCTGGACATGTGCGATACCACCATGACAAAACGGAAAGATGTTTGACAGTGCAACAGAGCACCCATCGATTAATAAAGATGTTTGACAGTGCAACAGAGCACCCATCGAATAATAAAGATGTTTGACAGTGCAACAGAGCACCCATCGATTAATAAAGATGTTTGACAATGCAACAGAGCACCCATCGATTAATAAAGATGTTTGACAGTGCAACAGAGCACCCATCGATTAATAAAGATTTGCAGCTCATGATCCTGGAATTTATTCGCAACAAGTCAAAGCAAAGAAACAGGCCCTTGGAATCTGCGAGAATGAAGGGAGAATAACAGATCCACAACGATTGATAACGTAACATGATATGATAACATGGTAATATGATAACATGGTAACATGATATGATAACATGGTAATATGATAACATGATATGATAACATGGTAATATGATAACATGGTAACATGATAACATGGCAACATGATAACATGGCAACATGACATGGTAACATCATGACATGGCAACATGGCATGACAACATAACATGATAACATGGTTGCATGGTAACATAACATGATAACATGATAACATAACATGGTAGCATAACATAACAACATGGTAACATAACATGATAACATGGTAACATAACATGATAACATGGTATGATAACATGATAACATGGTAACATAACATGATAACATGGTAACATAACATGGTAACATGGTAACATAACATGGTAACATAACATAGTAACATAACATGGTAACATAACATGGTAACATAACATGGTAACATAACATAACATGATAACATGGTCACATGATAACATGGTAACATGGTCACATGATAACATGGTAACATGATAACATGATAACATGATAACATGGTAACATGATAACATGATAACATGGTAACATGATAACATGGTAACATGATAACATGGTAACATGATAACATATGATAACATATGATAACATGACATGATAACATGGTAACATGACAACCTGGTAACATGACATGATAACATAACATGGTAACATGATAACATAACATGGTAACATGATAACATAACATGGTAACATGATAACATAACATGGTAACATGATAACATAACATGGTAACATGATAACATAACATGGTAACATGATAACATGGTAACATGATAACATAACATGATAACATAACATGGTAACATAACATGGTAACATAACATGGTAACATAACATGATAACGTGGTAACATAACATGATAACGTGGTAACATAACATGATAACGTGGGTACATAACATGATAACATGGTAACATAACATGGTAACATAACATAGTAACATAACATGGTAACATAACATAACATGGTAACATAACATAACATGGTAACATAACATAACATGGTAACATAACATAACATGGTAACATAACATGGTAACATAACATAACATGGTAACATAACATGATAACATGGTAACATGATATGATAACATGATAACATAAGATAACATGACATAACATGGTAACATAACATGGTAACATAACATGGTAACATAACATGGTAACATAACATGGTAACATAACATGGTAACATGGTAACATAACATGATAACATGGTAACATAACATGATAACATGGTAACATAACATGATAACATGGTAACATAACATGATAACATGGTAACATAACATGATAACATGGTAACATAACATGATAACATGGTAACATAACATGACAACATGGTAACATAACATGACAACATGGTAACATAACATGACAACATGGTAACATAACATGACAACATGGTAACATAACATGACAACATGGTAACATAACATGACAACATGTAACATAACATGACAACATGGTAACATAACATGACAACATGTAACATAACATGACAACATGGTAACATAACATGATAACATAACACCATAACACGGTAACATGATAACACGGTAACATGATAACACGGTAACATGATAACACGGTAACATGATAACACGGTAACATGATAACACGATAACCCGGTAACACGGAACTGGGCAAGGATAACTGAAAATGGAAACTGAAATGCTGTGGCAAGGAATTTGATGTGGCTAAAGGCTTACGAATCCATCAAAGAAAAAAGTGCAAAAAGAAAGTATCTCAACAATGCAGGTCAAATGACCATGAGATGTGTAGCCAAAATCTCCAGGACACACCAAAGAGAGGAAAAGCCTACAGTTGAGACAGAAAAGCAAGAATGGAAACATTCAGACAAGAAAGCTAAGATAAATTGGCCAAAACTATGAAACATTTGACATAAAAGTGACAAGGGTAGCACGCTCTAAAGAAAGTAACGTTACAAGCGTATGCTGTATTTTCATGGACATTGGCAATATCACATGCCTAATGTGCTTCAACAAGTCATATCTTTTTTATTTGCTGATTAATTTTTAAAAGAATTACATTGATGAAAAGAATAAGCATTCCAATGATATTAAATTATTTTTCATTTATGCGTTCAATTATTTTATGCTGCAAGTTACAAATGAAAAAAAAAATGGTAAAAAATGACGGCAGTAAAAAGGGGCAACTTTTTTTTCAATGTTTACATTTCATACATTACATTTGGATACATATGCGCGAGGTTAAATTTGATTGGATATGGCTGAAATTTTACAGGCTATATAAATAAAGTCCATCTCTACTGGTGTTTGATTTTGATTTTTACGATCACGGGAAGCAAAGTTAGGACCTAGCAAAGTTTAAGAATATTTCAAAATTGATGCGATAAATCGGTATATCATCCATTTCATATAGATAATAGTTTCAGAATTATTTTCATGTAAATATTTCATAATTATTAATTGTGTGGGGGATTTCTTTAAAATTTTATCTTTTATAGAAATTCAAATTCACTTAACGAGGATTCGCTATCGAGACAACTTTGTAAAAAAACTTTTTCTGCTCTCAAAACAAAAGCAGAAAAATCAATTTCATTTTTTATTCTGAGTTTGTCAATTTAAAAAGAATTATTTTCAAGTTTTTCACATGTACTAAAAGCATTAAAAAACAAAATGTACTAAGTACTTGTTTTTTAGTGGTAAAAAACAAAAATAAAAAGGTACTTGCTACCGTGCTGAAATAACGTTATTTAGAAATGCATTCTTAACATGGGGAAAGAAGAGTGTTTTGTTAACTTTTCTGTACTTCCACCTAACAATTAAGAATAATATATATATATATATATATATATATATATATATATATATATATAGTCAGGGCTCTACATTGCGAGTGGAACAGTCGCATTTGCGAGTGATTTTTCAAAGTGGCGAATAGAAATATTATTTTTTGACGATTGCATTTCTTTCACTGAAAATCTTCCAAAGCTCACTACTGAGTGAAAATATCTTTTTAACTTTTTTTTTATTTATAAAACAAAGTTAAATTGTTTAAACAATAAAAGTTTAATAGAACAATATACCTTTTTTTTTTTAACAAAGGCTGTTTAAAAACTACGAAGAAATTAGAATATTTATACCTTCAAGTATCAACATAAAATTTGTTGTATATTTAAAATTACACTTATTTAAAAAAACACACACAGAAAACATCTTTATGATGTACATACTCGTCACAGAACGAAGATGTCATTCTAGAAATTGTGGGTTTGGCTAGTAACTTTGTATTTGGCTACTAAACGAAAATATTTAGTTGTCAAAGGTCAACTAAAGATAAATTCATCTGTAGAGCCCTGATAGTGAAATTTGAATTTTTAATTATTATTATTTAAATATTTTCATATCTAAATAATAATAATAATAATAATTGGGCAGTTCGATAAAGAATTTCATTGTGATGCATTTTGTAAATTTTTACCTTGTTTCCACCTTAACATTTTTTCTTTAAAATAATTATAATCTCATAAGGTTTTCGGGTATGCTGAACACAAATATCGCATTTAAATTTTCCACAAATAAGTAGCTTTCCGGATATTGAGCAATGTCATTTCTAATGTTATTGCTGGTGGCCATCTTGGTACATGCATTTGTGCATAGTTTCTTGGGGTACATTTGTGCGCTTGTGCATACCAAGATGCCCACCAGCGATAACATAAGAAATGACATTGCTTAATATTGGTTGGTTGTTTTACGGCATATCAACCTTTTTCAGGTTATTTAATGCCGAATCTAGTTATTTTGAGGAACGATTTTTAATGGAGTATATTTGTTTTTTAAAGTCAGATTCTATTTAACCCATAGTTGGGACCCTAACAGGTACTACCACTCCGGGTTAGAGTGGACCTGGGAGCAATGGCAATTAAAGGGTGGCTCCACACTCCCCAAGGCCCGCAAGGTGGGGCCCCATCATCGGATATAGTTTTAGGTCATATCCAGGACCGTTGTATAAAGGGTTCTTTTTAAAATTTTTTACAAAGGCCAATTTTTTTAAGATATGAGAGTATGGTGTGGGGATTGTTTTTATCAAATAAATCTTTAATATTGTTTTCTTTGTAGAATCGATTTCTTACGGTTACAAAATCAGTACATTCAATTAATGTGTTTGATTGTGAGTGGTGTTTGACAAGGTATACAGATGAGTTGGGTTGCTTTTTTAGGAGATATGATTGGGTTTATTTTTATTCTTGTTAGTTTGACTTCTTTTCTGTTTAGTTTCGTATTTTGTTCTTGTTTTTTTGATTTTTGGCATGATTTTGTGAAGTTTATTGTTAGGGTGTTCATTCCAGTAGGTTTGCCATTTCTCTGTTGTATATGCGTTGATACGTCTTTTTAGATCTATGTATAGAATTTTTAAATTTGCATCGATTGGGAGATTTAAGGCGTTTTTTGCTGCAGAATCTGCTAATTCATTACCTTTAATACCGGAATGCCTGGAAAACTACTTATTTGCAGAAAATTTAAATGCAATATTCATTTTATTTCTGAGATTAAATCATATCTACTCCATTTTTCTTTTTTTTCTTTGACGGGAGTAGTAAATACCGGCCATGAATGCTCTTTAGGCATTCAATGGCTACACCCAGATTAAGCTCTCTTTTGGTGAGGAAGCAGGAAAATGCCTGTTCTCAATAAAGTTATATTTAAATACTACTATAATACTTAGTTTTGTTCATAAATAGACACCCACTGTATGATACCATGCGCCAGTTTAAAAAAAAATTGAAACTTGTACATTTTAATTTATAATTCATGGTGTATGGTAAAGAGATACATCAAATTTGGCTGCATAATCAGAAAGAGCACACAATTTTACACAAGAGTGCCAAGTTTCATGCGAATAACTTGAAAAATAAATAAATGGTGGTGAAATTACCAAATTTGTTGAAATGTTGAGGTCCATAATTTAGCTCACTCTTTCTAAAGAAAAATGTCCACAAAAAAGCATAAAGTTTGGCACTTAAAATTCACATAACTTTTGATCTAGTGATGGTATTTGCATAATTCAAATGGTTTTAAACATCTTTTACATAGCTCGTTTCATGCAAGTTGATAAAATAACAATTATCTAAAAAGAAAAAAATCAACTTGTAATGCTAAAAGAAAGCACTGAGAAATTAGCAGAAATTCTCTATGAGAAGAGAAAGGTTTGGGATTGACAAGAAAGAATTGCCAAAACAAACGAAAGTTTATCAACCATCTAGGAGAAATATTATGAAAATAGCAATGATAAAGAGAAAAGGGTATGAAGAAGTAGATGAAGCAATTGTATAAAGATCTAAAGAGAAGGCTTAAGGATAAAATGAGGGAAGACAGGAGAACACAGAGAAGACAAAAAAGAGAACAGTGCAGAAAGCAATTTGTAAAAAACTCCTACAAGTTCACAGAGAGTAAGAGTGGAAAGCAGGAATGTTCCAAGGAAGAACTAGAGGAGCATCTAAAAACAACATATGATAAAAACAGAAAAGAAAACATGTCATTGATGCGTAGTGCAAGAAAGCCAACAAGACCAGATGTAATGTTTGATGTAAGCAATATCAAGAAAAGAGAAGTTGACAACTTCAAAAAGGCAAGAGCTAAGAATTCACCAGGCAACGATAGTATTAAGGTGTAGAAACACTGCAAACGCCTCCAATTGAGGCTTTTTTTACTGAGAAGAGAGGTGGAGGTCTAAAAGTGTTGCTGAATGATGGGGTCTCGCAGAAGGCATATACCTACCAAAAGAACAATAGACCAATGAGTTAGGGCAATTTCGACCCATATTACCAAACCTCGATGAGAAGTGTGTTCAGAGTTGTTGCTAACAGAATGATAAAGCATGTTCAGTGTAATGGCTTTATCAATGAATCGGTTCAAAAGGCAGCTATACCAGGAATACCTGACTGTATCGAGCACGCTTATGCAATATGGCAGAGTATAACAAGAGTATGTTGTAATTGTATGGTTAGATCTTGCAAACGCATATGGCTCGGTCCTACATGAAATGATTTAGAACGAGATGCAGTTCTTTTGGATTCCAGAGAGTGTTCAGAGAATGATTATGAAATACTACAATCAATTCAACATGCACTTTACGATATATAAATTCACAACTGACTGGCTAAGTTGGAGGTTCGGATTGCAGCAGGATGTACAATAGCAGTGATCTTGTTCATATTTGTGATGGAGATCAATAAATTGCGAGAGTACACTTGTTAAGACCCCTACTAAGAGCATTTATGGATGACGTTGCTGTAAAGTCAAGGGGCGTAGAAGGAATGGAAGAAGTATTGGACCAATTGGGACAGCTTATCGTGTGGTCAGGAATGAGATTTAAGGCTAAAAATAGGTATCTCAAACTAGCCTAGTTTAGGATGTGAAAACTGGGGCAATTTCAACTTGCAATATCTCATTTATTTTTTGGGTGATTTTGATAAAGTTTTGATTTAAATAAAATTTAATCTTTTTGAACTATATATCTATAAGATAATTCTTTTTGTGTCTTTAATAGTTTTTTTTCCAGGCTACTTCAAGTTATGTCACTAATTTTGGTGAACGCTACTTTATTTTTTTTTTTTCATTTTTAATTATTTAAAAAAAAAAAAAAAAAAAAAAATTATGTTTTTCAAATTTAGTATGCGCAATAATGTGAGTATGTATAAAAAAATAATACCATTTAAAATAAAAAATGTCATTTATCAATACGGTGAGCTTAAAAGAGTTTTAAGTTGTTTTTCACAAAAAAATCCAACTTGAAAACTTCAGTGAGAAAGAAAAACAATTAAAAAAATCTGAAAATTGCACCATTTTGTAGAGAAATATCTCCTCTTTAATAATCTGTTGGTGTCATATTACTAGGCTTATAAATCAAGGAGCACCACTAATAAAAGTGAATGTACCTACACATCGAGAGTTACAACTTAATGCCAAGTGACCAAAGTACAAGTATTGTACTTTGGTCACTTGGCATTAAGTTGTAACTCTTGATGTGTAGGTACATTCACTTTTATTAGTGGTGCTCCTTGATTTATAAGCCTAGTAATATCAACTGTCAGCACAACCCAACAAAAACATAAACAACTTGTTTCACTATGGATTTGTTTTTGTTTATTTAAAAGTTATAGAAAGTTATGGTTTAAAATATTTTTTAGTGTGTCAAAAAAAATGAAAATTTACAATTTAAAAAAATGTCAGTTGTTTATTTTCTATATCTTTAAAATTTTCATATGTTCTTTGCTTTATCTTCTGTCTGTTGGATTATCTTTTAAAAATTAACTGGATACATTTAAAAAAATTTTTTAGTTGCGTGTGACGAAAAAATTTTATTGATTTTAAAAAATGTGCCTCATTTTTCTTGTTTTGGTTTACTTATTTAATTCTTAGGTTCTGTCGGGCGTTTTGATATATCTAACATTTTGTTAAATTATTTTTTAATTACACTGTACATTACTTGAAAAATAACTGAAAATATAATTAAGTTATGTGCATGTAAATGCAAAAAATAATTTCACTGTAAAAATCATTTTTTTAAAAATTTATTTAATAATTCCAGAGATGGTACTTCTACAGTTTATTGCCAAAAATGGAGAGGGCATATTTTTTTTTGCGTACCTGTCGTTAAAATCCAAGGAAGAAATCAGTATTTTAAACTATGACCGAAGTTAGAAATAAATAACAAAAAAATTAAACTAGATATTAATTACTTCCGGAAAGAACTATGGAAAAAAGTAAATAAAAAAAGTGAAAGAGAACATATATCCGTAATTGTTTAATCGAAAATGTTTCGATTTAAATAATGAAAACGGGAAAGTTTTTCATGAAACGTATATATATTTTTATTATTAAAAACAAAAAATGAAAAAATTATTAAAAACAGAAAATGAAAATGACGTATTCAGAATTGTCTAAACTGGGCAAGCGCCATTTGAAAACCCGAAACATTTACTGTATAAAAAATTTATCAAAATATAATTGTAAAAACATTTATTGAAAAGTTTGCGTAAGAAAATATAATTTTAATAAAACAATTTTGTAATGAAAGCAACATTGGATTTTTTTTTTTTTTTTTTTCGAACAAATAATTTTAATGAAACATTTTTTTGAATTAAAGCAACTTTAAAGGATCAACAACAAATTAATTTCAATGTAACCAAAAAATCATTATCTAGTTTAATTTTTTTGTTATTTCATGCTTTGGTCATAGTTTAAAATACTGATTTCTCCCTCAAATTTTAACAACAGGTGCAAAAAGAAATATGCCGTCTCCATTTTCGGCGATAAACTATAGAAGTACCCCTGAGACCTATATGTTCTATCAGGTGTTTTTGATAAACTTGAACTAAGATATCTCAAGGTTGTGTTACGTGTCAAAATCTACACCAGTGGAAATAAAGTTCAACTGGAAGCTGCTCTCTCTGACTACTCAAGAAGAAATCCAGTTGATTCATTTCCACCTCCAAAGCAACAAAAAAAGTCCCTTAGTGAATCTGCTGAACATTCAGATAACTCCTGCAGTTGTGATGAAGAACCATCTCAGGATATCTTCAGTTATGAGCATCAAGGACAATGGGTTGCTGTCTACTATGACACCAACTTTTACATTGGCCAAGTCATTGAGGTTATATCTGCATCCAGCGCTGTAATAAAAGTTTTATCGCAAACCAAAAGATTTTTTCGATGGCCTTTGTCAGATGACATTGCACAGGTAGAGTTAGCATTTGTTTACAGATGGGGTTTTGAGGTAATGCCAGTTTCAAGTGATGGTAGGATTTGGGGTGTTCCTGATATATCTACCATAGCAGAAGGCTGTGAAAGAATTCTGAGAGAAGGAAAGGAATTGTAAGACCTCCGCCTATAAAATATCTTACTTGTTTACTTGTCTTTTAAGTTGAAAGTTTTTCAATATTTGAAAAAAACTAGTGATTTTTTTTGTATAAGAAATTTCTAAATCTTGTTGTCGGTCCTTTTTTGGTGAGTTTAAATTCCCCAAGGTAAAAATATTTCTGTGGCAAAAAGTTTTATTAGAAACAAAGCAAACATTTTTTAATTTCTCACCCCAAAATTAGTAAGTTTTAAAACTTCTACCTCCAATGGTTACATTTTTACAGCAATTTCAGTAATGTATGCTTTTGACTCATTTTTTTTAACCGTTTTTAACCATTAGAATGCGTTATGAATCATACTAAGAAGATCCAATACATTAGCTGTTAAAACGAAATTGATATGAACAGTCAAAGTTGCATTTCTGTGTCATATTTGCACTTTTTTTGCATTGGTAGTGGGATTTTGCCTAGTGTTTAGGTTGGTTTCATCTAATAATTATTGCTTTCATTAGTATTAATTTTCATTTACCACAAGATGACATTACATTTATAAAGATTTTTCACTTGTTAGTAGCTTACATTTTTAGTTATATACGATGAAATTTGGCTTCTGGACCATGATAGCAAATTTTCCACTTTCCGACAAACTTTGAACGATCAGGACTTGATGGCTAATTGAGCTACCAAAATAAATTTGGTTCTTTTGTTTATGGTTTACAAAAATCTATATGACCACATTAATTTTTTTTAGATATAATGAAAATAAAATTTTGGGTTGTGATACCTACTAAAAAAATCAAGATGCATAACCTATGGGAAAGGTAAGCAAAAAAAAAAAAAAAAAAAAAAAAAAAAAAAAAGATGATTGGAGAAGTGATCTCTACAGTAAAAGAGAAATTGATAAGCTTGGGAAGATGGTATAGGGACACATTAAGTCACAAAAACCAAGGAGTGGAGATACAACAGCAAATAGGGGGAAGGATTAAAATTAATTGATAAGACCAAACTACCTGGAAAGTACAAATGTTGGTGTCTGCAATTTGGGTTGTACCCTCAAATAATGTGGCTTTTGCAAATATACAAAGTAAAATTGACACGCATAGAACAGATCGAGCAACAGTGAGGAGTGAATATAAGGAAGTGGTTGGGACTACCAAGGATGTTAAGCAACTTGGCAATATTTGAAAGAGATGAAGAGCTAAGACTACCTATCGCATCAATTGTTAAAGAATTGTCAAAATTGAGGCTTCATTTCTCCAACCTAGCGAGAAAAGATGATCCACCTAAAGTTAGGACTGGAAAAAAGTGGAAGGCAAAAGAGGCAACTGAGATAGCTATTAAAACCTTAGAGCATGTAGATATTGTTGGCGCTGTACAGGATACAAGGGAAAGACTAGGCATGCAGAACATTATACCATTCTGCATGAATAACCCAAGAGAAAGAGATTGTTGTCAGTGAGATAAGGAATGAGGAACAACAAAAAAGATATGCACACCTGGTGCAATGCCATCAACAAGGCCAGTGTATTCGCTGGGGAGAGTGTGTGGTAAATCCGAAGATCATATGGAAAAAGATCTGAGCTTAGGAGTGAGCAAGAACTTTGTTTCAAATAAAATCAACCTACGATTCAATGCCTTTCCCAGTCAATCTTGCATGATGGAAAGTAGAACGTGATTATAAATGGAGAGAGGAGCTCTCACAACATATTCTAACTGTAACTTGGCACGAAATCGGTACACATGCGGCAAAACTGAAAGTAATAGAAAAGCTACTGCATCAGAAAGTAGAGAAGTTCAATGAAGAACTTCCAAAAATAGAGAGTATTAAGAAAATTTTCATCAGGCACAGTGAAAAGTCACTTATGGGTTAGGGTTAACGAATGAAAGGAAAATAGAAATTGATGATAGATCTCCAGAATACCTTGATCTTTCCATTAATCCTTACACAGTAAAGACCAGACCTTGTCGTGTGGAGTGAGGAAAAGATTGGAATCATGTTACAGTTGACTGTCCTTGGGAGGATAATTTTGTAGTTGCAGAAGAAAGAAAAGTTGAACAATACAGTGATCTATTGGATGAGTGCCAGGAAAAGGGATGAAATGTGGAATTTTATCATTTGGCTGTGGGAGCTCGGGAATATGTTGATAGAAAGCTAGTCAACATACCGCGAGAACACTTTTGTGACACAAAGTGAAAAACTTTGCGAGATATGCAAGAAGCAGCAGAGAAAACATTGTACTGGATTGGTTAAAAGAAATGAGGAAAGTTGGTGAGGAAAGTAACTGACACCAGTACCAATCTGACCTCCTGTTGCAAGGGGGGGGGGGTCACTTCAGAGATGCAGTAAAAACGAATTAGTTTTTGGCAGGAGAGAGGATGTGTATTTGAAATTTATTTTACTTCAAAATTGTTGAACCATTAAAAAGTAATCAATAAAGATAAAGAATTATTCATCAATTTTATTGAAAACTGTACTCCCATTAAGAATCTTCTTTATTTTCATTTTAGTTTTGTTTTTTTTTGTTTTTTGTTGTTTTATTGTTTTGTTTTTGAAAGAGTTGGTTGAAAAGAAATGAACGTTGGTCAGGAAAGTAACTGGACACCATTAATAATACGGCCTCATGTTGGCTCACCACTTCAGTAGAGGAGCAGAGGTCAGAACTGTGAGATGGTTCTTCCTGATGATTATGGTACTGGATCCAATTGCGGAACTGTGAGCAGTGCGTACAAATGACCAATACTTCCTCTGCTGAATTCTGCAGGCTCGCTGGCACAATTTGCATTTAATTCTATTTTTTTCAATAACAAATTTTTATATATTATTTTAATTGGAATTCATTATTGAGATAAGTATTATTTATATTAATTTTTTTTATTGCGGACTATTATTCCCATCTTTATTGGTTGTTGTTTCACAACGTTTCAGCCAACTATTCCTCTAGCCTTCGTCAGGTGGTAACCGCAACGGATAGGAACTTAGAATCTCCTGACTGCATTCTCAGCAATCATTGCCATCCGTAGTTGTTGTCGTCGCACCACGTTTTGGCCAAGGAAGCCTCTGGCCGGGTTTGGATAGAATTGAAACCACTGTCTTCAGACAATGCTCATCTGGAACTGTAGAGATTCAACGTCTATCAACTGCGCCACGGGCCCCGAAGGGCGATCAAGGTTGGATTTATTGATCTTATAAATCCACATTTATTTATTATCTGATCTTCCATGGTCGGGTCCGTACCGAATGGTATTATTTTAATTGGAATTCATTATTGAGATGAGTATTATTTATATTAATTTATTTATATTGCTTTGTTGTTTCATAACGTTTCGGCCAACTATTTCTCTGGCCTTCGTCAGGTGGTAACAACGACGGATAGGAAACGTCGTGAAACAACCAATAATGATGAGAATAATGGTCCACAATAAAATAAATTAATATAAACAAATTTTTAGTCCTATTTTTTTTCACGTCACTTAATTAATCCATTTTGAAAAATCTATTTTATCTTATAAAAAGAAAGTTAATTCCTAAATTTGGTAAGCTGAAATATAGAATTCTAAGTTAATTCTCATAAAAGTGTCAAAGTTGAAAAAAAAAAAAAAAAAAAAAAAACAATCAGTGAATAAAATTTTACAGAAATTTAATTTTACGAAGTATACCCAAACATGTAAAAATAAGCTTG
This sequence comes from Euprymna scolopes, assembly GCF_053919585.1. Classification (NCBI taxonomy): domain Eukaryota; kingdom Metazoa; phylum Mollusca; class Cephalopoda; order Sepiida; family Sepiolidae; genus Euprymna; species Euprymna scolopes. Next base: position 62,871,289 of record NC_136519.1, read on the forward strand.
CTTTCTCCTTCTCTGACACACATTATAATAGTAGCAACAAAAGTAGGGTGCATGCTCTTTTCTTGTTTTTTTCTTTCTGTCCTCTTCTTTCTCTCAATCTCCTCTTTCTAGTTTCTCTATTTAAAAAATTTTTTTTTCTCTTCTCTCTATTCTCTCACTTTTTAAAACATTTACAATTTTTTGATAACTTTATGTTGAAAAAAAAAACTTGTTTGACTTATTTTGAAAAAAACAGAAAAAAAAAAAAAAACAACAAAAAAAAAACATTAAATTAGTGCTCTATATATATTTGATTCTTCAAGTTAAGAGTTGTCTATGATCGATTTTAATGGATGAGATCAGAAAAGATTTTCCAGATATCTATGAGCGAGTGATAGAATATGGCATGCTTTATATACTGGCTATAACAGAAATGTAAAATCAAATCAAGTGAAACCGCTAGTAAAATCTTCCATTATATCATTAAATATTTTATCTTTACAATTTAGTATTAAAAATAATTTAACATTTAATTTAAAACTTTACAACTTTTGTTTCAAAACTGATTTATTTTAAGTAAATTTCAAGGTTTTGATATTTTTTTTACGTGTGAAAGGTTAGATCACTACACAAAATCTTCCATTTCCCCATCCAAAAATTAGTCAAGTATAAAAATTTTAGGCTCGTTATCTTTCATTGATAATTTTTCTAAAAGGTTTGGTAAAGAGTTCATTTGACCCACTTTTCTGTCCAACTGAGCTTCGAAATGTGCTTACATGTTAGAAATAAGACGTTTTATGCATGCACTAATAACAAATTTATTAGCTTAATCTGTATAATATGAATCATAATTTTCAATTTGTTAGCTGATAAAATAAAATTTATATATATATATTATTCCTAAATTGGAATTCATTTTTTTTTTGAGAGGAGCATTATATATATTAATTTATTTTGATTTCGGACTATTATTCTCATCTTTATTAGTTGTTGTTTTTGATCTTTTATTGGTTTTGTTTATTCACAACGTTTCGACCAACTATTCCTCTGGCCTTCATCAGGTGGTAACCGCAACGGATAGGAACTTAGAATCTCCTAACTGCATTCTCAGCCATCACTGCCATCCGTAGTTGTTGTCGTCTCACCACATTTTGGCCAATTAAACCTCTGGCATGCTTTGGATGGGATTGAAACCGCTATCTTCAGACAATGTTCATCTGGAACTGTAGAGATTCAACGCCTCTATCAACTGCGCCACGGGCCCCGAAGGGCGATCAAGGTTGGATTCTTTGATCTTATAAATCCACGTTTATTTATTATCTGATCTTCCATAGTCGGGTCCGTACCGATTGGTATATATATATATATATATATATATATTATTCCTTAATTGCATTTTTTTTTTTTTTTGAGATGAGCATTATATATATCAATTTATGGCTGAGAATGCAGTTAGGAGATTCGAAGTTCCTATCCGTCGCGGTTACCACCTGATGAAGACCAGAGGAATAGTTGGCCGAAACGTTGTGAATAAACAAAACCAATAAAAGATAAAAAACAACAACTAATAAAGATGAGACTAATAGTCCGAAATACTTATAAAAAACCACCGAATATATGTCAAGTTATGTCACGGTAACATATATTGAGCAAATTTCTAACAGTATTTTGTCTAGTTTATTATTTATTACACCTTTTTCCGAACTTACCGTGTTAAAGAGAGAGTCAGCCGCCATTTTAAATTTTCCAATACATCGGTAAACACTGTATGCTTTTCGAGCTGAATAAACATGTTAAATTGAATAAAAACACGAAAATTATATCCAGTTTGGTAGAAAAGTAATTTATCTTGCCTTTGATAACATTTATTTGTTATATATTTTTTTTTTTTGACAACTTTTTCGAATCTATGTGTACAGTAATACAAACCCAAATAAATTAATAAAATAAAATTTATATGAAGAAAGTTTGCTCGTTTATTGTTTTCACACAATTTTTTTGTCCCCATTCCACTACATGCTCGATTAAAGGATCTTTTCTTCCCTCAAACAGATTACAACTGAAGAATTTCTTCATTTTGTCCCAAGTTGCGGATATTGATTGGTCGACTGAAAATAAAATCACCGGGATAGCGAAGGGTGGTTCCAAAAATCATCTCTGTGTGTAGTGTTCAGGTCTTCTTTAATAATAAATTAAAGTCCTAGAAGGACAAGCAGTAAATGTTCGCACCTGCGATGCAGTTTGTGCTGGGTAGATAGCGCAGTTTTGAGTCGAAGATGGAAGTTTGTGAGACGTGCAGGCTTAAACATTCTGTTAGCGCATGTAGTTATCGCAGTACGAGAAATTCCAAAAAGATTGGCAAAGGTCTCAGAAAGTCTGTGACGTAAACTGGGGTCCTCTGTCTTTGGTAACAGTGGTGGCCACACCAAAATTAGAGATCCAGTTCTCCACGAATGCACAGGCTACAGATTCTGTAGAAGTGCCATGTAAGGAAACTACTGACCAACAAGTGAAGCCCATAGGTGGCAATATCGACTTCCTCTTCTGTCTCTCTTTTTCCTGTGGCATACAGTGACAGACAGCACTCATGTGCTCAGGGTTTGATTACACTCACAAACCAACCTGGTAATGAAGCAAATTGCTTGTGTACTGATACAACCTTACAGAGATAAGCTAAACTTTGCAGAAATTATGAGGATGTAGCGATAACCAGTGGAATGTGGCAGAGGGCCAATGATATCCAGATGTATATGCAAGAATTCATGGATTGAGGTGTTTGATGGTTTAGGCATATCAACCCTTTTTGGGTTATTTAATGCCGAATCCAGTTATTTTTGAAAAAGTATTCATGTTGCATTCAGTTATTTTTGAAAAAGTATTCATGTTGCATTCAGTTATTTTTGAAAAAGTATTCATGTTGCATTCAGTTATTTTTGAAAAAGTATTCATGTTGCATTCAGTTATTTTTGAAAAAGTATTCATGTTGCATTCAGTTATTTTTGAAAAAGTATTCATGTTGCATTCAGTTATTTTTGAAAAAGTATTCATGTTGCATTCAGTTATTTTTGAAAAAGTATTCAGGTTGCATTCAGTTATTTTTGAAAAAGTATTCAGGTTGCATTCAGTTATTTTTGAAAAAGTATTCAGGTTGCATTCAGTTATTTTTGAAAAAGTATTCAGGTTGCATTCAGTTATTTTTGAAAAAGTATTCATGTTGCATTCAGTTATTTTTGAAAAAGTATTCAGGTTGCATTCAGTTATTTTTGAAAAAGTATTCATGTTGCATTCAGTTATTTTTGAAAAAGTATTCAGGTTGCATTCAGTTATTTTTGAAAAAGTATTCAGGTTGCATTCAGTTATTTTTGAAAAAGTATTCAGGTTGCATTCAGTTATTTTTGAAAAAGTATTCAGGTTGCATTCAGTTATTTTTGAAAAAGTATTCAGGTTGCATTCAGTTATTTTTGAAAAAGTATTCAGGTTGCATTCAGTTATTTTTGAAAAAGTATTCAGGTTGCATTCAGTTATTTTTGAAAAAGTATTCAGGTTGCATTCAGTTATTTTTGAAAAAGTATTCAGGTTGCATTCAGTTATTTTTGAAAAAGTATTCAGGTTGCATTCAGTTATTTTTGAAAAAGTATTCAGGTTGCATTCAGTTATTTTTGAAAAAGTATTCAGGTTGCATTCAGTTATTTTTGAAAAAGTATTCAGGTTGCATTCAGTTATTTTTGAAAAAGTATTCATGTTGCATTCAGTAATTTTTGAAAAAGTATTCAGGTTGCATTCAGTTATTTTTGAAAAAGTATTCAGGTTGCATTCAGTTATTTTTGAAAAAGTATTCAGGTTGCATTCAGTTATTTTTGAAAAAGTATTCAGGTTGCATTCAGTTATTTTTGAAAAAGTATTCATGTTGCATTCAGTTATTTTTGAAAAAGTATTCATGTTGCATTCAGTAATTTTTGAAAAAGTATTCAGGTTGCATTCAGTTATTTTTGAAAAAGTATTCAGGTTGCATTCAGTTATTTTTGAAAAAGTATTCATGTTGCATTCAGTTATTTTTGAAAAAGTATTCATGTTGCATTCAGTTATTTTTGAAAAAGTATTCATGTTGCATTCAGTTATTTTTGAAAAAGTATTCAGGTTGCATTCAGTTATTTTTGAAAAAGTATTCAGGTTGCATTCAGTTATTTTTGAAAAAGTATTCATGTTGCATTCAGTTATTTTTGAAAAAGTATTCATGTTGCATTCAGTTATTTTTGAAAAAGTATTCAGGTTGCATTCAGTTATTTTTGAAAAAGTATTCAGGTTGCATTCAGTTATTTTTGAAAAAGTATTCATGTTGCATTCAGTTATTTTTGAAAAAGTATTCATGTTGCATTCAGTTATTTTTGAAAAAGTATTCAGGTTGCATTCAGTTATTTTTGAAAAGTATTCAGGTTGCATTCAGTTATTTTTGAAAAAGTATTCAGGTTGCATTCAGTTATTTTTGAAAAAGTATTCAGGTTGCATTCAGTTATTTTTGAAAAAGTATTCATGTTGCATTCAGTTATTTTTGAAAAAGTATTCAGGTTGCATTCAGTTATTTTTGAAAAAGTATTCATGTTGCATTCAGTTATTTTTGAAAAAGTATTCATGTTGCATTCAGTTATTTTTGAAAAAGTATTCAGGTTGCATTCAGTTATTTTTGAAAAAGTATTCAGGTTGCATTCAGTTATTTTTGAAAAAGTATTCAGGTTGCATTCAGTTATTTTTGAAAAAGTATTCAGGTTGCATTCAGTTATTTTTGAAAAGGGTTTTTATTCTTACAGCTCTTTTTTATCTTCAATCACTAGTTGGTAGTGTTTGGTTTGGTTGCTTTATAGTGGATTTTATCGTTTTTGTTCCCTGCCCTGTAGCACACGAATGAGTTTTGCAATGGGAGAGGGAAAAAGGTTACAGTATTAATGTTTGATACATTTTAAATAACCAGTCAAGAAGTGGGGGAGATAGAAAGAAGGTAAAGGAGGAAAAGGTGGGTTGTTTTTGGAGAACATATTTAAGTTTTGCAAAAGGAGTAGAAAAACAAAAAACATCAATGTTAGGTGCATTTTGTCTCAGAACACCAATATCTTCAGACAGCCTGATCTGGTAGCACCAGTATGGATTGAGAATTCATTCATAATTTCTGCAAAGTTTAGCTTATCTCTGTAAGGCTGTATCAGTACACAAGCAATTTGCTTCATTACCAGGTCGGTTTGTGAGTGTAATCAAACCCTGAGCACATGAGTGCTGTCTGTCACTGTATGCCACAGGAAAAAGAGAGACAGAAGAGGAAGTCGATATTGCCACCTATGGGCTGAAACATGTAACTGCTGGAAATAAGGGCTAATAAATGTCTCAAACTGAAAGTGTTGTGCATTGTATCTGTGTGGTCGCTATGCATGAAACTACAGACTAGTTTTTAAACTAATGTGTCTTTCCATCAAAATTTCCAAACATCGGGGTTAAGTATTGAGGAAAATCCCGTTAAATTTTTAAGAAAGTACAAAAATGACACAAAAGCAGCAAAAACTTGAATTTAACTTGAAAATACTAAAAGATTGCATGGTATCTTCCTTGCATAAGCACCATTTTTTCTTTACAACAGCATTAGTTTTTAAAATATAATTTTGTGTATTTTCTATAAAGCCTTGAGATGTTTTATAATTTTCAGACATACTTTCCAGTATATATTTATATATTTTCCTTACTTTATAATAAATGTTTTCAAATAATAGAACTAAAAATAAAAATTAAATATCTTAAATTATTTTGTTGCAGGTTAAATCTTGCTTTCTGGTAATTCTCAAATTTTAAATATTAGCATTAGCTGGTGTAACTTTTGTGCAGTGAACTGACTTATCTATATGGAAACTAGAACTTGCCAAACGAATACATTCTTCAATTAATAGGAAAATTTGTCATAAATCATTTAGTTTTAAACATTTTCAGTATGCTGGAAATTTCACAATATTCTGTTCAACAATGCGTCAAAGTTCATAGACTGATTAGAAAAAAAAAAGCAAAATTAAGAAATCTTGCCAAAATTGAGGAACTTGAAAAACAGGAATTCATAGTAAAATGAGCTGCAAAACCTAATTCCTATAAATCCCAGTATTTTTAGATTATGCTTACTAAATGCATGTTCAGTCATTTTCTGCTAAAGCCTGTTATAGAGAATGTTATCACCAGCAAATACACATCTGAGGTAATTTGTCAGGGAGGTCATTTATAAACATCAGGAATAATAAAGTTTAAAAGATCGACCATATATCAGGTTTTGATGTATGACCATGAAGGACAACCTGAATTTTCCCTTATTTAAGACTAGCCTGGGTGCCCGGCATTGCACGGGTGTTTGGAGGTGTGTGTTGAGAGAAAAAAAGAAAAGCTATAGTAAGCAGGCAGGCTTGAACACGTAACGCAAAGGCAGAAAAGTGCAAGTGTGTGTAAGGGTGTTGGTTGAGCAAAAAAAGAAAATTGTGAGCACAAAAAAATAGTAAGCAGGCTTGAACCCGTAACGAGAAAAAAAGAGGTGAACCCCCCCCCCAAAAAAAAAAACTATCTTATCAATGTGCCTATCGTGGTTGTGACGTCACAGGCGGTTGAAATAACACCTTTTATGCAAAGTCTTAGGCGAGAGGGTTGAATTTATTATCTATGAAGTAGTGCTTGATTAAAGACAAAGATTTTGGCGAAGAGAGGGAGGATACTAATAGGGTGACAATTTACTCGGTGAGCTCTTTCGCCAAAAATCTTGAAAACTGGTACAACATAAGCAGTTTTCCAACAGTCAGGAAAGCAAGATTCGTTACGGCATTTGTTGAGTTTGAAAAGAACAGAGACAACCTCATTTTTAAATAGTATAGAGAGTTCCTAATTTCTGCATCTCAAAATATTTTCTTGTGACCTTGGTATGCCTTCTCTTGGCTGCAGCTATTTCACTCTTACAATTATTTTAACTTCTATATGCTATTTATACTGAACTTATATAGGGCAAGTTTGTAGAATTAATGCTGCCTTTCAACAATGACAGCTGCACTAGAAGTAAATCATTGGGAAGAATAGGGTTTGCTATAGAACTTTGTTTATTAACATGTGCTTCAATGCTGCATTGAACCATTCAGTAGCCTCATTTCCACACTTTCATGCAGGAAGAGAAAAAAATAGAGCATTTTTGATGCAATTCCTCATGGTTTCCCAGTCTCTTCTTGAAGTACCTTGTTTTGACTAATGTCTCTTCAACTTGGGGTTGAGAGTTGAAGATTAAGTCAACCAGTATCACAGTGTGGTTACCATTCCTGAGTGGGTTATAGACAGTCGGGTTAGACAACCTTCAGGAACTGTAGTCAGAAATTTTTTTTTTTTTTTTACATGGAGGTCACAACTTATCAAGGCCCGAAGGCCACTCAGGGATAAGGGTTATTGCGTGTACAGTAATCAATGTAGTATTGTAGTAATCATTAGTATTGGAGATTTGATAGAGTGTCTTAAGAGGGCGGTTTGTCAGGAATTTGTTTATGTTGGTCTTGAAGACATCCAAGTTGTAGTCATGTGGATCTAGAAGTGAGGCTTGCTGATCCTATCGATCTGGGAGGCTGGTTAGGAACATGACTTTCTCTGACAGGGAAATGACATTTCTGAACATCCATCCTTTTATTTCATTTGTCCCTTGGTACAATACATACACCCCCACCCTGGTGCTCACAAAAAATTTACATACTTTCTGTAATTCAATCATATTTGCTACAAATAAACTGAGAAATACACAAACTCATTTTTTTTATTAACATAGATATGATTAAAGCTTTACAGCTTGTTTATTTAAGGTTTATGACATATTCAGAATGGAAAAAAAAATGAAACTATGTGAAAATACGTTTCTTTACTCACCACTTTTTTATTGTGAACCATTTTAAAATAAAATTCATCAGGATTTCGATTAAGGGCTTTAATCTTCAATTTCTTCAGAATTTTATCCTTTCTGTGCTGATCGCTGAAAAGAAAAAATAAATTTAAGTTTCCAAGATTAAGAAGCATTTTGCATATTGCATTATGACTTTTGCATTACTGCCAACAACGTTGGACAAAACATATCTAAAATTATTAAGACGGCTAAGGCTTTCGCTAGCATCACTTAGTAAAACCTTTAACTGCCGCTTTTCAACCAGTTATTTAAAACTGTACAGTTACAATACATTCGCACATAAAATTCACATCCGAAAGCTGTCCTGCTCATAATATTGACCACTTGGAAGATCATCAGAGACGTGCAATCAAATGACACCTGACACCTCTGTTTTCCTTGGATAGAATTTATTTAAACTTCAACATCTCGCCAATAACAGTTTTGTGCACCTTTTTTGTCTCAATGTGTAAACAGACGTGGACACAACTAGAAAGTCAAAAATCAGAATGGCTCCCATGACTTGGAAACTTTTGTTTACGCTCGATATTGTTGTAGCAATAGGCAAACTGCCAGCATCAGTTGTTGAGTTCTGAAGTGCTGCATCCTTTAAAAGCATCAAGCTTCTTAAATGTCCCCCCTCCATACACCGGTAAATGCACATTTGATAAGCTGTGGTGCATTTTATTATTTCCCAGATTTAAAAGAGCTCTTAAACCAAACAAAGGTTCTTCTTTAATTTTGATATCAAATGATTTATTTTCAAATAAGTTTTTGTTATAATACCTTTACTTCTGTATACCATTTTAAAGAGCGTTTTTCAATCTATCTAATCATTTTAATTACAATTGTTTTAAAACAATTATGTCTTCTTTTTAGGATGTTCAATACAAGATGAAAAAAAAAATCCCACAATTTTCTTATTTCAATTCAAGCTAGGCCGAAAAGCTGCTGAAACAGCTCACGATATCAACAAAGCATTTGGTCCACTGAATGCACAGCACAATGGTGGTTTAAGAAATTTTGTAGCAGCAGTGAGTCTTGAGGATGATGAGCATAATGGTCGGCCATCGGATGTTAATGGTCAATTGAGCTTTAGTCAAAGTCAATCCACACACAACTATTCAAGAACTTGCTTCTGAATTAGACAATGTATATGACGATTTTCAACCACTTGAGAGATTGGAAAGACAAAAAAACTTGATGGGTGCGACATGAATTGAACGACAACCAAAAGAAATGCTGTAATGAAGTGTCATCTTCCCTTTTATGCAACAAGAACGACCCGTTTCTCGACCGGGTTGTAACTTGCGATGACATGGGTTCTTTATGACAACCAGTAATGTTCAGTACAATGGTTAGACATCGACAAAGCTCCACGACACTTCCTGAAGCCAAAGTTGCACCAAAAGAAGGTCATGCTGACCGTTTCATGGTCTGCAATCGATCTCATTCATTTTAGTTTTATGAATGCATGCGAAAACATTACGGCAAGGAAGTACTGTCAACAAATGGATGAAATGCATCAGAAACTTCAACAAAAAAGCCCAATTCTCATTCATACCACACTCGATCCACGTTGCTAAACCAACCTGACAGAAGTTCAATAAATTGGGCAACAGAACTGCCTCATCTGCCATACTCTCCAGACCGATTATTACTTTCAAGCATCTTAAAAACTTTCTGCATGAGAAATGAGTCAAAAACCTAAACGATATCGCCACCAGAACGCAAGACATTACTGGCATAAATACATTTGTTTTGTGTTGGTAAAAGTATGTTAATTCTGATGGTACTTATTTCGATCAATAAATTTTTGTTTAAGCCAAGGTATGTTCATCTGAATTTAAAAGTTAAAAACCACAAGAACTTTGTCAACCTCATAAAAGTGCTGTAAAAGGCTGAAAAAGCACAAAAGACATTACCTGCTTTAAATTCTTATATACTAGAGTAACTCAACATTCCAATTTTTCTAAATTGGAAAGTATTAGGTATTGATCAATGTAAAACTGGACTTCTAATTTTCAATTTTTGAGCAGTTTCAGAGATTGTCGGATAAAATCTGGAAAAACAGCAATGACAATCATGAGTTGTGGATTACAGGGCAATTGGGTTCCTAATTATTAACTACTTGAAAAATTCTTCATAAATTTGTAATGTTAAAATGTAACATCGTTTTTTAATTTTATCACTCAGAAAATAATAATCAGACCAAATTAATATTTCAAACATGTATCTTTAAGATTCCAGAAGGCAGATCCACAAATGATGTGTGCAGATATACTGCGAGAGCAGAGGGTGGCATCAGAATAATCTATTAACTACAAAGGTGAAGAAACCAGCTTCAAAAGAAAGCTAGAAAGAAAAGGTTTTCAAACTTTAGACTCTAATGAATACAACTAATATATATTTTTCTCTTCAAAATAGTATGTAATTATTTAGTTAATATAATTAAATATTCTGATAACAGAATAACTCTAATATTTAACATTTTCAATGTTCCTAATTTCAACTTTTTCAAATTCAAATAGCAAAAATTGCCCTTTTTTGTGCAATCAACTTAAACAGTCAACAGTAAATGAAAAAAAATTTTTTTTTTTTTGGAGGGGGGCATTTATGCAAAGGTAAACTTTTTTTGGTTTTCAGTTGGGACATTTGGAGAGTACATAGCAAGGGCAGACAAGCATACATTAGGAGGAGAAAGCTTGTTATAAATTTATTTCAATTCAAGCCCTTATTTTATTTTATAGTTTCAGATCTAGGGTGAGGTGCTAGGCAAAATGGATGTGCATAGTCACCACCATGCAACACAAGTAGACCATCAGCCGGCTCCTCATCTACAAGAATGTGGCCTCGGGAATGCTCACCAGAGAGGAGTGCAGGGCCCTTTTCCATGCGCGACATTGCACTACAAACATCCTGATATTATACAACTGATGATAGAGCAGCCACTAAGCGCTACCAAAGAGTTAGGGCTTCTTTCAATTTTTTTCAATAAAAACATGCAATCGAAAATTTTCAGGCTTTTGGCTTTGTTAAAAAAAAATTTTTTTTGAATTTATGTTTTAAAAAGTATATTTTGTGTCAAAATTTTCTTAAATCTATTTAAAAAAACAAACAAACAAACAAAAAACATGCATTTATTATCAAGAGATTTGACTTGGTTCTGAAATAGCATTTGTCTGCCCCTGCTATGTACTCTCCAAATGTCCCAACTGAAAACCAAAAAGTTGTACCTTCAAATGGCTTTTTTCTTATAGGATAATTGACTGGGGTACATAATATTTTCTTTTCAAAATGTTTGGTATTCATATGGAAGGATTCTCTCTTACACAGCAATAAAAGAATAGATAGTACCTCAACTAGAAGTAAGGGTTTTGACTCTCCTGATTGGTTTCCAAATTTTACGACAAAGTTCCTGATATTACATCTTTTAAAAAACACCCTGTTCTTCATTAAAGTTATTAAAATGATCTGTTAGCAGTGTTAATATGTTTACCACTTTACTTGCTGAAAACTTTTTAAATATTTCAGATTATTATTCATGGATCCATGTTCATTCCAAACAAAGTAGGGTCAATTAAGGTTCTTGAAGTGCTTTGGTTTTTATGACTATTTCAATAGAACTCTTGAATCTGTGTTGATCCAAAGGGTTTTTATGGACAGTTGGTAATGTTACATCTTACAGGAACAATAGTCTAGCATTTCACAACATCGTCCTAATGGTAAATAGTTATTTATAAAGTGAACACAAAAATAGCATTGGGTATGCTGGCTGTTGATGAGTAAAATGTCTTTTTAAAAGATGAAATAACCAAGTGACACACGAGGAAGCCATTATTAACAGATGAAGTAGAACATTTGAGTTTGCTGGTTTGTTCTTTTATTTTTTTGAAAAAATAAAAACAAAATACATAAATAAAAAAACAAGTGCTGCTACTTTAAAATGACAGACTAGAAAGGAATAGCAGCTTTCATAATTTGAGACAAAAACATTGATTTTTCTTAGAGATGAGAGTGGGTAGGAGAGTGCTACTGCCTCTTCTAGAGTTGTGATTGTCCTCTTTAATTATGAGAAACTTTGCACTTTTGATATTTTCATCTAAGGAAAAGAATCAATAAAAATGGATGACGGTTTGGGTTAACCACACAATTTTTTTGCTTTTGTTAGCTGTTTGTGCCTGAAGAGACAATTACAGGAAAAAGGGAGAAAGAAAACAAAGTTATATATTCTTTTCACTTTACTTGAAATTTTCAGACAGAAGTAAGGAGAGAGAAGAATAATGTTAGAAAAAAAGATGCAGTGAAAAATAAAAAGATAGGTGGAGAACAAAGGTTAAAATGAAAACATAAGGTTAAAATAAATCAAGAGGGAGTAGAAGAAAGAGGTGAAAATAAATCAAGAGGGAGTAGAAGAAAGAGATGAAAATAAATCAAGAGGGAGTAGAAGAAAGAGATGAAAATAAATCAAGACGGAGTAGAAGAAAGAGGTGAAAATAAATCAAGAGGGAGTAGAAGAAAGAGGTGAAAATAAATCAAGAGGGAGTAGAAGAAAGAGATGAAAATAAATCAAGAGGGAGTAGAAGAAAGAGATGAAAATAAATCAAGAGGGAGTAGAAGAAAGAGGTGAAAATAAATCAAGAGGGAGTAGAAGAAAGAGATGAAAATAAATCAAGAGGGAGTAGAAGAAAGAGATGAAAATAAATCAAGAGGGAGTAGAAGAAAGAGATGAAAATAAATCAAGAGGGAGTAGAAGAAAGAGGTGAAAATAAATCAAGAGGGAGTAGAAGAAAGAGATGAAAATAAATCAAGAGGGAGTAGAAGAAAGAGATGAAAATAAATCAAGAGGGAGTAGAAGAAAGAGGTGAAAATAAATCAAGAGGGAGTAGAAGAAAGAGATGAAAATAAATCAAGAGGGAGTAGAAGAAAGAGGTAAAAATAAATCAAGAGGGAGTAGAAGAAAGAGGTGAAAATAAATCAAGAGGGAGTAGAAGAAAGAGATGAAAATAAATCAAGAGGGAGTAGAAGAAAGAGATGAAAATAAATCAAGAGGGAGTAGAAGAAAGAGATGAAAATAAATCAAGAGGGAGTAGAAGAAAGAGGTGAAAATAAATCAAGAGGGAGTAGAAGAAAGAGATGAAAATAAATCAAGAGGGAGTAGAAGAAAGAGATGAAAATAAATCAAGAGGGAGTAGAAGAAAGAGATGAAAATAAATCAAGAGGGAGTAGAAGAAAGAGATGAAAATAAATCAAGAGGGAGTAGAAGAAAGAGGTGAAAATAAATCAAGAGGGAGTAGAAGAAAGAGATGAAAATAAATCAAGAGGGAGTAGAAGAAAGAGATGAAAATAAATCAAGAGGGAGTAGAAGAAAGAGATGAAAATAAATCAAGAGGGAGTAGAAGAAAGAGAAGAAAATAAATCAAGAGGGAGTAGAAGAAAGAGATGAAAATAAATCAAGAGGGAGTAGAAGAAAGAGATGAAAATAAATCAAGAGGGAGTAGAAGAAAGATGAAAATAAATCAAGAGGGAGTAGAAGAAAGAGATGAAAATAAATCAAGAGGGAGTAGAAGAAAGAGGTGAAAATAAATCAAGAGGGAGTAGAAGAAAGAGATGAAAATAAATCAAGAGGGAGTAGAAGAAAGAGGTGAAAATAAATCAAGAGGGAGTAGAAGAAAGAGGTGAAAATAAATCAAGAGGGAGTAGAAGAAAGAGGTGAAAATAAATCAAGAGGGAGTAGAAGAAAGAGGTGAAAATAAATCAAGAGGGAGTAGAAGAAAGAGGTGAAAATAAATCAAGAGGGAGTAGAAGAAAGAGGTGAAAATAAATCAAGAGGGAGTAGAAGAAAGAGGTGAAAATAAATCAAGAGGGAGTAGAAGAAAGAGGTGAAAATAAATCAAGAGGGAGTAGAAGAAAGAGATGAAAATAAATCAAGAGGGAGTAGAAGAAAGAGATGAAAATAAATCAAGAGGGAGTAGAAGAAAGAGATGAAAATAAATCAAGAGGGAGTAGAAGAAAGAGGTGAAAATAAATCAAGAGGGAGTAGAAGAAAGAGATGAAAATAAATCAAGAGGGAGTAGAAGAAAGAGGTGAAAATAAATCAAGAGGGAGTAGAAGAAAGAGATGAAAATAAATCAAGAGGGAGTAGAAGAAAGAGGTGAAAATAAATCAAGAGGGAGTAGAAGAAAGAGATGAAAATAAATCAAGAGGGAGTAGAAGAAAGAGATGAAAATAAATCAAGAGGGAGTAGTAGAAAGAGGTGAAAATAAATCAAGAGGGAGTAGAAGAAAGAGGTGAAAATAAATCAAGAGGGAGTAGAAGAAAGAGATGAAAATAAATCAAGAGGGAGTAGAAGAAAGAGATGAAAATAAATCAAGAGGGAGTAGAAGAAAGAGGTGAAAATAAATCAAGAGGGAGTAGAAGAAAGAGGTGAAAATAAATCAAGAGGGAGTAGAAGAAAGAGGTGAAAATAAATCAAGAGGGAGTAGAAGAAAGAGGTGAAAATAAATCAAGAGGGAGTAGAAGAAAGAGATGAAAATAAATCAAGAGGGAGTAGAAGAAAGAGGTGAAAATAAATCAAGAGGGAGTAGAAGAAAGAGATGAAAATAAATCAAGAGGGAGTAGAAGAAAGAGGTGAAAATAAATCAAGAGGGAGTAGAAGAAAGAGATGAAAATAAATCAAGAGGGAGTAGAAGAAAGAGGTGAAAATAAATCAAGAGGGAGTAGAAGAAAGAGATGAAAATAAATCAAGAGGGAGTAGAAGAAAGAGATGAAAATAAATCAAGAGGGAGTAGAAGAAAGAGATGAAAATAAATCAAGAGGGAGTAGAAGAAAGAGGTGAAAATAAATCAAGAGGGAGTAGAAGAAAGAGATGAAAATAAATCAAGAGGGAGTAGAAGAAAGAGATGAAAATAAATCAAGAGGGAGTAGAAGAAAGAGATGAAAATAAATCAAGAGGGAGTAGAAGAAAGAGATGAAAATAAATCAAGAGGGAGTAGAAGAAAGAGGTGAAAATAAATCAAGAGGGAGTAGAAGAAAGAGATGAAAATAAATCAAGAGGGAGTAGAAGAAAGAGATGAAAATAAATCAAGAGGGAGTAGAAGAAAGAGATGAAAATAAATCAAGAGGGAGTAGAAGAAAGAGGTGAAAATAAATCAAGAGGGAGTAGAAGAAAGAGGTGAAAATAAATCAAGAGGGAGTAGAAGAAAGAGATGAAAATAAATCAAGAGGGAGTAGAAGAAAGAGGTGAAAATAAATCAAGAGGGAGTAGAAGAAAGAGGTGAAAATAAATCAAGAGGGAGTAGAAGAAAGAGGTGAAAATAAATCAAGAGGGAGTAGAAGAAAGAGATGAAAATAAATCAAGAGGGAGTAGAAGAAAGAGATGAAAATAAATCAAGAGGGAGTAGAAGAAAGAGATGAAAATAAATCAAGAGGGAGTAGAAGAAAGAGGTGAAAATAAATCAAGAGGGAGTAGAAGAAAGAGATGAAAATAAATCAAGAGGGAGTAGAAGAAAGAGGTGAAAATAAATCAAGAGGGAGTAGAAGAAAGAGATGAAAATAAATCAAGAGGGAGTAGAAGAAAGAGGTGAAAATAAATCAAGAGGGAGTAGAAGAAAGAGATGAAAATAAATCAAGAGGGAGTAGAAGAAAGAGATGAAAATAAATCAAGAGGGAGTAGTAGAAAGAGGTGAAAATAAATCAAGAGGGAGTAGAAGAAAGAGGTGAAAATAAATCAAGAGGGAGTAGAAGAAAGAGATGAAAATAAATCAAGAGGGAGTAGAAGAAAGAGATGAAAATAAATCAAGAGGGAGTAGAAGAAAGAGGTGAAAATAAATCAAGAGGGAGTAGAAGAAAGAGGTGAAAATAAATCAAGAGGGAGTAGAAGAAAGAGGTGAAAATAAATCAAGAGGGAGTAGAAGAAAGAGGTGAAAATAAATCAAGAGGGAGTAGAAGAAAGAGATGAAAATAAATCAAGAGGGAGTAGAAGAAAGAGGTGAAAATAAATCAAGAGGGAGTAGAAGAAAGAGATGAAAATAAATCAAGAGGGAGTAGAAGAAAGAGGTGAAAATAAATCAAGAGGGAGTAGAAGAAAGAGATGAAAATAAATCAAGAGGGAGTAGAAGAAAGAGGTGAAAATAAATCAAGAGGGAGTAGAAGAAAGAGATGAAAATAAATCAAGAGGGAGTAGAAGAAAGAGATGAAAATAAATCAAGAGGGAGTAGAAGAAAGAGATGAAAATAAATCAAGAGGGAGTAGAAGAAAGAGGTGAAAATAAATCAAGAGGGAGTAGAAGAAAGAGATGAAAATAAATCAAGAGGGAGTAGAAGAAAGAGATGAAAATAAATCAAGAGGGAGTAGAAGAAAGAGATGAAAATAAATCAAGAGGGAGTAGAAGAAAGAGATGAAAATAAATCAAGAGGGAGTAGAAGAAAGAGGTGAAAATAAATCAAGAGGGAGTAGAAGAAAGAGATGAAAATAAATCAAGAGGGAGTAGAAGAAAGAGATGAAAATAAATCAAGAGGGAGTAGAAGAAAGAGATGAAAATAAATCAAGAGGGAGTAGAAGAAAGAGGTGAAAATAAATCAAGAGGGAGTAGAAGAAAGAGGTGAAAATAAATCAAGAGGGAGTAGAAGAAAGAGATGAAAATAAATCAAGAGGGAGTAGAAGAAAGAGGTGAAAATAAATCAAGAGGGAGTAGAAGAAAGAGATGAAAATAAATCAAGAGGGAGTAGAAGAAAGAGATGAAAATAAATCAAGAGGGAGTAGAAGAAAGAGATGAAAATAAATCAAGAGGGAGTAGAAGAAAGAGATGAAAATAAATCAAGAGGGAGTAGAAGAAAGAGGTGAAAATAAATCAAGAGGAAGTAGAAGAAAGAGGTGAAAATAAATCAAGAGGGAGTAGAAGAAAGAGGGGAAAATAAATCAAGAGGGAGTAGAAGAAAGAGATGAAAATAAATCAAGAGGGAGTAGAAGAAAGAGGGGAAAATAAATCAAGAGGGAGTAGAAGAAAGAGGTGAAAATAAATCAAGAGGGAGTAGAAGAAAGAGATGAAAATAAATCAAGAGGGAGTAGAAGAAAGAGATGAAAATAAATCAAGAGGGAGTAGAAGAAAGAGGTGAAAATAAATCAAGAGGGAGTAGAAGAAAGAGGTGAAAATAAATCAAGAGGGAGTAGAAGAAAGAGGTGAAAATAAATCAAGAGGGAGTAGAAGAAAGAGGTGAAAATAAATCAAGAGGGAGTAGAAGAAAGAGGTGAAAATAAATCAAGAGGGAGTAGAAGAAAGAGGTGAAAATAAATCAAGAGGGAGTAGAAGAAAGAGGTGAAAATAAATCAAGAGGGAGTAGAAGAAAGAGGTGAAAATAAATCAAGAGGGAGTAGAAGAAAGAGGTGAAAATAAATCAAGAGGGAGTAGAAGAAAGAGATGAAAATAAATCAAGAGGGAGTAGAAGAAAGAGATGAAAATAAATCAAGAGGGAGTAGAAGAAAGAGGTGAAAATAAATCAAGAGGGAGTAGAAGAAAGAGATGAAAATAAATCAAGAGGGAGTAGAAGAAAGAGATGAAAATAAATCAAGAGGGAGTAGAAGAAAGAGATGAAAATAAATCAAGAGGGAGTAGAAGAAAGAGATGAAAATAAATCAAGAGGGAGTAGAAGAAAGAGGTGAAAATAAATCAAGAGGGAGTAGAAGAAAGAGATGAAAATAAATCAAGAGGGAGTAGAAGAAAGATGAAAATAAATCAAGAGGGAGTAGAAGAAAGAGGTGAAAATAAATCAAGAGGGAGTAGAAGAAAGAGATGAAAATAAATCAAGAGGGAGTAGAAGAAAGAGATGAAAATAAATCAAGAGGACATAGAGGAAAGCGGGGATGGGGGACACAGAGGAAAGAGGGAAACAGTAAAACCGGAATAGGAAAGACGAGAGAGAGGTCAGGAATGCTACTGTCTGTGTCAAAGAATAAGATATAGCAAAGTTATGGATGACACTACTAGCTGTGTCAGTGTAGTTAGAGAAGCCAAGCCAATTTCTGTGGTGGGCATTAAAGTCACCAAATACATGTATTTGGGCACTTGTGTCAAGGGAGAGTGCTACAACTATGCTGTCAGATACATGATTGATTATAGTACAGTCCTGGGTTGATGGAGAGCAAAGAAAATACAGGTAGCTAACATTATGTTGTAAAGTTAGTTTAAAGCATATGAAGGCCTGGTCACCTGATTCTAGTTTAGATTCCCTAGACACAGGAAGGGTGTTAGACTCCAAATCCATGCAGGTGTCTGTCAGAGTCCTTACGACAAAGTGGAAGATAACCAGACATGTTAAAGTGGTTGGATGGAGGAGTGCAATTTAGTTTCACTTAATGCTAAGATATCCAGGGAGTTTGCTAGGAGAAATGATTCAACATCATCTAAGTTAGTTCTAAGTCTATGGATATTTGTAAATGCACGCCTCAAGGTAGGAGGCGAAATCTTTGAGTGTGTGTATGGTTTGAACGTTTTTTTTGTTTTTTTTGGATTGAGCTGTTATTTTATTTTATAGTTTCAGATCTAGGGTGAGGTGCTAGGCAAAACGGATGTGCATAGTCACCATCATGCAACACAAGTAGACCATCAGTCGGCTCCTCATCTACAAGAATGTGGCCTCGGGAATGCTCACCAGAGAGGAGTGCAGGGCCCTTTTCCATGCGCGACATTGCACTACAAACATCCTGATATTATACAACTGATGATAGAGCAGCCACTAAGCGCTACCAAAGAGTTAGGGCTTCTGTACTGTCAGTCGAAAACAGCAACCAGCAACTATCAAACCGGTACCCTCAAACCTGTCCGACAGCAGTCCAATCATGTTAGCATATATGGTAAACAAGCACCCCCAAGATGCCAAGCTATAGGGGAAGGGAATGAGGCAAATGTGGGGAATGGCATTCATTGCCCTAGTCTGGAAACAAGACTAAGCACTGAACGTCTCTAATGAGTCCTTGCGGCCACACCTCTGCTCCTGGCTAATAGTTAAAGAAGGAGTATGGAAGCCGGGCGATAGGCAGAGCCTATCTACTCCTTAAGCAGTTTAGGTTTGCAAACCGGTGATTTGACCAAGTCACCAGCTCTATGGAGGTTGTCGTCAAGGACTGAGGAGGCCTCCCTCCCCCGTTTGGTGCCAAAACGTATAAGGTCAGTGGCACAGGTTTACAAATCGGAGTTTTCCTTCTAGGGTCTCAGGAGCAAAAGGGTTTTCCCCACGCCTGGTTTCAAAGTCAGGTATTTCTATGCCCCTGAAGTGATAGTTTGGATTAATAGAGTTAGTATCAAAGAATTAGTATCTGCTTGCAAGTTACACTTCTCAGAATAGGATTAAAATTGGAAGATGTGATTATGAATTGAAAGGAGGTATATCTATGAGTATGGCATGTAGATTTAAGGTTAATATCTACTAGGATTAAGAAAAGATCAAATATGTTTTGTGGATTAGTGACTAATTGGAAATTATAGTATAAGGGTTAGGGTGCATTTCAAAATGTGCTTTAAGTGTACGTTTTCATGTAAAGATAATCACCAGTACTTTATCCCATCTAAGTGAAAGAAAGATATAGTTGCTAGTTAACAGATCAGTTATAATCTGGGCACAAACTGTGGCTAATAGGTATCTATTTTATAGATATTCTATAGAGCATAATTATAGGTTAAGCCAATGCATGCCTTAGCAATAGAAATCTATAGATATTTAGTATTTATCAATTTTAAAGGGTCAGCCTACTAAAGTTTAGGATCGGAAGCTAAACCCCCCTCCCAAGTTACGTGCAAAGTATGTGATTTTATATCAGCTTGGGGAGAAGAGCAATTGGTTTTTTGTCCAGTTGGAATAGGAGAGATGGCACACTTACGAGAATACAGCATTAATATACAATATTGATATACAGGAATTTGGGGAGTATTTAGGAGTATAAGGATTTTTAATGTTTATCATGCAAGACAGACAGGCAGGTGTCTTGGAGGCAAAGTATTATCCCTTTAAAGCAAACATTTAGAAATAACATTTGTGCCAGTTATTTTAATAACATACATCAGTAAGAACATACATGTGGCCAGTATAGGTTTTATATTTAAACATTACACTTAGTCATAGAATGATAAATTATGATTTCCTAAAAGAGGGAAGCAGTATAAGTAAATAAGAGCAGGAAAACAGGTTTAGTGAATAAGCAATAACTTAATTGCTCCCTAAGCAGTGGTTTGCACAATTTAAGTTTTTGTATGGTTGTAATATATTAGTAATAGTTAGCAATATATGTACAGACACAATAGAAAAATTGGAAATACGCATCTCTTTTCTAGCATCCATCACCTTTAGTAAATGAGTTTGTATGTTTTAAATTATTAATACAGAAATTAAAAAGTATACCGTTCCAATTAAATAAAAGAAGGAAGTATTACAATCAAAGCATACATTTGGCTCTTAAGGCAGATACCCCCTCCTCCTTACTGCTCTCAAATAAAGGCTAATCTTTGCATTTCAATTCATTCTACGTTCAGACACTGGTCTTTTAGCTAGACCAACATGGGTCATTCGAAGAACACCAAGTTAAGTACATCTATCTATCCATGTGGCGTGTAACTTCTTTATGTAGATCTTGTCCCACCATTTTTTTGTTTCTTTACTTTATATTCCCTTAGATATCCAAGTAATTATTCTTAATATCCTATTCATTTATTTTAAAACAAATTAGTTGCTAGAGCAGATTGATTCTCTCACAGTCCTTGAAAGATACAATTTCTTGCAAATGTAAAAGGGGAATCTATCTCTAATCCTATACTTATTTATGTAGAATAGAGAAAAACTTTAAAGTAAAATACTCAATATCTTCATGCGGGAGCGCAAAAATAATTGGTGTAAAAACTAGGCACATGGTTACTCCTCTCGGTGTGATGGACCTGTAGATCTTGTCAGATCATCCATCTAAGAGAAAGAAAACTGATAATAAAACTAACGAAGGAAGGCCTCCTCAGTCATGGTCGACAACCTTCCTGGAGCTGGTGACTCAAACAAATTCCTGGTTTGCAAGCCTAACTTGCTTAAGGAGCAGATAAGTCTCTGCCTATCGCCGACTTTTACACTTTTTCTTTGTCTATTAGTCAGACCAAAGGAACAACACCAGAGACACACCAGAGTCACCTTGTGCTTGGCCTTGTTTTTTGACTAGGAAATTGAACGTCGTTCCCCTATTCCCTATTTTAAATTTCACTCTTTCTCTCAAAAACTGAGAAAATTGGGTTGGCTTGCATGCCACGTGTGCTCACATGACTTCTTTGGGCCGAACTTGTCTGAGAGGTTGAGGGTAACTGACTGACACTGTCTGGCTGCTGTTTCCAACTGACAGTACAGGAGCCCTAACTCTTTGGTAATGCTTAGACCGACTGCTCTGTCATCAGTTGTATAATATCAGGATAGTTTTAGTGCCATGTCGCACATAGAAATTGACCCTGCTGCTATATCTGGTGGGCTTTCACGAAACCACAACTTCTAGACAAGACTCGCCTAATAATGGGCCACTGTGTGTATACTTGGTGTCAAAACAGGCCCACTTTGCACAACACTCTTCCCCTAACCCGACATTAAACAAAAACAATGAAATGACAACCCAAACAAATATTATGATAAAACCAGACAACCACCCAAACAAAACCAATTTGCCCCCACTCTTGAGGCTCGCTTTCACAAATATCTGTGGGCTTAGAGGTAATATGGATGTAGAGTCTTACTTTTTAGTAAACTCCCCGGATATCTTAGCATTAAGTGAAACAAACTTACACTCTTCAATCTCTTCTGACTACTTTGCTGTAAGGAGTCAGATATATGCACGGGCTTGGAGTCTATATCTATAGCACCCTCCCTAAAACTAAAGAGAAAAAATCTTGAATCGGATGACCAGGCTTTTATAGGCTTTCAACTAACATTTCATCACTGCATTAGTTACTTATATTTTCTCTACTATTTTTTCCTCAAGTCAGGATCTTACTCTAATCGGTCATCTCTCTGATAGTATAGATGCAGCACTCTCCTTGAATAGTAATGCCAAAATACATGCGTTTGGTGACTTTAATGTCCACCATAAAAATTGGCTTAGTTTCTCAGGTTATACAGATGCAGCTGGATGCTCTACTTATAGCTTCTCTATAGCCCATTCCCTCACACAGTAATGTTCCCAACCCACCTACCAGATCGTGAACCTCAGCAAGCTTGACTTCTAGATCTTTTCCTCACCACAGTACTTGAGGATTGTGTGACTAATGACTACAGTCCACTTGGAAACACAGACCGCCTAGTGGTATCAGTTGACATCACATTTAAATTCCAACCCCAAGGTAAGGAACCATTTCTCAAAACAACAAAGTACTACAACAGGGCTGACTGGGAAACCATTAGAGAAAACATCCAAGATGCCCCATGGATTGATATCTTCTCGCTTCCTGCTGGACAGTGTGTCAATGAAAAACTGAATGGTGCAAAACGGGCATTAAAGCACATGTTCCGACACAGAAGTATTATAGCAAGCCCCACTCATCCCTACGGTTCACTACAGATTCTGCAGCTGCCATTGTACAAAGACATCATGCATTCCGTCGGTTTGTACGTCGTATGTCATAAGTCAAATACAAATAGGCAAAAATTCATAGATGCTAGAAATCATTGTAAGAGAGAAATAGTGACAGTCAAAAGAAAGCATGCTGAAATAAATCAGGGAACGCATAGAATTGAAAAAGATAAGAACTTGTGATTTCTGCAAAATCTATACTATAGTGAAGGGCAATCAGTAATTCCCCCACTGAGCAACAACCAGAAAGTTGCATGCACGGCAATGGAAAAGGTGGAACTGCTTGCCCGGCGATTCGCCTCCAACTCCACCTTAGAGTTAACAAATTTCACTATGCGGACTGAAGCCACATTAGATGATGTCAAAAGCACCCCTTCTCATGTCCGCAATATCATAAAAAAATTAGACACCTCAAAGGCCTGATGTCATCCCTGCTATACTAATTAAGAAATGTTCAGCCGAACTATCCTATACTTTCCATTCTCTACAATAAATGCTTTGCCGAATCTTACTTCACTAATAGCTGGAAGATGGCCTCTGTGGTACCAGTGTACAGGAATTCTGGTGAAAGAACAGACCCTCTCAATTATCGCCCCATTAGTCTCCTCCTCTTCACTAAAATCTTTGAAACTTTAATCAAGCACTAGTTCACCACCTCAAAAAAGCAAATCTCTCTGACAAACATTATGGATTCAGGCAATCTCGTTCTACTGCAGATATTTTAACATTCATCTCTGAACGCATTTACCATGTACCATGTAAGGCGGGCAAAGCCATAGCTGTAGCCCTTGATATATCCAAGTCCTTTGATAAAGTCTGGCATAAAGGGCTGCTAATGAAAATTAAATCGTACATTATAACTGGATGTAAACTAAATGTAATTGGATCTATTTTAAACAATAGAAGCATACAGGTTGTCATTGATGGACGTACATTCAAGCAGCATCTTTAATGCAGGAGTGCCTCAGGGGTCAATCCTTGGACCATTATTATTCATAAACGACCGCCCTAATAATATTGTGTCCGAGATGGGTACATTTATTGATGATATAATGCTCTATAAAATGTATGAGGGAAGAACGGATGTACATAAATCTAAGACAATGGCAGAATTGTTAGAAAATGACCTCCAGACCATTATGGAATGGGGGCGCCAATGGATGGTAACATTTAATGCTGCTAATAAAACTAAGCTGCTCTCCTTTAACAATTACAAGACACCTCTCCAACCACCTATATCGATGACAAATAGCACCCTACCTAAGAATTCTACCTTCAAACTCCTCGGCCTAACATTTACAGGCAATATAAACTGGAACAAATACATAGAGGACATTGCAAAGAAGATGTGTTCTCTCTATTGAGCTAGAAGACTATTCACATCCGAGAGTATCCTGTACCTCTACAAGGCCACCATACTCCCATGCATGGAGTATTGTTGTCACATGATAGAGTCCAAAAACGAGTTGCCAATCTAATGGGTCCCACTATCAACTAAGCTCCATCCTTGTCCCATCGCCGCAATGTTGCATATCTGTGCTTGTTTTACAAATATTTTAATGGAATGTATTTTGATGAACTCGTTGCACTTGCACCCCCCTCCTCGCCATACATATCCCCGACAAAACCACTTAACAATAACATCTCACTCCTTCACTGTTGAGATGCCTAGATGCCAGAAAGCTTTCTATTCTAAGTGGTAATATGCCTTGTTAAAAGTAGACATGAAAAAAATCAATAATAAAGCTGGTATAGTGTATATGTGAGTATATATATATGACAAGTGAATGTTAAACGTCAAAAATGATATAAACGAAAAGTAATTATGAAATGCTTGCTGAATAGATGTAGGAGGCTGGTATATGGCTGTGCAGAATAGATTTTCACAAAGGAGTCAAGGAGTCGGGAGTCGGAGATATCAAAGGAGTCGGAGTTGGACTTTTACCATCCGACTCCGACACTGATAGAAAGCACAAAAAAAAAAAAAAAAATTTTAATAAATAATAACTGAGATAAAATAAAATAAAATAAAAACGGGATAGAAAGCACAAAATAAAATAAATAAAAGAGTGTAGGTTAGTCTCACTTAGTGCTTAGAGAACCGGGGTGTTTGTTAGGAGAAATGCTTCATCATTTAAATTAGTTCTAAGCTCACGGATGTTCGTAAATGCGAGCCTCAAGGGAGAAGTCAGGTTGGTTTTGTTTGAGTTTAGGCCTGGTTTTAGCATAATTTTTGATTGTACTGTCATCATTTTTTTTTTTTTTTTAAGAGTTTCAGTTTAGGTAAGGGGTGCTGCACAAGTGGTTATGCAGAAAATCAGACATGTAACACAAGCAGACCATCAGTTGTCCTTCCATCTACTAGGAATGTGGCCTCGGAATAGCCCACCGGGGATAAGTGCAGGGTCCCTTTCAATGCGTGACATAGCACTACAAACAACCCGATATTATACAACTGTTGATGGAGCAGACACTCTAAGCACTACCAAAGAGTTAGGTCTCCTGTACTACCAGTCGGGAACAGCAGCCAAGAACTGTCTATCCGGTACCCTCAACCCATCAGACGATGGTCAACCCAATCTACTTGCACTGACATTACAGCATTCAAGCACTCCCAAGTGCCCAGTTTAAGGGATGGTATGTGTCAGGAGTGGGGAAAACGGCGTTCAATGCCTCAGTCAGGAAACAAGATCGACCACTGAGTGTTTCTGTCGACTCCCTGTTATTCTACCTCTATGCCTGGCTAATAAGCAAAGAAGGAGTATGGAATGGAAGCTGGGCGATAGTGTCTATCTACTCCTTAAGCAGTTTAGGTTTGCAGACAGGCAATTTGTTTGAGTCACCAGCTCTAGGAAGGTTGTCATCCAAGACTGGAGAGGCCTTCCTCCCCTTAGGTTTAGCTTCAGAGTTTTCCTTGTCCTAGACGGATGATCTGAGAAGATCTACGGGTCCATCAGAACCGAGAGGGTTTTCCCCACGCCTGGTTCCTAATCCAGGTATTTCTGCAACCCCGCGTTGGTCGTTAATGTTACTGGGTTAGTTTATAAAGGTTATATATCTACTGAAAAATTATACTCCTCAAAGTGATTACGGTATATTGCTATTTCATTGTTTATTACTGGAGGAGGGGGTGAGTAAGTGCAGTGGAAGCAGCTGAATTTGCAAACAGTAAATGTTGGAAGGAGTGAACATGGTTTAATGTTTTTCCTTTAGCTGTATATATAAAAAGAAATCTTCATTTTCTTATTTTTATGTTTGCTTAGGAATAGGATAAGGCATTACAGAATGGCATGATATTACAAATTACTAGAAAGAAATTGTACAAGCTCTGGATATTTTAGATGGCAGGAGGGTTAAGTTGTATATTCAATAGGTACAAGTAATCATTTTTATATGAAGTACATTATAGTACAGGTATAATTGGCAGTAAATTATATGCTATGCCGTATACAGTATGTATAGTACAGTAAATAGATATATGGGCAGATTTCCAGTAGATGCAAATATATGGAGATTGTAGGTATTATGTATGTTTCCATTTCTAATGAAGAGTTCTTCAGCTTTCGTTTAAAAAAAAAAAAAAAAAAAAAAAAAAAAACGAAAAACATCAAGTTGTATTTTGCATTATAGAGTATCGGTTCAGTTTTTTTTTATTTAACATTGCAAAGCTAAGGAAGAGACAGCTATTGCTATGTAATACAAGCAGCTGTAAATCTAAGTACAGACTGTAGTTAGTATCTACCTGAATAAGAATAAACTAATGCATGCCTTAGGGGTAGAAATGTTTAGTGATCATGACTTCCAATCGGTCACCATGCGAAGGTTAAGGGCTGAAAGCTAAGGACCCCCATCCAAATCGGGTGTAATGTATGAGTGTTAGTGACAACTTGGGGAGTAGAGCAGATTGTTAGTTTTCAGGAGAGGGTTAAACTTACAGAATACAGTAGAATTATTAGAATTTTGAGTGCCAAGTAAAGTTTAATTAGAGAAGAAAAAAAATTTTTTTTTTTTTTTTTTTTAAATTTAACATGGAAATCAGGCATAGGCAAATTTAACATGGAAATCAGTCTTGTAGGCAAAGTACATATTGGGTATACATAGCAATCCAGCATGGGTGCTTGTACAGTAATGAAAGAAACTATTAGTGTGGAGAAAGAAGTGGCTTACGTTAAAGCGGCTGCGCGTTTGTGCCTGCAGAGCACAAATTGAGAATCAAGATGGCGCCCGCAGGCTTTTATGTGGAAAAAAGTCTCGTGGAATCTCAGGGAATCTTGGAGAATCTCGTTCCCTGGTTCCATAAATAACAAGGAAAGGAAAGCGGGAGGGCAGACGATTTTTAGTCACTAAAGTGAATGGACGTCTGTAAAAGAAGAGGTAGAAGAAGAGAGTGTGGTGAACGAAACAAACGACGACTCTGTTGAAAGTAGAGTTGTAATGAACACAAGCTATTTCGGCATGACGTCAGGATTTGACACCAAGCTAAGTCCCCTGTTTGATGGCAGTAGCACTGATCACTCAGTGCAGGAATGGGTGGAAAAAGCAGAATTAATATATCAGCTCAGTGGGATGAAACGTATGGAATGCGTGATCCCAATGTGCCTCACTGGAGGAGCATATGCAGTATACCAGCAGTTGGCCGATAAGAAAACAGATTTCGCCTGCATCAAGCATGCCCTTTTTACAGCATTTGCGTTAGATCCAGTTACTGCATGGAAGGAATTCATGGCCCGAAAATTACATCCCGGAGAAACTAAAAAAGCTATTGGTCCTTTTGAAATTTGAAACAATTGAAATAGCTTGAAATATTTCAATATTGGTATGCATAGAAAGAGCTTGATGAGCTAAGAAAGAATCTTTTTAAATTTTTAAAATCTGATTAAAATTAAGGAAGTTATGGCTATTTTTATGCCTCACACATTTGGATATTTTTCCCTCTTTAAGACCATATGCGTTTCGTCACATTTTTTACACTACTTTTTCAGTAAAAATGTCATATCTTTGTTAAAACACAAGACTAAGAAATGAAATTTACCATATAAGTGTATTTTTGTACAAGGAATCAGAATATGCAACTGAAAATCTCCCAAAGTTTATGGTTTCCAAATAATCTGCAGTAAATGTGCATAAATATGCAGCAATTCCTTAAAAATGCCATGTATCCATAAACAGAAAAGAAGTTGGAGAACTCAAAGTTGAATTGTAATGTGCTTTATGTACAAAAAACTTAAATCTAAACATAAGACCATTTAAAAATGAATATATTGCAATATTTCTTTGGTATTATTGTAGATTAACACCTTCTGTTTAACCCCACCTAACTCCTTCTGACCACCCCTCCAAAATGTGATTCTACCTTTTTAGGAAATCATGTATAAAATGCCATGAAAAACTTTAATGAAAGATAAACAAATTATTTTAGAATTGAATGTAAAATAATTTCCTATTACAGGTCATTCTAGCATTTTAGGGCAGTTAACTGTTTTTTTTTTCTAAGAGAAAATATGCATGCTTTTTTTTTTTTTTTTTTTTTTTAGATGATTATGTGTAGTTTTAAGAGGGTTTCTATGCAATGAGAATATGGGGAGGGTTGCCATTCGGACTTTGAATTAATTGTAGGGCTAAGGAAAATTATGTGTGAACATACTGAAAACTTGACAGACAAAGCTAACAAAAACAATATTAGAGGGGGGAGCGGTTAGTTTCACAAAAATTTAATTTAAAATAATTCACCATTTCCTGGCCATTCTAGCATTTTAGGACAGTTAACCAATTTATTTTTATGTGTATTTTTCTTTAAGGAAGGATCTATTTTTTGTTTGTTTGTTTTAGATGCTTGTATGTGGCTTACAGAGGTATTTTGTTGGGGGGGGGCTTGCCACTCGAACTTAGTGTTATTGTTAGGGTTAAAGAGTGTTTTAGGAGGAGACTTGCCACACATAATTTGGATTAGAGGTGAAGTCAAAGAAAATTCCATAAATTTGTTGATTTCTATTTTCGAGGTTGAAGGTGTTAATTCCATAGGCCATTTATACTACGCTGGAGCAGGTTGTAAAAATATCTTTCGCTTAATAAGTAGAAAAAAAAAATAACAAAATAAAAAGCTTCCTAATTGTAGTTTGATGTGTTTTCTAACTGCTTTTAAAATTTCAAGAATATTGATATAGATTTTGAGGGTTTGTATTACTATACACAGATTCGAAAAAGTTGTCAAAAAAAAACAAATATATAACAAATAAATGTTATCAAAAGCAAGTTACTTTTCTACCTAACTGGATAATTTTATAGTGTTTTTATTTAATGTAACATGTTTATTCAGCTTGAAAACAGTGTTTACCGATGTTTTGGAAAATTTAAAATGGCGCCCGACTCTCTTGAAACGGTAAGTTTGGGGTAAAGAGTTAAAAATAAAAAAGTAGACAAAATACTGCTAGAAACTCGCTCAATATATGTTACCGTGACATAGGCTGACATATATTCGGTGAGTTTTTAACAGTATTTTTGTATAGTTTTTTTTTTATTTTTAACTCCTTTTCTCAAACTTACCGTGTCAAAGAGAGTCGGGCCAGGCGACATTTTTAATTTTCCAATACATCGGTAACCACTGTACGTTTTTCGAGCTGAATAAACATGTTACATTAAATAAAACACTAAAAACATATCCAGTTAGGTAGAAAAGTAACTTATCTTGCCTTTGATAACATTTATTTGTTATATATTTATTTTTTGACAACTTTTTCGAATCTATGTATAAAGGAGATTTGGATACTTATTTTGATTTTGAAAAAAAAAAAAAAAAAAAAAAACATTTGTGGCTGTTCGCAGTAAAACATTGTTTTAATTCGCTGTTCAAACCTAATTTAAAGAATAAAAGTGCATGGAAGCTATATATCTACAAAAGTTTATTTTGTTTTTTTAACCATGTTTTTAAATTTGACGAGAAATGTGAAAAATTGCAACAGATTCATAATGCCGAATTGGTTGGGATTGTTGTTATTATACATTCTGAAAACTGAATAGTTCTAAACTAATGTTATTCTGATAACAAAATAGCTCTAATTAAACATAAGAACATTTATATTTATATTTTCATGTTTTTCTTAATTCGTTCTTGAATAAAAATTAAAGAACGTGTGTTGTTTACATTGTGCTATCGCTGATTCTACAGGCTGGAGCTGCTGCTGTTGCTTCTAGTAATATTAACTTCATTTGACCAAATTCGAGAAATAGAAGCAATTTTTTTTTCGGGTAGGTCCTTTTAAATTATCAATTACCGCGGTCCTACTCAACATAAAATAATACTTTTAATTGATAAAGATTGATTTACTTACTACTGGGTGTCCGAAGAATTTTTTTTTCAAAATGTTCAATACTCGTCATATTAAAGTCTTATTTTTAACACAACAAAAAAAGAAATGGTCAAAAATATTTCGGACACTTGACAGTATTAAGATTAACACCTCTTCTGATTGGTTCCCAAATTTCATGACGAAATTCTTCATACAATCACGGTACGGACCTTTAGAAAACGGGGGGGGGGGGTCATTACAAAACCTTACCGAAAACGCCATTTTATGACGTTCACATTTTTATCACTTTATTTACTTAAAACTCTTAAAATATATAATGTACATTCATATTTATTAATTCATTTGAAAGTATATTCATTTCCGAACAAAACAGTAGTAATTTGAAGACTTGAAGTGCTTTGGTTTAAAAAATATGGCTATTTTAGTAGAACTACCTTGAAATCTGATTATCCAAAGCGTTTTTTCGTCCGTGTGTGTTACTACTAAGAGTGTGGAAGATCTGCTCCGTGCCACATTCTAAGTGGACGAGATGGACATATCGGAAGTATTGGCGCGGGCACGAGCAATACTAAAGAAAAGCCCCAACACTATAGACCAAGCGGCAGCTGTACAACCATCACATGTTGGATTGTAGGACCTGGGCGCAGCTCAACCTGCTATAAGTGTGGAGGACCCAACCATTTGGCCGGTGATTGTCTTTTGTCACGTCAACCAACTCGGAAACTTGACGGGCCGCAGTGCTGCAAGTGCAAAAAACGCGGACACCTGGCCCGCACCTGTCTGGGAAACGGGTAAGGGGAAGAAGCTACAGCGCCAGTCTTCTCCCCAGATCATCATTGAGCAGGACGCTACCCACTGTAAGCATACACATTAATGGAAGCGAGCGCCTCGCGCTTGTGGACACTGGGTGCACCCAGACTCTCGTGAGCAAGATATGCGGTGCCACTTGGAAAGCAGAGAGAATTCCGGTACTAACTGTAGGCGGAGGTTCACTAGCCTCTTGTGGGGTGAGCATTATCCGCGCAAGCATCAACGACGGGCCTGCAGTAGCCGTGTGAGCCCTGGTTGTGGAGGGAGAGCTTCTCGGGTACGACTTACTCCTGGGTATGGATTTGATTACACAACTGGGTGGAATTACTGTGGACAGAACCAGCAAGGTACAGTTCTCCTGATGTGAGGAACGCGTTTGTGCTGCCATAACTCTCGACAAGCCTGACTTTCGTGCAGAGTATGATAGAAACATCAATGCATGGACGGCGTCTTGGAAGTGGTCAAATGATCAGCCACCAATATCCTTGCGGAACCGGTTATCGGAATATCCCCCACCCATGTGGCTAAGGGAACAGTATGAAGAAGAACTGCAGACGTGGATCAACAATGGCTGGCTTCTTCCATACCCAGAGGATGAGCTTGCCCCCCCCCCTCGAGGGCTGATTCCTTTGATGGCCGTCGTACAAGAGACCAAACAAATGGTCCGCCCCGTCCTAGACTACCGTGAGCTCAATGAGCATGTCGACCCATATACGGCAAGGGCTGATGTGTGTGCACTCAAATTAAGGGAGTGGCGACAGCAGGGATCGAACGTGGTAACTCTGGACCTACGCAGGGCCTATCTGCAAATACGCATTGAGAGGAAATGGTGGCCATTTCAGACTGTGGAAATTGGAGGAACCCGATATTGTCTAACCAGGCTAAGGTTCGGTCTAAATGTGGCACCAGGCATTATGACAGCAATCATGCATGCTATCCGGCAGCAAGATGAGGCAGTGCAACAGACAACATCCTCATACATCGATGATATATTCGTCAATGAGAGCCTCATGTCAGCGCAATCGGTTAGAATGCACTTTGAGAGCTTTGGACTGACATGTAAGGAACCAGAGCGTCTGTGTGATGGAGCAAAAGTTCTCGGCCTTCACGTGCGCAATAGCAAGGAGGGACTTTGCTGGAGAAGAGGAAGTCACGTCCCCAAGATCCCATCAAACATCACTCGACGAACAGTGTTTTAGCTTTGTGGAAAGATGGTAGGCCATTTCCTTGTGTGCGGTTGGCTCAGGGTGGCCGTGGCGGCCATAAAAAGACGTGCAACAGCCTTGTCGTCGGGATGGGACGATGCAGTACACGATGTCACCCTAAGGAGCATACTGACAGAGACTGTGTCCAGGGTAACCAGTGATGACCCCGTTCAGGGAAAGTGGTGCGTCAGCGGGAATGAGTTCACGGTCTGGGTGAATGCTAGTTCACTGGCCCTTGGAGTTGCCCTTGCAGTTAATGATTCCATTATTGAAGATGCCTGTTGGCTTTGGCCAGAGAATGATTTGAGGCACATAAACCTGACCGAACTTGATGCCACATTGAAGGGCATTAACTTGGCCCTTCAATGGCAAGCCAAGGTTCTACATATCATGACTGACTCGGCATGCACTCATCGGTGGATAACCGATGCATTAAGTGGAAGAGCACGGCTGACGACACGAGCATCGAGTTAGATGTTAATTCGAAGACAGCTTGCCACCTTGGTCGACACCATCACAGAGTACGATCTGACCGTGGACGTAGTGTTGATCAGGTCTGCGCTCAACAGAGCAGATGCTCTGACAAGAGTCCCTCAACGATGGCTTCTGGCTGGTGCTTGGAGAGATTCTGATAATCTGCAAAACACATGTGCAGCAGTTGTGTGTAATGTGGATGCAGCGCGCATCATGGACATTCATCGACAGTGTGGACATCCTGGCATCAAGCGGACACTGTACTTTGTCAAGATGATTGATCCAGAAGTAGAAAAAAAAAGATATCCGGAGAGTGGTGGAAAGTTGCAAGGCCTGCCAATCCATCGACCCAGCTCCAGCACGATGGAAGAAAGGGGAGTTGGGAGTGAGTGGTAAGTGGCAGAGAGTGGGCATGGACATCACACACTACGGTGGCAATCACTTCCTTACCCTCATCAATTGCGGGCCTACACGTTTCGCGGTCTGGAGACTCCTCAGGCACCAGGACTCTTGCAACATTATTCACCAGCTGTCATCCGTGTTCTGTGAAAGAGGTGCGCCCGATGAAGTGCTGACGGACAACGACCCAGCCTTTTGCAGCCATCAGATGAGGCAGTTCTTACAAGAATGGGGTGTGTGGCTGCGGCTTAGATGCGCTTATGTGCCTTCTGGCAATGGTATAGCTGAGAGAAGCCATCACAGCATCAAAACAATTGCAGCCAGGAAGCAGTGCACCATCGCAGAAGCTGTGTACTGGTTTAATCTTATGCTGAAAGATGGCGTCTCTCCAGGAACGGCACCTGCAAACGCAATCTATCAGTACAGTGTCCGAGAAAAAGGAATCCACCCCGATACAACTGTGGCC
This sequence comes from Euprymna scolopes, assembly GCF_053919585.1. Taxonomy (NCBI): domain Eukaryota; kingdom Metazoa; phylum Mollusca; class Cephalopoda; order Sepiida; family Sepiolidae; genus Euprymna; species Euprymna scolopes. The sequence continues at coordinate 62,904,433 of NC_136519.1, forward strand.
ACTGAGATAGAACGGAATCGATATGCCAAAGGGGATGCTGTCTGGGTGAAGCCGCCAGGAAACCGATGTACTGACAAGTATAAACGGGGCACAGTGACCGATGTGGTGAGTTAACAGTGTGTCCAGGTTGATGGCGTACCCCGTCATGTTAGGGACCTACGGCCGTCGACACATGTACCACCTCCAGTGGACGATGAGAGTGACTGACTCTGAGACGAGTGGGCCATCGCTTTGGTTTGCACCATCCCTATCAAGCAGTGATTCTGATATCAGTAGCCTCCACGGAGATGAAGCCTTCCCCGACCATCAGGCGGTGGATGAGAGCGCACGCGAAGACGAGAGCAGCACTTCGCAGAAGCACCCGACGGCGGCGATCGCCACCCCCCCTGCCGTCTCTGTGATTATGAGATCAGGGGGGAGTGTGGAGAAAGAAGTGGCTTACTGTTAAAGCAGCTGCGCGTTTGTGCCTGCAGAGCACAAATTGAGAATCAAGATGGCGCCCGCAGGCTTTTATGTGGAAAAAAGTCTCGTGGAATCTCAGGGAATCTCGTACCCTGGTTTCATAAATAACGAGGAAAGGAAAGCGGGAGGACAGACGATTTTTAGTCACTAAAGTGAACGGCCGTGTGTAAAAGAAGAGGTAGAAGAAGAGAGTGTGGTGAACGAAACAAACAATGACTCGGTTGAAAGTAAAGTTGTAACGAACACAATTAGTATATGGCGTGTCGGGATTAATAATTAAATGCAGTCAGTTTGGTCAACCTCAAAGCATTGTGTATCTATTCAGTAATAGTCCTAGCGATGTAGCTAATATCACTGTGCATTTTAGTTTCAAATATAATTGAAAGACTAACTATATTCGATGGTTTGATTAGCTAGCAAGGAAGCAACATTTTCAATACAAACAAGCTTATAGTAATAGTAGATATTAAGTATATTACTTAATTAAAGCCCTAACTTCATCTAATGTAAGAGAATAATTCCAGTTTTTATTTTATTTATTTATTTATTTATTTTTTTTTTAATCGCTAGTTTACTTGAATAGAGCATGAGTGAGCAGTGTTTTGCCTGTTTGAGTAGTCGTCGAGGGGGGGGGTGACGAATTTCATCTTAGAAAATTTGCAAGACAAGAAAAATAAAGACAAATAAACATAATAAAAACAATAGAAAAACAAAATTAAACGAGGCAACATGATATACATTTGTTAGTAGTTAAGATGAATTTTAAAATTAACGTCCGTTTTTGGCACAGTGGTTTGGCATCAGTTTTTGTTTGGCCGAATGGGAATATGCCCATGTCTTGTTGGAGAGGAAGGGATTTTCTATTTCTGGATGTATTGTGCACATGTGCCTATCTATTTATAGAATAATAGTTGTTACGTTCAAGTATGTAAATATGTTAATTTTATTTAAATTTTTTTTTTTTGTAAATAAAGTCCTAACTTCATCTAATGTTGGAGAGAATAATTCCCTTTTTTTTTTTTTAAATTGAAAATGTTTCGTTTTAATGAAAACAGGAATGTTTTTCATGAAACGTATATATATTTTATTAAAAACAGAAAATGAAAATGACGTATTCAGAATTGTCTAAACTGGGCAAGCACCATTTGAAAACCAAAACATTTACTGTATAAAAAAAATCAAAATATAATTGTAAAAACATTTATTGAAAAGTTTGTGTAAGAAAATATAATTTTAATAAAACAATTTTGTAATGAAAGCAACATTGGATTTTTATTTTTTCGAACAAATAATTTTAATGAAACATTTTTTTGAATTAAAGCAACTTTAAAGGATCAACAAAAAATTAATTTCATGCTTCGGTCATAGTTTAAAATACTGATGATTTCTCCCTCGAATTTTAACGACAGGTGCAAAAAAAAAAAAATGCCGTCTCCATTTTCGGCGATAAACTGTAGAAGTACCCCCGAGACCTATATGTTCTATCAGGTGTTTTCGATAAACTTGGACAGAGATATTCTCAAGGTTGTATTAGGTGTCAAAATCAACACCAGTGGAAATAAAGTCCAACTGGAAGCTGCTCTCTCTGACTACTCAAGAAGAAATCCAGTTGATTCATTTCCACCTCCAAAGCAACAAAAAAAGTCCCTTAGTGAATCTGCTGAACATTCAGATAGTTCCTGCAGTTGTGATGATGAACCATCTCAGGATATCTTCAGTTATGAGCATCAAGGACAATGGGTTGCTGTCTACTATGACACTAACTTTTACATTGGCCAAGTCCTTGAGGTTATATCTGCATCCAGCGCTGTAATAAAAATTTTTTATCGATGGCCCTTATCAGATGACATTGCACAGGTAGAGTCAGCATTTGTTTACAGATGGGGTTTTGAAATAATGCCAGTTTCAAGTGATGGTAGGATTTGTAGTGTTCTTGATATCTACCATAGCAGAAGAATTCTGAGAGAAAATCAATAAGGAAAGGAAATGTAGTAAGACTGACTATAAAATATCTTGTTTGTTTTTTTTAAGCTGAAAGTTTTTCAATGTTTAAAAAAAAAAAAAAAAGAAGAAAAAAAAAAAAGAAGAAAAAAAAAAAAGAGTTGTGACTTTTTGTATGACAAATTTCTTAATCTTATTGTTGTCGGTCCTTTTTTGGAGAGTTTAAATTCCCCAAAAATATTTCTGTGGCAAAAAGTTTTGTTATTACAAACAGGGCAAACATTTTTTTAAATTCCTCACCCAAAAATTAGTAAAGTTGCAAAGTTTCAAGCTTCTACCTACAATCGTTACATTTTTACAACAATTTCAATAACGTATAATTTTGACTCTTTTTTAAAACCCTTTTTTGCCCTTTTTACCAAATTGTCTGTTTGACTGCTTTTACATGCTACACAATTGGTTTTATAAATTTATAATTAAAAGAAAAATTATCCTGATCTTTAATGTGTTATAAATCATACTAAGATTCAATACAATAGCTATTGAAATGAAATTGATATGAAGTTGCATTTCCGTGTCATATTTGCATTTTTTTTTTCCTGTTGGTAGTGGGCTTTTGCCTAGTGTTTAGGTTGGTTTCATCTAATAATTATGGCTTTCATTATTATTAATTTTCATTTACCACAAGATGACATTTATAAGGATTTTTCACTTGTTAGTAGCTTACATTTTTAGTTATATACTATGAAATTTGGCTTCTGGACCATGATAGCAAATTTTCAACTTTCCAACAAACTTTGAACGAGCATAACTTGAAGGCTAATTGAGCTACCAAAATAAATTTGGTACTTTTGTTTATGGTTTACAAAAATGTATCTTACCACATTAATTTTTTTTAGATATAATGAAAATAAAATATTGGTTTGGGATACCTACTTTTAAAATATTAGGGTTAATTTATTTAATATAGTATCATTTTTTCATTAAATTCTTAACTGTCATGTCGACAGTGTTTGATCACCACCACCGAGAGAGTAGGCCGGTGAACATGACAGCATAACGTCACTTCCTGATCAACTTGTAGGTATAGAAAGTCACGCTAACAGGCATAAAAAATATGGCTACCAATATGTGTTACCGATTGTCCATGTATGTTCTGAAGACAAAGAAAAATTCTCCATTTGGATAATTATTATAATTGCACATTGGGAGAATTTTAATCTAACAAAGTGAACCAGTTTTTGAACTTTTATTTCTATCGGAGAAACTCAAATATTTAATTTAATTTTTTTTTTTTTTTTTTTCTTACAATTTTTATATAATATTTTTCTTTTTTTTTTTTTTTTTAAACAATTTTTATATAATATTTTTCAGTCCGTTCTAATAAATAAAACTTTTCACTGGGTATTTCCAAATATTTTAAAGTTAGCATTTTTCACAGCAGTTTTTTTTTTTTTTTTAACGTTTGGTGAATTTTTAATATTTTAGCACTGGGCATAATTTATTTCTTTGAAATATATTTAAAACTTCAAGTTTTTGTTTTTATAACATTTGAACTGTAAATAATTTACATGACGGGTTTGTTTTACTGTACATATAGATTCGAAAAAGTTGTCAAGAAACAAATATATAACAAATAAATGTTATCAAAGGAAAGATAAATTATTTTTTTACCAAACTGGATAAATTTTTAGTATTTTTATTTAATGTAACGTGTTTATTCGGCTTGAAAAACATACAGTGTTTACCGATGTATTTGAAAAATGCAAATGGCAGCATGCTTGCTGTTGAACACGGTAAGTTTGGGAAAACGAGTTTAAACAAAAAAATTAAAAAATATTGTTAGAAACTCGCTCAATATATGTTACCGTGACATAGGCGGACATATATTCGGTTTCTAACAGCATTTTGTATAATTTGTTTGCTTGAATTCATTTTCTCAAACTTACCGTGTTCAACAGTGAGCATGCCGCCATTTTTTCTTTTTAAAATATATCGATAAACATTGTATGATTTTCGAACCGATTACACATATTAAAGTGAGTAAAACCACTAAAAACCTTCCCAGATAGGTAGAAGAGTAACTTATCTTGCCTCTGATAACAGTTATTTGTTATATATTTGTTTTTTGACAAATTTTTCGAATCTATGTATACAGTAATACAAACCCAAAATTTAACTTGAAAATATTTAAAATACATGTGCGTACACTGCACAAGCACCCTTGTTATTATCATAATAGTAATAATAATAAAAAACTGGTGTAGATGACATCAACAAGTGCCACACCAACTAGTTGTGAAGGGTCAGGGAGGATGGAAAGACCGAGGTGGGAGAGTACTAACTAAATCTCCACTGGAAGTGTGCAGTTCAAATCTGGTACCTTGGGGAGGTATTTTGTCACCCAAACCCCAGGAAACACCAATGGCCGATGCCAACGAGAAATCAGTGATAACGGCTGTTGCGATAACATGCAATCATCTGTACAAGTGGTCAAGAGGTGGAGAACACTGGAAATCTGGGGAGATTTGTTGTCACTTGGTCTCCAGAGAACACCACAGGTTACTGGCAGTGAGTGATCACTGATGATGGCCTGTAAGACAACTAATACACTACACATTTTGATGAAAAACATGGGAAAATAATGGACATAGAAGAACAGAAAACCGAAACTTTAAATATAATTTCTGTATTTAAAGTAATAGTTATTTAAATATTTCAACATATAATCTTGTGGGCAAAATCCAGGGGCACTCTGGATAGGAACAAAAATAATCTCAGTGATGAAAGATTTCTCCTCCACCTACCGAGGACAGAAAAGGTAAAGTGTAGCATCAAAAAAGATACTGCACTGTGATCTTGTTCGGGAAGGCCAAAAAATATTTGTGTTTAATGTTTCTTTAATTGTTTGTTCCCTAAATTCATAATTCAGTTTTATCAGTATTAAATTGTATATTGCTTTAAAATTACTTTTTGTTTTTTTTTTTTTGTTTTACATGGAGGTCACCACTTATCAAGGCCTGGAGGTCACTCAGAGATGAGGGTTATTGCGTGTACAGTATCGTAATCGTCAGTATTGGAGATTAGATAAAGTGTCTTGCTTAAGGGGGCGGTTCATCAGGAATTCGTTTATGTTGGACTTGAAGACATCCAAGTTGTAGTCAGGTATGAAACAGGCAAACGGAACAGAGTTTCACAGGCGTGCACTTCTAAGAAAGAAGCTTTGTTCATGGAATCTACGTTTTGATTTAGGCACAGATAAAGAGTGGGGAAAATTATTGACAGTGGTTTCAACTAGATGAGTGTTTATCGTGAAAGATTGGCGAGGGGGGGACCAGAGATTGGAGCTCAGACGAGCACTTGCCATGAAAATAACGATAAAACAAAGATAGGCTCGCAACGTCTCTTCTGTGGGAGAAAGGTTGCAGGGAAGAAAAAAGAGCATCCCTGACTAAGCCACAAAGTCTATTTTGTACTCTGTTAAGGCAGGATAGGCTGTTTTCAGCAGGTCTTGCCCAGATGTGGCAGCAGTACTCCATCCTTGGACGCACTTGGCTTTTAAAAGAGATAGAGAATAGCATCAGTAGTGAGATACCTTCTGGAGCGGTAAAAGGACCCCACCATTTTCCCAGCGACCTTGGCAGCAGACTTTATGTACGTGGCCCACTTCAGATCAGGAGTAAAGGTCAAACCCAGAAGCTTGTCAAAACATAAAGCCTCCCCAAGATGAGAGCCATTCATTTCAATTGATGCCAGATGGGAATCAGAGCGTTGAAGATGTAAAGATAGGTTGGTTGTTTTTGTTTTACGGCATATCAACCCTTTTCAGGTTATTTAATGCCGAATCCAAAGATTTTGAAGAAAAATTTTTTAATAGAATATATTTGTTGTTTTCAAGTCGGTTTCTATTTAACCCATAGTTGGGACCCTAACAGGTACTACCACTCTGGGTCAGAGTGGACCTGAGAACAGTGGCAATTAAAGGGTGGCTCCACACTCCCCAAAGCCCGCAAGCTGGGGCCTCACCACTGGATATAGTTTAAGGTCATATCCAGGACCGTAAAGATAGGAGCTTGGTTTTAGATACATTAAAAGTAAACAGAGACCTCTTCCCCCACTGTACCACGCGCTCAAGATCAGAGGAGAGAGAATCAGAGAGAACTTTGTCATTTACGGCCTTTGATGTGTTGCAATAGATGGTCGTGTCATCAGCATAGATGTCAACGAATGATTTAAGTATGTGTTTTGGGAGATCATTGATGTAGATTAGGAAGAGAGTTGGGCCCAGGATGGACATTAATACTGTGGGCCTCTGATTTCTGCCCATCAACCACCACTCTTATGAGCCTATCAGAGAGAAATGAATTAATAATTGAGAAAACATTTCCAGTTATACCGTAGCTGAAAATCTTGTGAAGTAGGCCTTTATGCCATACCTTATCGAAGGCCTCTGATATGTCAAGAGTAACTGTCCTAGAGATATTCACTAATCCTATGAGATATAACCGTTAGCACATCTGCTTCACATTTGGGAAGAACGGAAAACCATATTACATTATTTCTGCTGAGGTGGTTGACTAATATGGATTCATGACACAGGAGACTTATTGATTTGTACTGAGAGGGAGATGACTTATCGCCTGAATTCTTAAATACAGGGCATACTTTTTCCAGGGTGTTGGAAAGCACTTCTCCTTAAGGCAACGCTTAAACAGTTTTGTAAGTATGGGGGCAAGTTTTGGTTGAAGCTTTTTCAACACTATAATTGGAATGCTGCCAGGGCCAGTTGCTTTACTGGAATCAAGGTTCTTGATTAGCTTGGTGACCTCACGCACAGATATTTGTGTTGCATAGCATGTTGTCTGTTATAGGAGGAAATACAGGGAGTTGATGGCCTTCATCACATAGGGTAGAATTAGCTGCAAAGTTTTTGCCAAATAGTTTGGCCTTGTCTGATGCTGACGAGATGACCTCAGGTCCATTAATGATGGTTGGGATAGAACGCACGCTTCTGTTCCGGATCCTGTTTGCTATTTGCCAAAACTAATGGGAACCAAGTCGCTGCTTTGGATTTAATGGACTGAGCATATAGCTCTCTGGCATTTTTTATTACTCTTTTACAGTGGTTGCTGGCTGTTCTGAAAGCAGCTTTAGTCTCAGTGCATCTATTACGTTGGTAGCTATGGAAAGAGTGATTTCTGTGCGCGATGGCAGCAGCACATTCTGGGGAGAACCATGGCTGGCTGTTAGGTTTTTGTTGGATTTTTGTGATGGTATGAATCGGTCTATGCCTACAATTAACCATTCGGTCAGGTCTGATACATCCTTTTTAAATATGGAATGCAGAGGTAGATCAGATATAAATGTATGGAAGCTATCGCATTAACTGTTAAAGTTATTACTAAATTACTACTAAAATTATTAATTTTACATAGATAATATTTATATTTTATATTGAATAAAGTTCAGTTTAATTGAACTGTGTTCCTTTTTCTTTTTAAAAATGTTTTATTGCTCTTTTTCAAATGGCCTTCATGCAGTACTGACAGTCTGACAAATCTTACCTATATTGCCTCCAGACATTTTTCAGTTAACAGGCCTTCTTACTCTCGGTGGCTGTGGTTTGATCCTTGAAGATCTTAATCCATGTGACAGAGCCAAAATTATCACTTGATTCGACCACATCAAAGCGTCATATCAGGACCAGCTTGCAAAACAATATAAAAAGGGCATATTTCTTCACTTAAGCATTCATTCAGAGTTTGGCTCCTAGTTTTGATGCCATCTCAGCCAACCGTATCTTTCTCCATAAATCATCTTCTACAGCACATCATCTTCATTCATCACAGTAACTATCAACGGTTTCATGCATCATTAATATACACATCAACTGCTTGTTCTCCTGCACCTAGTAACCTCTTGACCCTTTTCAATTCTCATCAACATTCTTCTGCCAATTCAGCTCTTGCAAGTTTTATGCGATGCAATTCTAACAGCCAAAGTTAGACAACAGGTCTGTCAAAAGTAACAGTTCTCAGTGAAAAGACCAAAGGATACTTATTAATCCCCCAAACAAGACACATTGTCACTTGGCTATAAGTGGCTACTATTTGGGACAGTGGCACTATGTAGGAAGTTGAGTAGCGAGATGTCCATTAACATTACATTTAAATTTCTGCAAGTTAATACAGTCAGGGGAGCAAGAAGCATGAAGGCAATTTCAAAATCTAGCAGTTTGTGGAAAGAAACAATTACAGTAAATGGTTATTTTCAACTTTCCGACAAACTTTGAACGACCATAACTTGATGGCTAATCGAGCTACCAAAATTTAGGGATTTCTACAGTGAAGGGGTGGAATTTTTGCTTGTCAGGTTAGTTGGGAATATTTACACAAAGTTCCCTCCTCCAAAGTGCTACAAGTTCATCAGAGCATATTCCATTAAAGGTACTTGCAAAACAGGCACAGGGATGCAACCTTTCAGAAATAGGACAAAAGTTGGATCTTGGTTGATAGTGCAAGACCCATTAATTGCAAGACTTTTGGATGCTGTCTAAGAAAGAGAAACTAGTGGTAGATGCACCAGCCCATATGTGGCAACATATTGCATGCCTGAGTGAATAGTGGCTTTGTAGAGATACAGGATACTGTCAGGTTTGAGTAATTTCCTAACACGTTAGAGGGCTCACCTACTTTGCAGCAGCATTGACATATTAATAATTGTTGTTAAAGTAATATTGCTTTCATCTTTCCTATTTAGAAAATAATTGCATGCAAATACCTTTTTCCAAAATTTTCAATATTTGTTGAGAAATTAAAAACTAGGTTTTCTATCTGACAGTTTAAATTTCTAAAAACTTTCAAGTGTTAAAAAAAAAAAAAAAAAATGCATATACAAAATTAAATTTGCCACAATGTAAGTACAGTAGCCCTCTACATACGAGTTGCTCTAGTTATGAGAAATTCAAAGGGTGTAGCTGGTATGGTATGTATTTATTTGCTTCCCCACTGAGCAAATTAGGCACAAGGCCGTTTTTTAATGTGGAGAGAGAGGGGGAGGGGAAAAGTGGACCAACTCCCAAGAAGTGGGAAATGGGAGCTGGATAGTGATTTGCCCGCTGGCCCATGTAGGGTTTCCCCTACATGGGCCAGAAGATTGCCACAAGGGCAATGGTCTTTGATTGCAGCATCTGCCGGAACAGATACTACACTGGCCCGAAGGTCACAAAGGTCCTCCCTGAAGAGGGAGTGATAACGCATTACTTTTTTCATATTTTTTTTTTTTTTTTTTTTTTAGACACAACAAATTGTCTCTGGACCAAAACTGGTTAAAAGTTCTTGTTTTGTTCACTCACAATTTCTGCTGAAAGCCGGGTATATTTTTGATGATAATGAAAAATATTCCCTCCCCCTATTCGATGTGATAATCAATTTAGATATGTGTTAAACTCACGTCACACCTTAATTTTGGAGTAAACCAGATGCTAAAAGTAAACAGGCTCAATTCAATCAAATATTTACAATAAAAGTAGTTCTCCCAAAGGCTTTCTCCATATATTTATCTCGCACATTTGTGTCTCCACCAAAAATGATTAAAGTTCTTTTGTTCACTCACATTGTTGAAAGTAAAACTTTTCAAAAGTCTTGATGATTCAAAAACTTATGTACACTCATTTTCTGCCTTTCTGGCTCCTCCCCTTATTCCCTTTTCTCATACAAAAAAATGGCAATTTTATTAAGGGCTGTTTGTTTTAGCTAGGCCCCTCTTTGAGCGAGCTTACTATTTCATATACAAAAAGAAACTTGAACTATTCCCTGAGAACTACCTTAATAGGAAGTAAACAGTTTCGATCAGTATGGGGAGTGGCCATTAGTGCCAAATTCCATCTTCAAACAGGCATCCATTAAAAAATAAAGATAAAACAGTTGCAGTGAAATGTTATTTAGAAAATAGTGGATTTCACAACTAAAGTCAGCATTCAACATTTACATGCTGTTGTGTTCTTTATGCCACTGAGATGCAAAAATATTTCTTTGATACTCTTGGTCAGCTATTGTGTATGTCCTTCTGGTACATATTGTTGGAGATACAACACAAAGAATTTTCTTGATGGGAACAAACCATGTATCATCAATCTGCGGCCAAATGAATGTCTTGCGTGGTCCATGGAAATGCATGAACTTGACAGTTACATCACCTTCTTCTGCATTTATTTCATTCACGATACCAACCCACCAGAACAGGTTATATATTGGATTGGTGTGATGTCGGAGATATAAAGAATTGATGGCAAGTTAGTCATAAATATCAATATATAGTTCATTCACACTGGACAACTTATCAACAATTTTTGATGTTGAAATGGTACAAAAAGGTGGCTAGCTCTGATTCCTGGCACTGGGAAACCTTGCTTCAAGTGACTTTCTCACCTTCTCCATGGTTTCCTTATCGCAAAGAAACGGATGGTGGACATCTGGTAGATAGAAAGCATGGCTTTATAATCAAAGATTTGATTATTTAGAGGTCGTTGGAGTGACCGCTTAGCCACATCGTGTTTTACTGGGGATTTTCCACGATTGGTGGCAAAAAAAAAAAAAAAAAACACTCATGTTTAATACTAAAGTCCTCCTTATGCAAGCATAAATTGATGAAATTCTTGAAGTTTTTATATTGAGCCTTGCAGCCATCGTTTGTTCATAAGGTCTGGATTAAGTGAACAGTGTCTGAGTTTGATACACGAATGCAGTGTCATGGGTGTTGTCATCGGAAATAAAACAATGAAATGTTTTAGCACTGATCAGAATCTTGGTAGTAAATCAGTGCAGAGTGCAATATTCCTTGCTCCAATGAGATCTTTGAATTTCGTCTTGTATTAAAAATTTAAAGTTTTCTGCAAAGTCTCTGAACAAGGACCTCCTTGGAACAAAGATTCTTTCTTTTGATTCAAGTATCTGGCTTGACATTTTGTTAGATATGATTGTCTAGTAAGATTATCAAAGGTGTCAATAAACAGATCTTTATATTCTGCATATGTTAATGTGTCCAATTGACTAAAATGAAATTCGTCATCAGGGTTCATATCATACAGCGCCTCATCCAAGAATTTCTACCAGGGCAGTTTTCAGTGATGTATTATAAACAAACTTTGAAATCAAATCTTTGTAAGTGATGTTCCACTTCATGACATCGACAACAAGTTTTGCATTCTGATGTATATTACAGATATAAACAAAATGTGTACCTGTAGATCCAGCTAAAACACACCACTTTGGATGCATCTCTGTAAATTCGGAAAACCCCACCTTGACATCGAGATATTTCTATTTAAAAGCAACATACATTTCATGTAAATTACACACTATCAAGCGTTTTTGTTTTGAACACCTTTTGGTATACTAACAAAAATTTTTTGCCTGACATTTGGCGGCTGTATTCATCATTCTGATACAGTTATATTATCAACTCGTTTCCCTTTTTTAGAGTTAGGTTTTGACAAAATACCATTTGAATAACCCATCAATCGTTTTAAAAATTTGCCCACAATTTAATTCTTAATGTGGCTTCTTAATGTGGCTTCTTATGATGGCTTCTTTAAGCACATTAAGAATTAAATTTTCATGATGTCCAACAAAAAGATTAGTTTTTAATGTTATACTAGTCCATCCCCAAAGAAGGAGAATGTAATGCCTAGGAGGATATTATCATAGTAACAGAACAGATACTACACTACCCCCAATAAAAAAAAAAACAAAAACAAAACAAAACACAAAGCAAATAGTATATTAAGATTAATATGTGAAGTAGCAATTCCTTCAATACTATACTCCTCACTGCCCCCTTTATGATAGTCCTAAAGACTATTTTGGGGTTTCTTCATTATTAATTGATGCTATTATTAATGTTTTTCAAAAAATATTTTAAAGCAAAAACTCAAACTAATAGGATGATGCTTCTAAAGCATTGAAGTCAATTCAGCGATTTCAAGATAGGACATCCTAGTGGAGACTAGAGTTTTTGACAAAAAAAAATAAATAAAAAAGGAAAACCCATCAATTACTTACTCAGCACGTTTCTTGTAATCCTTCTTTTTCTCAAGAAATCCAAGATGTGCACGGGAACCAGGCTGTGGAAAAGAAAAGAATCAAGATTAATTTTTAGGATACTCTTGCAGAATTTGACCCAGATTCTCAGGATTTTCATCAATTATGGCTCTGGCTCGACTAGCAATCACCGAATTAAACCAAACGAAGTAACAGATACAGACGAATTTAAAAAAAAAAAAAAAAAAAAAAAAAAAAAAGACAATAAATAAAAAATAGAACCTATTTAAATTTACTTAATATTTATTTATTTTTTAAGAAAAGTTGCATTTTATATTAGCAATACATGTCAAAACAATGAAATGGCTGAACATATTTCAATAATGGCATATATAGAAAGAGCTTGATAAAAAATCTTTAAATTTCTTTAATCCAATGAAAATTAAGGAAGTTATGACTATTTTTGTGCCTTGCACGTTTAGATATTTTTTCTTTAAGACCATATGCATTTTGTCACATTTTTACAGTACTTTTTTTTAGTAAAAATGTTATATCTTCACAAGATTAAGCAATGAAATTTTGTCATATAGGTATTTTTGTGCAAAGAATCAGAATATGCTACTGAAAATCTCCAGAAATTAATGGTTTCCATATAATCTGTAGTAAATGTACATAAATATGCTGCAATTCCTTAAAAATGCCACATATTCATAGCATTACAAGCGTATGCTGTATTTCCGTGGACATCGACAATATTACATACCTAATGTGCTTCAACAAGTAATGTCTTTTTTATTTGTTGGTCAGTTTTTAAAAGAATTATATTGATAGAAAGAGAATAGAATAAGCATTCCAATGATAATTTATTTTTCTTTTATGCGTTCAATGTTTTTATACTTCAAGTTAAAAATGAAAAATTGGTAAAAAAATGACGACAAAAGGGGAAACACTTCTTTCAATGTTTTCATTTTATACGTTACGTTTGGAGACACATGTGCGGGGTTAAATTTGATTGGGTATGGCTGAAATTTTACAGGCTATATAAACAAAGAAGTCCATCTCTACTGGTGTTTGATTTTTATTTTTACGATGATAAGAAGCAAAGTTATGACCGAGCAAAGTTGACAAAGAATATTTCAAAATTGATGACATAAATCTGCATATATCATCCATTTTCATATAAATAATAGTTTCAGAATTATTTTCATGTATAATATGTAAATATTTGATAATTATTAATTGTGCGGAATTTTATTTCAAATGTTATCTTTTATAGAAATCAAATTCGCTTACAGAAAAACGGTCGCTAAGCGCATCATGCGCTGAGCTGACTAAAGCATTCTCTTAAAAATAGAAAACCGTTTCTGCTTTTGTCTTACTAGACTAGTCATTTTTTTATTCCGAGTTCGTCAATTTAAAAAAATTTTTTTTCAAGTTTTTCAAATTTGATTTCCAAACAATACTATTTTGTTGTTTTTAACGCTTTCAGTACACGTGCACTAAAAGCGTTAAAAAACAAAAAATTGTACTAAGTACATGCATTTAACTACTTATTTGTACTTAAGGTAGAATTGTGTTTTTTAGTGGTAAAAAAAAAAAAAAAAAAGAAAAAAAAAAGCATAACAAATAAAAGGTACTTATGCTACCATGCTGAAATAATAACGTCATTATTTAGAAACCCATTCTTAACATGTGGAAGGAAGGGTGTTTTTTGTTAACTATTCTGTACTTTTACTTAACAATTAAATAAAAAAAAGATATCGTGAAACTTGAATTTATTTTTAATTCATTGTCAAGACAATTTTTTCGAATCTGTAAAACAAACCAGTTTTTTTTTTAACTTAGGATATCTAAATAATAATACAAATAATTAGGCGGTTCAATAAAGAATTTCATTGTGATGCATTTTGTAAATTTTTACCTTGTTTCCACCTTAACAGTTTTCTTTAAAATGACTACCTCTATAGGTTTTCGAGTATACTGAAAAGAATATCGCATTTAAATTTTCCGCAAATAAGTAGCTTTCCGGATATTAAGCAATGTCGTTTCTTACGTTGTTGCTGGTGGCCATCTTGGTATGCGCGTTTGTGCATAGTTTCTAGGGATTGCGCTTGCGCATATCAAGATGGCCATCAGCGATAACATCAGAAATGACATTGCTTAATATCCTTATTTATTTGCAGAAATTTAAATGCGATATTCGTTTTCAGCATACCTTAAAACCTATAGAAGTAATTTTAAATGTTAAGGTAGAAACAAGATAAAAATATTACCGTTTTATTTCTTTGTTTACATAATTTAATTTTCAGTAAAACAGAATAGAAATGACAAAAAATACCATCAACTGGTGAATATATAGTTGTTGCTTATCAGGATTCCTGGTATCCTGGTACTGTGAAAGTTACATCGAGGATTCATGTAAAGTACGATTTATGGTTCCATCTCAGAAAATAGGGTTATATTTTGGGTCAGATAGAGAGGATTAACAAAATTAACAATTGGACTGGTCCCAAAATGCATAAATTCTGGTCGACTATGGGAATTTCCATCTTTTACAGAAATCCAAAATCTATATGAAAATTTTTCTTTGATATATTTCTGAGATTAATTCATATCTACTCAATTTTTTTTCTTTGAAGGGAGTAGTAAATACCGGGCATTCAATGGCTACACCCCAGATTAAGCTCTCCTTTGGTGAGGAGGCAGGAAAATGCCTATTCTCAATAACTTTATATTTAAATACAACTATAATACTTAGTTTTGTTCATGAATAGACACCCACTGTATGATACCATACGGCAGTTTAAAAAAAATTGAAATTTGTACATCTGAATTTATAATTCATGGCTTATGGTAAAGAGATACATTAGATTTGACTGCATAATCAGAAAGAGCACACAATTTTACATAAGAGTGCCAAATTTCATGAGAATAGCTTGAAAAATAAATAAATGGTGGCAAAATAACCAAATTTCTTGAAATGTTGAGGTCCGTAATTTAGCCCACTTTTTCTACAGAAAAATGTCCACAGAAAAGCATAAATTTTGGCACTTAAAATTCTCATAACTTTTAAACTACTGATGGTGTTTGCATAATTCAAACGGTTTTAAGTAGCTTTTACACAGCTATTTTCATGCAAGTTGATAAAATAACGATTATCTAAAAAGAAAAAATCAACTTGTAATGCTAGTATTCATTAACAGCAAAGAATTAAAGCCGAATTGTAATGCATTTTATATACAAAAACTGAAATCTAAATCTAGGACCATTTAAAAATGAATATATTGCCATATTTCTTTGGTATCATTATAGATACATATCTTCCTTACACCCCAACCTATCTGACCACCTCTCCAAAATATGTGATTCTACTTTTGCAGACAATTATACGTGTGTGAACACCTTGAAAAACTTTAATGAAAGAGAAACAAAAATTATTTTAAAATTTAATGTAAAATGATTCCCCATTTTGAGCCATTACAGCATTTTAGGGCAGTTAACCCATTTTTTTCTATGGGAGATAATTACTGGTAGTTTTTGCACTTTTCTTCAAGAAAGTGCTTTTTTTTTTTTACGATTATCTGTAGCTTACTGAGAAATTTTGGTTGGTGGGGAGCTGGCCACTGGGACTTAGTGTTATTGTTACAGCTAAAGGTTTTAGGAGATTTGCCACTCCTACCTAAGGTAAGAGAGGTAGGATTAAGGGAGTTTTTACTTTGTTAAGAGGGTGTTTGACACTGACAGTGAAACTTTACAAGAATTACAACAGACAAAAATAAATGTTATTTAAACAAGTGATGTCACTGACAGAAAACATTACAGTTGGAAAAGTGTCAAATATCTTTTGCCCACCTATTTTAATGTAAAAACCTTTTTGCTAAAGCTGACAAATTGTTCACAAATTTTGAATGAACGTGATTTTTATTTTTTAACTAGCCTAGGTGTTCAGCGTTACCCGGGTGTTTGGAGGTGTATGTTCAGCAGGAAAAAAAAAAAAAAAAAAAAAGTGGTAGTAGGCAGGCAGGCTCGAACCTGTACCACAAAGGAGGCAAGAAAAAAAAAAAAAAAAAAAAAAAAAACTGACATTCTTTGCTGTTGTACCCATTGCCAAACGAGAAGTGACGTAGGTTTAAATTAAGGCTAGAAAATCTACAAGAGGAGATGACTTTCAAAAATATCGAAAAAAAGAGACCTCTCCCTATAGAAAAGTGCCCAGTTGAGAATGAAGGAATTAATGTTTTTTGCTAATTATTCGATATTTGTCCTCTGAAAGAAATGATTTTGATCTTGTGAAAATCCGTTGCTTCTGTCGAAAGTTTTACGCAAACATACAAACATACATTTAAACAGACAGGTGACATTTATATTATAGACCGGCGTTGCCCAGGTGTTTGAAGGTGTGTGTGCGTGTTGGGGAGGGGGGTGAATCAAAACTAAATGGGCCGTTTAAATATTTTTAAAAAAAAAAAAAAAAATGAAAAAAAAAGTTAAATGAAAACAAATGAAAAAAATTTTAAACAAATGAAAAAAAAACAAATCGAAGTGTGTGAGGGGCAAAAATTGAGGTGTGGGTGTTGGTTTGGGGGGGTGTAAATCAAAACAATAAAAAAGAAAAAAAAGATACACTTGTGTTAACCTTGTTAAAAAAAAAAAAAAAAAAAAAAAAAAAATCACCGAACATGAAGCAGACGATGTTTGGAAAAAGAAAAAAAAATGTGAAGGGGTGGGATTTAGCTGCTTGTCGAGGGTATTTACGTTGAGGGAGCACAAGTGCTTGCAGTTCATCAGAGTATTCGCCGTTACTTGTAGAGCAGGCAGAGGGATGCAACATTTCGTTGATGGGACAGAGGCTGAAGTTCAGCTGACAGTTCAGGACCTATCAGATTGGTGACTCTCTTTTGAACCTTGTCTAGGAGCGAGAGACCAGTGGCAGATGCACCAGCTCAAATATGGCAACAATGCTCCATATATGGGCGAATGGTGGCCTTATAGTGGTATAGGATACGTTAATAGCTTTCTAGCAGGGTAGAGAGAACCTACCTTTTTCGCAGTGGTCCTGGCAATGTTCTCAATGTAATTGTTCCAACACATGTTTCCTGTGAACGTTAGGCCGAGGAGTTTAAAAGATGTACTTTCAGATAAAGAGTCATTGGCCATTGCTATTGGCGGAAGGGAAGATTTCTTGTAATTATTGAAGGAAACAAGTTTAGTCTTGGCAGCATTGAAGGTGACCATCCATTTTTGTCCCCATTCCATTACGGATTGGAGGTCTTCCTCTAGTCTTTCTGCCAATTCTTTAGATATGTGTTCATTTGTTTTCCTGTTGTGTCTGTTATAGAGCGTGGTGTCGTCAGCATACATACCCATCTCACAGAATTTTGTCTGGAAGGTCATTTATGAATATAAGGAATAACAAAGGTCCAAGGATAGACCCCTGAGGCACTCCTGCATTTATATTGTATTGTTTAGATGTACAACAGTCAAGGACAACCTGGATTTTTCTCTTAACTAAGAAGGATCTAATTATGTTATGTATTCTTCCAGTGATGCCGTATGATCTGATTTTCTTAAGACCCACATGCCATACACTGTCAAAAGCCTTAGATATATCTAGAGCTACCGCTCTACCCTCCCCCGCTTTGTCCAGTGAATGGTATATGTTCTGAGATTACAGTTAGGATGTCTGCTGTGGAACGGGCTTGTCTAAATCCATATTGTTGGTCAGTCAGAAGTTTAGCATCTGGACTAGAGCTTGGCTAATTATAGTCTCAAATATTTTGGTGAAAAGTGGGAGGAGGCTAATGGGGCAATAATTTACTGGGTCAGTTCTTTCACTAGAATTCTTGAAAACTGGCACTACAGAAGCAGTTTTCCAGCAGGCAGGAAAGCAAGATTCATTAAGGCATTTGTTGTAAAGTTTGGAGAGAACTGAAGTTACTTCGGCGGCGCACTTTTTTAATAACACAGCCGGGATGAGATCAGGTCCACATGCTTTTGCAGTGTCAAGATTTCTTATGATAGCATGCACCTGAGAAGGGGTGATTTTCAGATCGTCTAGTGTGGCGTCTGTCTGCAAAGGAAAGTCAGGGAGGGGGTGGTTAGCAGAGTCCAGTGTGGAGTTGGAGGCAAACCGTCTGGCAAGCATGTTAGCCTTTTCGGTTGCTGAGCAAACAACCTCATGATTGTTGGATAGGGGGTGAATTGTTGATTGCCCATTATTTACTACACTGTTGTAGATTTTCCAGAAGTCTCAGGTTCCTAATTTCTGTGCTTCAATGCGTTTTTGGGTGGTTTCAGTAAATTCTCTCTTAGCTGTCGCTATTTCTTTCTTAAAGTTATTTCTGGCTTCTATGTACTTCTGTCTGTTTTAACTGGACTTGCGGTTAAATTTGCGGTATGCATGCTGCCTTTGCGCTATGGCAGCTGCACAAGTTGAAGTGAACCATTGGGGAGAGTGGGGTTTGCTATAGAATTTGCGTGTGGGAACATGTGCATGCTTCAATTGCCGCTTTGAACCATTCAGTGGTCTCACTTGCGCAATGTCGAGCAGGAAGTGAAAAGATATTTTGCCATGGAGCGTCCCTGATGAGGTCCCTGAGGGCTTCCCAGTTAGCCTTTTTATAATATCTCATTGTTTTGAGCAGTGGCTCTTCAGTTTTTGCTCTAGAGTTTAGGGCGATTTCAACTATTACCACTGCATGATTGGCGTTCCCAAGAGGGCTGTGGGCAATTGTTACACAGTCATTGCGAGACATACAAAAACACACTGTTGCAATATTTTGGACTTGTAACGGGGTATGATCCCACACAGCCGGACAATTCTATTTATAAACGATGCTACTAGGAACTGAAAAATCGAATTAATTCATGTTCTGCTACCAACCAATCAGAAACCAGAATTGCTTCATAAATATTAAACCTTTTCTGGAGCAATTTCACATTTTTTTTTTCCGTCTCGACATAAGAATATTTTACTCTGTGGAACTGTCTACTGCAAACAAGTCACCTCTCAGGACTTGTGTTACAACGAACCATCGGAAACTGTTCTGTCTACTGCAAACCAGTCACCTCTCAAGACTTGTTAAAACAACGAACCATCTGAAACTAAACATGGCTTACATTTCTAGAGGCTATGCGCCCAGCGTGCGTCTTTATTTCAATGGATCCAAATCAAAATTCGAATTGTGGCAAGTTAAATTTCTAGGATATCTACGAATCCAAAAGCTACACAAAGTAGTTCAAACACAACCCGAAAACAGAAACGACCCCGACTTCATTGAAAAGAACGCAACTGTCTTTGCGGAATTAATACAGTGTTTAGATGACCAAAGTCTATCACTGGTAATGAGAGAAGCCCTGGACGATGGCTGCAAAGCATTAAACATATTGAGAGAGCATTATTTATCGAAAGGAAAACCCAAAATTATTTCTTTATACACTGAACTGACCTCTCTAAAACGAATGGAAGCCGAAACTATTACTGATTATATTATAAGAGTCGAAACAACTGCAAATTCTTTAAAAATGTCTGGTGAAGTGACAGTCTGTTAATTTCCATGGTCCTTAAGGGATTATCGAGTGATTTCAAGCCATTTTCAACCGTGATAACCCAGAAAGAAAAACCCATGACTTTTAGCCAATTCAAGGTAGCACTCAGAAGTTACGAAGAAACTGAAAAAATGATCACAGAACAAAACGAATCCACAAATATGAAATTTAAAAATACACACATAAAAACACCCAAATTAAATTATACTGCAACTTTGCCAAAAATTTTTCTCCTAAGAAAAGTACAAAAATTATTTGCTATAATTGTGGACGACCTAATCACAAGAGTTTCCAATGTAGATACAGGACTCAAAATGGTGACTCCATTAAAAATGTAGAGAGCTCTGTTAGTGAATATACATTTTTATTTTCGTGTACGTTTAATGCTTCAACAAACAATAATTTTCTTGTCGATTGTGGGGCCACGACACATGTGATTACAAAGAAATCTGATTTTATCAATTTTGACCCCAACTTTAAACCACAAAATCATTTTGTAGAACTAGCTGACGGGAGTCGAGTAAATGATATCGTTTTGAAAAGAGGCAATGCGAAAATTTCGCTAAAGAACAATAAAAGGTGAACTATATTTCTGTATTTTAGAAAACGCTCTTGTAGTCCCAAAATTTAAACAAAATATATTTTCTGTACAAGCTGCCACAAAACAAGGTGCAAATATAAACTTTAGCCCCAATAAATCAAAACTGGTATACCCGAATGGAACTGTATTCGACATCAAAGAAAATGGAAGACTATATTATTTAAATAGCATAGTCCCATCGAAAACCACCTGCCATGATCTACAGACATGGCATAAAATTCTTGGATACTGCAATATTCCTGATATCAAAAAGTTACTGACTGTAGTTGATGGAATGAAAATACAAACATCAAAAACTTCAACTGCTACATCTGTACACAAGGGAAAATAAACTATCAAAACAAGATACCAGACAAAAAGGCCAAAAATATCCTATCAATGGTACATTGTGACTTGAACGGTCCCGTAGAACCGATGGCCAGAGAACATTATAGATATGTGTTGAATTTCGTAGATGACCATTCAGGTTTAATAATGGTTTACTTTTTAAAGAACAAATCTGATACCCTGCTAGCAACTAAAAAATATCTAGCCGACATGGCTCCCTACGGTGAAATCAAGTGTATTCGCTCTGACAATGGTACGGAATTCACCAATAAAGACTTTGAACTTTTACTAATTAACCATCATATCAGGCATTTTGTCTCCATATAAATTTAATTAGCTATGTACCTGGAAGCTCCTGGCTGGTTCCGCATTCTTGTTTTGCGGTTTTGCTTTCTTCCACATTCTTTCAAAGAGATTTGCTGTTGCCTTCATCGTGGAGTCTACAAAATGCAGACTATGATTCACAGTCAGGTTGTGGAATCCTTCTCCACCAACTTTGTTATAGGCTTTCCAACAATTGGATACGACTGCAGTTTCTGGCAGAATATGTTTGTCTACTATTGGAAGGAATGTTTTGGCATTTCGGTTTCACCAAGAAACCCTCCTTGTCAATGGTGTCATCATTGCCAAAGATCCAGAGTCATCTGCTTCCATTTCAATAAATCCCACCCTTCCCATCACCAAAATAATTACTTTTTTTTTTAATAAAAAAAGTATTGATTTAGCATTTTAAAATTTGAAGAATGCTTGGCTTAATTCGATGATTGCTGGTCAAGCCAGAGCCATAATCGATGGAAAATCCTGAGGATCCTGATCAAATTCTGCAAGAGTAACACATTTTTAGATAGTAAACATTTTGGTGCTTTTACAGAATTACAACAATAACCACAACTGTTGCAAATAGATTATTTATAACAGTTGTGATATTAAAAAATATATAAAATGAGAGAAAAATGCAATTTCAAAGAAAGGACTACTTTTTTCAAACACCTTTTTTTATTACGAAAATGCAACATCAAGGAAGTACACACACACACACACACAGAGCAGACATCCATGCTTACAATATCACATCAGCTGATATTTAAGCTTGATGATGGATACTCTGAAGAAAAAAAAAAAAATTTTTACGAAATAAAGCCTTTAAATCTTCAAAATACCACCGTTTTGTTCAGAAATGAATATACTTTCAAATAAATTAATAAATAATAATGTACATTACATATATTTTAAGCAAATAAAGTGATAAAAATGTGAACATCATAAAATAGCGTTTTCGGGAAGATTTTTTAATGACCTTCCCTGATTTGTAAATGCTCATACCGTGTTTATATTAAGAATGTTTTATGAAATTTGAAAAATAGCCAGAAGAGATGTCACTTAATAGTTTCAGGTGTCCAATATACATTTGTCTACTCGTTTTTTCTGTTGTGTAAAAAAAAAAAAAAAAAAAAAAAATGACTAGTTCAGCATTTAACCCCCCCCCCTCCCAATTTAGCCCCAAAAGTCCCCAGGGGACATCAAATCCTGGTGAAAATGAACAAGTGGTGCAGTTTTAGGTCTTAACATATGTAAATTTGAGTTCTGCATCATGCAAAAAAAAAAAAAAAATTAAAAAAAAAAACATTTAAAAAATGACTAAGTCCATCATTTAGCCCCAAAAGTCCAAGGCCATAACATATTTAAATTGGAGTTCAGTACCATACAAAACTAAATAGACATACACAAATATGGTAAAATAGTCCCAAAAATGAAGTGTTTTTATTAGCCTTAAAAGAGCCCCTGCAGCACACGCAAGAGTTATTGCAAAGTATAGACAAACAAAATTATATAGAAATCAGTTAGTTACAACTTTTCAAAAAGTTTAAAAATCCAAACCATCAATTTTTTTGTTAATAAGCACAAACGTATCAATTTTAGCCATTTTAACCCGAAAAGGGACCCCTAGGGGAGCAACCAGAGTTTTCCCAGAAAATCCATTCTGTTACTTTTTTTTTACTCATATCATGTTTATGCAAACTTTCAAAAAATTCCAAGGCGTATTATTAAGAAAAGTGCGGATAGACGAACAGACGATTGGACAAGGGTGAATTTACAGGTGCAAAAAAAATTTCAAAATTGATGAGTACGGAAAATTCTGAAAAAATTTTCTTTGGACACACACTGTTAAATAAAGTTTTTTTTTTACTATGTTTATCTGTTAAAATAATTGTACCTTGTTAAATTGCTACCTACTATGAGAGCGTAGCAGGTAGCAATTTAAAAACATGATATCTGGAAAAAATCGTTTGCAATTGTAATAATGTTGACTGTAATATTAATAATAGCATCAGCAGCAGCAATATCACAGTTGCAAACAGGTTTTTTGCTGTTGATTTGACATCAGATCGAATTTTTTTTTTTAAATTGAAAATCTGGTTATAAAAAAATTTCTTACATGTTTAGTTAGGGTAACAGGGGGCATTAAGCTCCAGGGGCAATAAGCCCCATTACTTGAGGGATACTCCAAAAGCGCTCTATACTACTACTTATAAAACTTGGGGCAACAACCCCCACTAGTTTTTGAGTTTAAGCCAATCAGAAGCCTCTGGTTCAGTTGGTAAATTCAAACTAAAATTACAAGTGGAAGTTTGTAACACGTGCTTTTAATCATTTAACGGCCATATTGAAACATGAATACAAACTTTTTTCCCTGTGACAGTCCTTCAGCAAAACTTCTGTTTTCACCAAAATTTTACAAGTTCCAAGCTTCTCCATTGTGAACCAAGTCAATATTGAATTGAAGTAAGTAATGCCTTCATAATTTACATGAGAAATGCTCAGATTATTTTATTTTTTTCCTTGTCATCATGAATGCTATCAGCGTCAGTACTATTTTCAACTTGGCAGAAGATAGAATGTTGATATGTATTAATGTGATCAATGGAACAGTGTTCAGCATCGTTTTGCCTCGTTTACATGATGAAATTTGATGTGTCTGTTTGTATGAGGTACTTTTAAATGAATGGAAATGACACAAAAGTGTTTTATGAGGCTGAATTCCTAGGGGTGCTAAATGCCCCATTCCCAAGAATTTGAATGCATAATAATCATATACATTGCTATTTTAATAGAAAAATAGCAATATAAATGATATTTCAGCCACAAAACTCGTTTGTATATCTATAAGCTTGCACATTACCATTTATTTGATTGGCATTCAAAATTATTTGATAAAGTTGTCCATTGTTTATACTTGGTGCTTAATGCCCTCACATTTTACATTTTCATAGAATGGTGCGTACTTACAAGAAAAAGAAAAGTGGTGGGCGAGTGAACTTCAGCAGCAGTCAGGCGATGAATGACGCATATAATGCAGTCATGAATGGACATATGTCTGCCAACCGAGCATCAAACCATTTTGGTGTGAACAAGAAGTCGCTGCTTCAACGAACCAAAGGTGAAATCCCTGTGGATGCCCATGTTGGCAGACAGACGGCACTGTCTCCTACCCTAGAAACCGAACTGGTAGAATGCATCAAACTAATGTCTGAATGGGGCTGGGGCTTCTCATCGGAGGAAGTGAAAGATATGGTTCAGGACTTTGTGTGCACAATGAAACTCAACACTCCCTTCAAAAATGGACGACCTGGTCGGGACTGGATTGATAGATTTCTTTCTCGCCATCCTGACATCACACCAAGGAAGACCGAACACCTTGGTTTCTCAAGAGCTGCAGCAGAATGTCCAGAGATAATGAAACATTGGTTTGAACTCTTGGACAATATCCTAGACAATATCCTAACCACTGCTGGCATGAAGGACATGTCATGCCAAATCTTTAACTCGGATGAAACCGGCTTTGTCCCAAGTCGTTTTGGCCGCAAAAGGGTCAAAAAGAGTCAACCAGCACATTGGTGGATCTGGCAGAGAACAGATCACTGTTAACTGTTCTGGCTCTGCCAGTGGAAAAGTTCTTCCTCCGTATATTGTGTACAAGGGAAAAAACCTCTACGAAGCATGGTGCACAGGTGGTCCTGACGGAGCATGTTACTCTACCAGTGAGAATTTCTCGACTGGTTCACCAAGCTGTTCCTGATCAACACAAGAGATGTCAGTGATAAACCACGGGTTTTGATATATGATGGCCATTTTTCCCATCTTTCCTACGCCTTGATTCAAAAAGCAAAGGAGAACAATGTCATTCTCTTGCGACTTCCGGCCCACCTCACTCATCTGCTGCAACCATTTGATCGTGCCGTGTTTCGGCCTGTGAAACTGAAATGGCAACAATTGTTGTTGAAGTTTGCCAGAACACACAGGGGCCCAGTGGGCAAGAAGGACTTTCCCAGCCAGTTAAAGAAACTGTTTGAAGAATCTTTTAAGCCTGAGACTATCAAAGCAGGCTTCAGTTCAACAGGGATTTGCCCGTTCAATACCCAAGCTGTCAGTTTGATTGATCGGCCGCAAGTGAACACCCCATCACCATCTGTCGCCTCTTCCTCTAGACCCCCGACTGGCACTCTCAAACCACTTGTCTGCTTCTCCTTCATCAGGAACTCAGTCAGCTGCCCCGCCATCTACCGTCCCTTCATCAGGAACAGCATTTGCCGCCCTTTCATCGGGAACGCCATCCACCCTTTCCCCTGTACCCTCACCTTCACTCTCTGCTGGATCATCAACTGCCCCAACTGCTGGAGTGTTATCTGATGTCCATGGTGTTTCATCCTCCCCTTTGTCTATTAGGGACTTTTTTCTTTCCCAGCTAAAGACTCGTTTCTCTAATACAGGAAGAGGAAGATCAGCGAGAGTTAAGCGCTTTCGCTATGGCGAAAGTCTCACAGAGGAGGATTGCATCCAGAGGTTAAGGGAGGAAAAGTCTGCAAAGAGGGGACGAGGACAAGGCAGAAGTAGGAGTAAGAGCAGAGGTAGGGGCAAAACCACCAAAAAGGACACAAAGCGCCCAGGATCACAGAGCCCGACTGACTCTGACTCATCCGATAACACTGAATGTGGACGGTGTGGACAAGCTGGTGGTGATAACTGGATACAGTGTGACGTTTGTAGCCTCTGGTATCATGCCAGATGTGCAGACGTTTGTATCATGCCAGATGTGCAGACGTTTGTATCATGCCAGATGTGCAGCCATCACTGGGAGCCTTCAAGACATGGAAGCGGAGGAGTGGATGGGTTAGGGTTTTGCACTCAATAAGGTGGGTGCCTAATGCCCCCAAGATAGGTGCTTAATGCCCCCAAAATCTACCAAAATAGAATTACGTATGTGTCAATAAAAAAAAAATATATATATATATTTCTTATGGATTTTTTATTCCAACAAGTGGTGAATATTCATAACAGATAAGTAAAGAAAACTATGATACTTTTCATTTTAACATTTGATTCAGATTTTTTTTTTATTTAAGATGATTTGTGTTCATGTGCCTAAAGTGCGGTGCTTAATGCCCCTGTTACCCTAGAGCTATTTTGTTATCTATAAATATAAAAGCGAAAATGTATGTATGTATGTATGTGTGTGTGTTCGCTTTTTTCTGTATGTCTACAAAAGGCTTTTTTCAGAGAAGCAGTCAGTCGGTTCACAACTTTTTCAAACTTTTTATATCATATATAAATCGTAATATCTCACAGTTAACAATGAAGCTCGCCTGTCTATTTAATTTGCTCGATTTCGGGAAGATAAATATTCAACATTTGTTGCTTGCCGCATGTGGGTTAGTCTTTTTTAGGCACCGCCAAAACTGAAGGGGGGGGAGCAGGTAAGTACTTTTTGACGGACCATCTTTTAAAAAATCTACCAAAAATCAGATAATTATCCAATCAATACGAAATTTTCAGCGATTATGAAGAGAAGAATGAACTTTATAACAGTGTACTTATTTTTCATAAACAATATTTATATATATATATATATATTTTTTTTTGCTTACAACCCCCCCACCCCTGTTTTGAGGGGGTTCCAAATATGCTTAAAATAATCATCTGAAACTAAACAAAACATATTGTGTCATTGTAAGGGACGGGATTATAGATTAAAAAAAAAAAAAAAAAACTTGTTTGCATACCTTATTTTAATGTCTGAATATCAGAACTTCGATTGTGTTTAATTATCCCGCTTTTGAGTTTTGAAGTGTGAAATTAGGTGAATATGTTAAGTAAAATAATTAATTTAAGCAAAAAAAAAAAAAAAATAAATAAAATATTTATACGAAAAAAGCCATTTTAAAATCTTTGATAAATAAATTAACAATTTCTTTTTAGCGAGCCGAATAATGCATGACAATTATTAAACAGGGCATGCTTTGAAGAATCGATACAAAAAAAAAAAAAAAAAATTGATAAATATTGTGCCCTTTGTGTTAAAAAATATTTTTTTGATCAAGTTTGGAAACGTTTGCCGCCTTTCGACTACGGTGGACCAAACGTGTTTTGACAAGCTTCTGGGTTTGACCTTTACTCCTGATCTGAAATGGAACACGTACATCAAGTCTGTTGCCAAGGTCGCTGGAAAGATGGTGGGATCCTTCTACCGCTCCAGAAGATATCTCACTACTGATGCAATTCTCTATCTATATAAAAGCCAAGTACGTCCAAGGATGGAATACTGTTGCCATATCTGGGCAGGAGCTGCTAAAAACAGCCTATCCTGCCTTAACAGAGTACAAAATAGACTTCGTGGCTTAGTGGGGGATGCCCTTTTCTCTACCCTGCAACCTCTCTCTCACAGAAGAGACGTTGCGAGCCTATCCTTGTTTTATCATTATTTCCATGGCAGGTGCTCGTCTGAACTCCAATCTCTGGTCCCCCCTCGCCAATCTTTCACGAAAAACACCCGTCTAGCTGAATCCACTGTGAAAAATTTCCCCCACTCTATCTGTGCCTAAATCAAAATGCGGATTCCATGAACAAAGCTTCTTTCTTAGAACTGCACGCCTGTGGAACTCTGTTCCGTCTGCCTGCTTCCCACCAGACTACAACTTGGATGTCTTCAAGTCCAATGTTAACAAATTCCTAATGGACCCCCCCCCCTAAGTAAACACTTCATCAAATCTCCACACTAACGTAATGTACTTGCAATAACCCTCATCCCTGAGTGGCTTCCGGGCCTTGATAAGTGGTGATCACTAAAAAAAAAAAAAAAAAAAAAAAAAAAAAAAAAAACGCGCTAAAATAATTTTATTCTGCTTTAAAAACCAAACTCATACAAATGGTCACCCATCTGGTACTGGCTAGCCTCAGCGTTAATAATACATTGAAATTTTCGTCACTGAAAAATAAGTTTTTTTTGCCCTGTTTGGTCTTCCGTAGTTTGCTTTTTATCAAGTAATCAAATCGAAGTAACTGGTTGCCTATATGAATAAGTGGAATTATTTGAAATCCAGGTACTTATATAATATTTTTGCATATTCTCATAGAAAATCACCCTAAATTTTAGTTAGACAAGAAATAAACAAATTAATTCTTTCAAAACCTTTTTTTTTTTTTTTTTTTTTTTTTAACTATTTATATACGTTTTTTGTGCAAAACAAAACGCCAATCGTTAACTTTTGGGGAAAATTTAACATTTAAAATTTAATTAAAAATAGAAAAAGTTTTATATTATTCTGCTTTCTATATAATAAAACTCAGGGTTTTATCTTTCTGGAAAAAAAAAGTTACTCAGAAATAATGGATTTTAATAAATATAATTTCGTTTTAAAAAAACAACAATTTGATTTTTCGGCCATTTTTGGCGGTGCCTGTGCCTGACTAGGCACTGCCAAAAATTTCCTATAACATCTTGAGAAAATAAAAATCCCGCAGTCAAACTTGACCTCATTAACTCATTAAAACGGGCACCTGCCAAATCCAAGTAATTAAATAAATTCAAACGCGTTTCCTTTAGCATCTCGCGGTGGGGCAATGGTTAACGTCGCCCGTTTTTTGTTTGTTTTTTTTTTTCAGTTTAATTTACAACTTTGCCTCAAGGGTTCGGGTTCGATCCTCATGCTTACTTTTTTTTACCCCCCCCCCCGGAGTTTCCACATACACCTCCAAACACCCGGGCAACGCCGGGTACCCCTCGCTTAAAAAAAAAAAAAAAATGTTCATTTTCCTACAGTATGAAGAATTACTCCTCCCTCGAAAATTCCTTTAAAACTCTTAGGTTTTTCGGGGTCGCTGAAAACGAAAATAATGTTTAAAATTACGGCAAACGAATAGTTTCCAAGATATGAAGAAGAACTGCTCTAAAAAAATAAAAAAAATAAAAAAAAAAAAAAAAAAAAAAAAAAGTGGGGGATCACTTTTCTATAATAACTTAACGTAAAATGATCACCCACTTTTTTTTTGGGGGGGGTCTTTCTTTCCACCCTCAGAAAATCCTTTGAAATTATCGGTTTACATTTGGTGGGAAGCGGTGGAGGGGAGGGGGTGTGTTTTTTGGGTATTGGAAAACAAGATGGTTGCCAGTAAATTGATAGTGATTACGTTGGATACTGAATGTCTTCATAAAGGGATAACTAATTGTTTGCGCAAAATATGCGATATTCTTTTTCAGCATACCTGAAAACCTATAAAAGTCGAAAAATTTAAGGGAAATGCCGAGGGGTCGGTAAACTAAAAATTTACCTTTGGTATTTTTTTAGTTTACCGATACGCGATACATCGGCAATCACCTCTAATTTGTCGACTTAATGAGGTTTTCGGATACGCTGAGAACGAATATCGCAATTATTTTTTGCGCAGTTATCTATATTTGAAGACCTTCAGTATCCAACGTGGTCACTATTGTTTTTGCTGGCAGCCATCTTGTTTCCCATTTAGGAAAAAACGCCAAAAACAGCCAAACGGAGCCAAAATATGGCCCCCAAAACATTTTTCGGCTTCAATACCGAAATGAGACCCCCACCCTTCCGGATATTTTTCCGCTTCCGATATAAAAACGGACAATCTTTTTTCTCACTTTCTTGATTACATTAATTTTTTCACTAAAATGTGCGCACGCGCGTAGTTACTTGACGTTTCACAAGGTGCATGAATACATGGCGGACATTTTAAATGACAAGATATTTTTCATAAAATAAAGTTTTCACTTCATTTAATAGTAAAAATATTGCTGTCAGTAAGTTTTCACGAGCTGTTTACAAAAGCATATTTTATATTTTTCGTACTTTTTTTTTGGGGGGGGGGTATTCAAATATAGAATTTGTGTACTTTAACAGGTGCTTCTGCTGTTTAACTAACCGTTTTTTCCATAGAGGGGCGGGGGCAGGTGTGTTGTGGCTTACTGACAACAATATTTTTACTCTCAAATGAAGTGAAAACTTTATTTTATGAAAAATATTTGTCATTTAAAATGTCCGCCATGTATTCATGCACCTTGTGAAACGTCAAGTGACTACGCGCGTGCGCGTATTTTAGTAAGAAAGTGAAAAAATTAATGTAATCAAGAAAGTGAAAAAAAGACTGTCCGTTTTTATATCGGGAAGCGGAAAAATATCTGGAAGGGTGGGGGCTGGGGGTCTCATTTCGGTATTGAAGCCGAAAAATGTTTTTTTTTGGGGGGGGGGGCATGTTTTGGCTCCGTTTGGCTGTTTTGGGCGTTTTTTCCTAAATGGGAAACAAGATGGCCACCAGCAAAAAACAATAGTGACCACGTTGGATACTGAAGGTCTTCAAATATGGATAACGGCGCATTTGCGCAAAAAATAATTGCGATATTCGTTCTCAGCGTATCCGAAAACCTCATTAAGTCGACAAATTAGAGGTGATTGCCGAGGTGTCGGCAAACTAAAAAAAAAATACCGAAAAAAACACCGTCTTTTTTTTTTTTTTTAATAAAACTTTAATTTTAAAATTTCGATGTTTGAAAAACAGTCCATAATATATATTTCAATATAAAAGATCTATTTTTGTTTGATAAAAAGAAAAACAGTTAATAAATACAAAAAAAAAACAAAAAAAAAACAGTCCATTAAGTTCAAATAAAGACTGTTTATTAAATAAAACTTATATAAAAAAAGGGTTCATCTATACGGCCATCCGTAGATAAAAATATGTCTGACGTCACTTCCGTCAAATGATTTTGTAAACAAAGGAAGACCAATCTACACCATTACCAATGAGCGAATTTCTAACAGTATTTTGTCTAGTTTATTATTTATAACATCTTTTCCTGAACTTTCCGTGTTAAAGAGAGTGTCGGGCGCCATTTTGAATTTTCCAATACATCGGTAAACACTGTATGCTTTTCGAGCTGAATGCTTTTAGCTTTTTTTTTTTTTTTTTTTTTTTTTTGCCTCAATAGTACCTCCAAAAAAGTTTTCGTGGTTAAATAAACTAATGAAAACATTTTATGCATGCGTTTTCAGTGAGCAGCCATTAAAAAAAAAAAAAAAAAAAAAAAAAAAAGATTATGCAGGGTCTACGTTCCCCGTGAAGTACCCAATTTTCATTATAAAATAACAAAATAAGCATCTGAAAACAAATGTTTTTGCTTGTTATATTTTAAATGCTGAAAAATTAAAAGAAAAAAGAATTAGCGGGGTTTATGCACTTATATTACAGTTTTAAATATTATTTTTAAGTTAAATTAAAATTTCACGATCTCTTTTTATGAAACTGTTAAGTGAACATACAGAATAGTTACAAAACACTCTCCCCTAGTCATGTTAACAATGACTTTCTAAATAGTAACGTCATTATTTCAGCACGGTAAAAGTGCCGAAGCATCGAATTACTTCGACCACGTGTTTTTTGTTTTAAGGCCGGCATAAATATCGTAATAAAAAGTTTGTTATAAAACCAACCTGACTTCGTTCCCGGTGTGCCTTCTGTTTCGATTTGAGGGCATTTTTAAAGGAAGACATAATTGTAAATTAGAAATTGAACAATAAAATGGGATTCCAGTCAATAGGCGTCGAAAAAAAATATCAAAGTATCTACAGGTCTACAGCAGAAGAGTTCTCTTTCTAAGGGCGATAATTCTAATTTCTCTTAATCTCTATTTGTATTGCTCTCCCTTGACGAATATTGCGAAAGAATGAATTTAATGATGTCTTTAAAATTTGGATCAAATATTTATTTTAAAAAATAAAAACCGAAAAGTTAGACTTAGTGGTGTTTCAAAGTTATTCAAAGTTGCACAATAAATGCCCGTGTATATATGCTGTATATCAACTTATATACATGTGATACCATTCGCAATATTATTTAATTTACATATTGATTTTGATAAGGGACATTTTATTAATTATAATTTATTATTTTAATTCAATTATTGGTTTGATTTTAGGAACGTGCAAAATGAATAGCCGATGCTCAAAATGTATAAACATTAGAAAAAAAAAAAAACTTCAACATTTACCAAAAATCAGAAAATTAACCAATTTTAATAAATTTTTCAGTATTTAACAAATAATGATCACGGAATATGATGGCCCCTATTTCCATTTGAATCTTTGTAAAAATGTATTATTTTATTGCTTCATTTTATAGTTGAAACAAAACCACTTTTACTAAAGTTATGGTAAAAAAAAAAAAAAGAATGTGTTGGGATTAATTTTTCCCTGAAGTTCAATCCTCACACGTGAGAATGCAACAACGATTCAGTAGATAAGTTCTTATTAGAAATGTGGCTGTTAGAATAAATTGCTTTGACTCTTCCGGAAATAAAGGATCGTAGTTATTCCCCTTAGTTGGAATTAAGATTTCCGCCATATTGATTTCTCGAAACCACGTGTATACTTTTAAGTTGATAAAACCTTTACGAAATTAATTCCTGTTTACTCTTTTATCTCTACTTATCATTTCAATTTTATCAACTTAAAAAAAAAAATGGACAAACTACTGCGTCTGGACAGATTTAACGTAGAACCAACAGCTCCGAATTCGGAAAAAAATCTATAAACACTGGAAATTGACGTTCAAGTATTTAAACAACAGGGAAATAGAAAATAATGCACAAAATCTCTTCGCCTTGATTAATTCAGTCTCATCGACAATATTTGGAATAATAAGTGATGCTACAGATTACAATGGCACCATAGAAATGCTAGACGCTGTTTACATAAAACCGGCAAACCAACATCAACTTCTGACAAATAAACAGAAACCAGTACAAACTATTGACAATTTCATGCAACAACTGGAAGTACTTGCCAAGTCTTGCGAATTTCAAGCAGTAAGCGCTTAGGAGAACAAAAAGCAATATATCTGTGACACTTTCATTAGCGGCATCTCCTCCTCGTCTTTTCGTCAGTGCCTACTGGAAAAACCATTCTCAACTTTATAAGAGACCTTCACAATGGCTAGGTCTCTAGAACAAGTGGAGAAGCATACGATAAGCTTCGATAACTACCCAAACATAGCCGCTACCGTAATTAAACCAGAAGACACTCTCTTAGCCGCTATAAAAGGAAATACCCTACCAAAAGGAATTTGTTTCTTCTGTGGGAACACACGACATTCACGGGTGATGTGTCCTGCGCGTAACACCGAGTGTAGGAAATGTAAGAAAAATGGCCATTGGGCGAAGGTATGTAAATCTTCCTCCTCAAATGCTGCTGTGTTATACGAGCCGGACTCCCCCCCACCCAATCTCTCCTGACTAGGAATGGGTGCCAAAGACATTACATACACAAAATACAAAATAAATGGGCAAGTAGTGAACGCTATGGTAGACCCCGGCAGCGTGGGGACGTTTATCAGCAAAAATACAGCAAGAAAGCTGAAACTTTTTATTATTCCCAAACAGAAAACCGTAGCATTGGTGGACCCTAATCATCATGCCAAAATTATCGGCGAAACTATTGTTGACATCTCCCTAAACAGTAAAAACAACCACGCCATGACAGTGGAAGTAATTAAGGATCTGTTCATTGATATGATTATCGGAAAAGACCCCCTGAAACAATATAAAACTGTGACCCTGAAATTCGACGGTCCCGGGAAAGAACTTGTTATTGGAGCAATGGGCAAGAGGAACAGTTTTCCATGTATCCAAATTTCTCCTCATCCCCTTTTCTCTCATCTTTCTACACGGCGACCCCTATTGCCACCAAATCTCATCGTCACTCATTTATTGACAACATATTTATTAGAGATGAAACTGCCAGAATGTTGAGGGAAGGCATAATAGAGCCTTTTATATCTCCTTGGTGAGCCCAAATTTTAGTGACCTCTAACAAGAATCAAAAAAAAAGAATGTTGGTCGACTACAGCGACACCATAAATAGATTTACAGAACTGGATGCTGTGATAATCCTTATGGTAAGTAACCGATACTTGCTAGATATCGGTTATTACCATAGTGAGGTTGTAGGATGGACGGAGATTGACGAGAGAGAGAAAACGAAAGTTTATTTTATTATTATTATTTTTTTTTATATTCATCAAGGAGTTTGTTCATGCGTGGTGTGACTGGAGTGTTTGCGTTGCTGGGTTGGAGGGAAGCATCTGTCAACCTAAGGGAAAGAAAATGATAATTATGCATTATTATGTACAGGGGTATTTGTAGCATTTAGCAATCAAATCTTTTGGGTGGCCGTCTTGTGCGGCCTGAGCATCTGAGGTTTGAAGAGTGTTGTCCCTGGTTTTCTTTAGATTTTGGTGATGCTGTCACATGCATGTGTCCCTCATCTTCAGATGAAGAGTATTCAGGTGGGTCATGTGTGAGGTTTCTTAGTGGCTTAGGGATTTTTTTGAAGAAGCTGGCATTTCTTGTAATTTGGTTGTCCTTGTGGCAGTAATCATGGATCCCTTTTTTTTTGTTATGGTTAATGGGTTAGGTTGATAGGGGGTGTGTGCCTTTGAAGTGTGGTCGCTTTTTACAACGACGGTGTCACCCACACTCAGATTATTGGGCTTTACGTATACTTTTCTGTCAGCATATTTCTTTATTGTTTTCTTGGCTTGAGTGTCACGTACCCTAATGCTATGGTCTCCAACTATAGATGCAACTAGGTGTGGCAGGCGGTTTTTTATGGTCCGGCCAAATAGAATTGAGGCTGGGGAAACACCGGTGGTGCAGTGCGGTGTCGTTCGGTAATCTAACAGGAATTTGAATAGCTCCTGCTTCCAGCTTTGGCCTTTGATTAAGGCGGCTTTGATGGACTTTTTTACATGAAGCGTTCTGTTTCAGCATTGGCCTGGGGCCATAGAGGTGTTATCTTCCTGTGTCTGAAACCGGTGACGGAGGCGTAGGTTTTGAAATCATGGCTGTTGAATGGTGGGCCATTGTCTGTTTTGAGGGATACTGGTACCCCGAATTCGGCAAATATCTTGTCTAAACGGGGTATGACCGAGTTTGTTGAGATAGAATCCAGGATATCGACAACAACGTAGCGTGAGTACTCGTCTGTGACAACAAGAAGATATTTCCCATTCTGGAGATGTCCAAAGTCAGCACTAACCTCTGTCCATGGGGCTGCTGGTAGTGGGGACATTTTCTGCGGCTCCCTTGCCGTTTTGTGAGTGCTGATCTGACAGGTGTGACAGTTCCTGATGTCTTCTTCTACTAAAGGCTGCATGTTTTTAAACCAGACTTTTTCCCGGAGGAGGGCCGTGGATTTCACGACGCCTTGATGGCCGGCATGGGCTATTTTGGCAGCTCTGTTTTGTAGGGTCTCAGGTAGCACTATCCGGCGCCCTTTCAGAATGATACTGTCCTCATGATGTCCTAGTGATAGTTCATCACGGTTGGCATGTAGGGTGAGAAACGTGGCTTTGTTTATGCCGTCATTGGCACCTTGCCATTTGTTGGTGAGGATGGCTTGAATGACTGCAGTGAGCGTCTTGTCTTTCGCAGTTTCCATTGCAACTTCATCAATTGTCATTGCTTTGGGGGTCGACGTTGAGAGAATATAGTTTATATACTCCTCCGCTATTTTCTGCTCCCTGTTGCTTGGTGGTAGATGTACTGGATGGCGGCTGAGATAGTCGGCTGGGTTGTCATGACCTGGTCGGTATGTGACAGTCATATTGTATGGCTGTGTTCTCAAAACCCAACGTTCAATGCGCGCAGATAGTTGGGAGCGGGTGTTATTAAAGATCGATGTTAAGGGCTTATGATCTGTGTGAACCGTGAATGGGGCCCCAAAGATATATATGTGAAAGTATTCACATGCCCACGTGATGGCGAGGGCCTCCCGCTCTGTTTGAGAGTATCTTTGTTCAACTGTCGATAGTGCTCGGCTTGCAAATTGTACTACCCGCCCGTCTTGTGATAGTACAGCAGATATGCCTACAACACTGGCATCGGTATATATCTCAGTATGTTTGTTAGGGTCGAAGTAGGCAAGTGAGCATGCTTTACTCAAAGCCTCCTTGAGGTTTTTTAAACATTCAGTGTGGTGCTCAGTCCAGGACCACTGAGTGTTTTTTTTGTTAGCTGACGCAGTTCATGAGTCAGGGTTGCGTAGTCTGGAATGAATTGTGCACCGCAAAAGTTGGTCATCCCCAACAAACTTCTGACTTCTTATGCGTTTTGGGGGTCTGGTAATTCGAGGATTGTTTTTATTTTACGGTTACTTGGGCTGATGCCTTCATTACCGAATGTGTGTCCAAGGAATTCCAATGACCTCTTGTTGTATTCACATTTGCTGCTATTCAGTGTTAGGCCTTTTTCGCGTAGTCGTTGAAATACTTTCTGGAGATTTCCGTCGTGGTCTTGCTGGTCCAATCCAAAGCAAAGAATGTCATCACTGATGTTGATGGCTCCCTCAATCCCTGCGAGTGCCTGGCTAATCTCTTCCTGAAATATTTCGCTGGCGGAGTTGACACCGAAAAATAGTCTTTTGTATCTATATAGGCCCAGGTGTGTTGCGAACGTGGTAATGTATCGGGATTCTTCAGCTAGTTCCAACTGGTTGTAGCCCTGATTGAGGTCTAACTTGCTAAAGACACTGGCTCCCGATAGAATGGCCTTCAGCTCATCAAGTGTGGGGGTAGGGTGACGTTCCCTTTTGATAGCTTTGTTTGCCGCTCTCATATCAATGCAAACTCTGATTTTACTTTGGTCTTTCTTAGGTACCACCACAATAGGGGATACCCACGGGGTTGGTCCTTCCGCTTTTTCAATCACCCCCAGTTTCTCGTCTTTCTGTATTAGCTCTTCTATGTCCTTCCTTACATGAAAGGGGACTCTGCGGTATCTCTGAGCGATGGGTGGTATATTTTCATCTATGTGCAGATGAACTTTTTTCTCTTTAAGTTTACCTAAGCCATTGAATAGGTCTGCATAGTCCTCCAAAAGCTTAAGAGTTGTCTGCGGGATTTGTGTGTCAGAGTTGCTGATGTGGTTAACTGGGAGCTTTTTTGCTGATAAAAGTTTAAGCTTTTCACATGTTTCCCAGCCAATGATAGGTTTTTCTGGGCTTTTTATTACATGTATGTTAGCTTGGCAGGAGATGCCCCCAAACTCTAGGAGGGTCCTAAATTGGCCTAGAACTGGAGTAGTTTGCTTGACCCCAAATCCAGATATCACAGTTTTTGTTGGTCGGAGACATGGTGTCGGTTTTAAACACTTGAAATCTGCTTCAGACAAAATGTTGATAGTGGCTCCTGAGTTGGCTAACACATTGAACGTTTGGTGGCTATTGCCAAAAGATATATCAAAACAGGGAAGGTTTTTCATCTTACCTGTATGAAACACATATTCTGTGTCACTGCCGCTGGTTGAGTCCTGCTGGTTGTCCTCGATGCAGTTCACCGGTCGGCGGCTGGTTTGGACTTGTGGACGTGGAGGACGATTTGTTCTACGTTGTCTGTCCTCGTCGTTCATTTTTCTAAAACAGACAGAGGCGAAGTGCCCCCATCTCCGGCAATAAGTGCATTGGCTCTGGAATGCTGGGCAAGACGTTGGTCCTCGTTCATGTGGATATTTTCCGTTGCAATTCCTGCACTGAATTTGCCGGGGACAGTCACGTGTCTGTCGCTGTCCGTACGTGACTTTGTTTACTACTGCAGTAGTAGTTTGTATTGTCGTGTCCTCTAAGCGCATTTGTTGTAGGTGCGCTGTTATTGTTTCCGTCATCCTGGCATAATTTATCAAGTCGTGTAGTGACATGTTAGAATTTATTAAACCCTTTTGCCGGACTTTTTCTGATGAACAGCCTGTTATCAGTTGAGACTTTATCTCAGCGTTTGCATCTGCAAAGTGACATGTAGCTGCTGCTTCTTTCAATTTCCGGTAGAAGTCCTCTACATTCGGCGTGGTTTGTTTGATGTTACGGAATACAAATCGGTTGTATTCTGTGTTATTTTGGGGGTTGAAATGAGCCTGTACAGCCGAGACGAGTTTGTCGAAGTGGGTTTCGTTTTCTCCTGGTGTGGTCTGTTCGCCAATGAGGTCGTTCATCGCCTCACCAACAAACGTTAGCAAAATTGCTTTTTGTCTTTTATCGCTCTCTATGTCGTGGGCGATAAAATAGTTCCTCAATCTGCTAATGTATTTCGTCCATCTTGCTGCTTTGGCTTCTGACTCGCAGTCGAATTCCGGGTAGTGAGGTAGGGCAGCCATGTTTGTTTTGCAACACGTGTGACTGTTTGTTGTTGTTTTTTTTTTTTCGTGTTTTCTTATGTCTATTTTTGTAAATTACTCTATCCTCGTCGCCAATGTGATAATCCTTATGGTAAGTAACCGATACTTGCTAGATATCAGTTATTACCATAGTGAGGTTGTAGGATGGACGGAGATTGATGAGAGAGAGAAAACGAATGAGGAATATCGTGCTCGGTGGATATCAGACTGACTACTACCCCGGATGTCGCCAGGGGCCGTAACTCCACCTGTTGTCGTAGAGGATCCACTTCTCATCACACATCACAATCCACTCGAGAAATCGGCCGTTTTGTTGTGCAGAAAGAGCATAGAAAACGACAATTTTTTTGATTATCGTTCAATTCATGCGGCACCCATTTATCCAATTTTTTTTACTTCCTTATTTGCTTTAAATAGTGAAAGACTGTTGAGTGGTCGACCTCGAGTTCAACAGCAACTCCTTGTGTGGTTTTGCAAAGATCGGCTTCAATTAAGGCTTTCAAATGTTCATTATCAACCGCAGTCAGCCAGTAGCAACCATCTTCATCTTCGAGGCTCTCATCATCATTGCGAAATTTATCATAAATATGAGCTATCTGCTCATATGTAAATTAAACTTAATTTGCATATCACTACATATCCCTATAACGGAGGGGCTTTATGTCGCGAGTCCCTCTTGAACATCTTCCTTTATCTCTCTTTTCCCTTGGAGATTGGATCTATCATATCTTTCCTTATAATCGCATATTCTGATCTTCCTCTTCTGCCTTGTCCCATTCTACTTCTTCCTCTTTTAACTTGTTCCTCTCTACTTCTTCTTGTGCAGTCTCATTTTGCAGTAACTCTTCTGTTACATCAATAATGGACAGCTCTGAAAGGATTTCCCCATCCTATTGTTCTCCTTCGGATCTTATTTGGTCAACATGAGCTACAATACTGTTCCCATTTTCTTTATTTAATATTGCAGTATTATGTCCTTTATGTATTTTTAAATGATAACTTAACTTTCAAATCTGATCTCCAAGATCGCCATGGGTATAGAACACATGCCTATATTAAAGATGGCTTGCCATGTGGTAGGGACATCTCCAGAGAAGATCCTAACTTACCCTATATGTGCTTCCAAGTTGCACTTGCTCACACTACTGTATTTATATTTACTCTCTATCGCCCCCACAAAAGCAGAGTTACTATCTTTAAAAGCATATCTGAGAAAATTGACCACATCCTATCTGCTTATCCTTCAGCTAACATTCACATATGTGGAGATTTCAATGTTCACAATGTGAAATGGTTAACCCACTCAAACAAGACCTATGATGAGGGAAGGTTCTGTCATGATTTCTCCATTGCTTATGACCTCACTTAGATTGTTCACGAACCCACCTGTGTGCCCGACACTGACGGCCAGTATGCAAGTTTCCTAGACCTTTTTCTCACAACTTGCCCTAAACTATGTTCAGTTTCTGTTCTGTCTCCACTTGGATCTTCTGACCACTCTGCTGTATCAATTAAGATAAAAATGAAATATAATAAGTCCTCAGACGTACCTCTTCATCGTACAGTATATCGATACACTATGGCTGACTGGGATAGCTTCCATACATTTATATCAGATCTACCTCTGTGTTCCATGTTTAAAAAGTATGTGTCCTTAATAGTATCAGACCTGACTGAATGGTTAATTGTAGGTTATAGACCGTTTCATATCCTCAAAAATGTTCCAGCAAAAACCTAACAGCCAGCCATGGTTTTCTCCAGAATGTGCTGCTGCCATTGTGTACAGAAATCACTTTTTCCATTGCTTCCAACGTAATAGATGTGCTGAGACTAAAGCCGCTTTCAGAATTGCCAGCAATCATTGTAAGAAAATAATAAAGAACGCAAGAGATTTGTATGCTCAGTCTGTCAAGTCCAAAGTAGCTGAGAAGCAGCTTGATTCCCACCAGTTTTGGCAAATAGTAAACAGGATCCTGAACAGAAGCATGTGCTCTATCCCAACTATCATTAATGAACCTGAGGTAGTCTCGTTAGTGTCAAACAAAGCCAAACTCTTTGCCAAGAACTTTGCAGCTTATTCTACCCTTTGTGATCAAGGCTGCCAATACCTCTTGCATCAGAAAACACGCTATGTAATATACAAATATCTGTAGTTGGCAAGCTAATCAAAAATCTTGATTCCAGTAAAGCAACCGGCCCTGACGGTATTCCATTCAAAAAACTTCAACCACAACTAGCACCAACTCTTACAAAACTGTTTAAATCTTGTCTTAAGGAGAATTGCTTCCCATCATCCTGGAAAATCTCATCAGTATGCCCTGTATTTAAGAATTCAGGTGATCACTCATCTCCCTCTCAGAACAGGCCAATAAGTCTCCTGTGTGTTATAAGTAAGTTGCTGGAATCTGTGTTAAATAGAGAAGTAATCAATAATCTCAGCAAAAATAACCTTCTTAGTGACACACAATATGGTTTCCGTTCTGCTAGATCTACAGCAGATGTGCTTACAGTTATATCTTGTAGGATTAGCGAATCTCTTGACAACCTTTCTAGAGCCATTGCTCTTGACATATCAAAGGCCTTTGATAGGGTATGGCATAAAGGTTTACTTCACAAGATCTCCAGCTATGGTATAGCTGGAAATATCTTCTCAATTATTAAATCATTTCTATCTGATAGGTTCATAAGAGTAGTAGTTGATGGGCAGAAATCAGAAGCCCACAGTATTAATGCTGGAATCCCTCAGGGGTCTATCCTGAGCCCAACTCTCTTCCTGATCTACATTAATGATCTTCCAAATCACATCCTTACATCATTTGTAGACATTTATGCCGATGACACTACCATCTACGGTAGCACATCTAAGACTGTAAATGACCAAGTTCTCTCCAATTCTCTCTCCTCTGATCTTGTGCACGTGGTACAATGGGGAAAGGAGTGGCTGATTACTTCTAATGCATCTAAAACCAAGCTTCTATCTTTACATCATCAAGGCTCTGATTCCCATCTAGCATCAATTGAAATGAATGGCTCTCGTTTTGGGGAGGCCTCATGTTTTGACCTTTACTCCTGATCAGAAATGGAACACGTACATTAAATCTGTTGCCAAGGCCGCTGGAAAAATGGTGGGATCCTTCTATCGATCCAGTAGATCTAACTGCTGATGCAATTCTCTATCTATATAAAAACCAGGTACATCCAAGGATAGAGTACTGCTGCCACATCTGGGCAGGAGCTGCTAGAAAGTACTTATCCTTCCTTGATAGAGTTGAAAATAGGCTTTGTAGTCTTGTAGGAGATGTCCTTTTCTCTTCCCTGCAACCTCTTTCTCACAGAAGAGATGTTGCGAGTTTGTCTCTGCTTTATCGTTATTTTCATGGCAAGTGCTCGACTGAGCTTCAATCTATGGTCTCTCATCGCCAAACTTTCACAAGAAACACTCATCTAGTTGAAAACACTATCAATAATTCTCCCCACTCTTTATCTGTGCCTAAACCTAAACATAAATTCCATGACCAAAGCTTCTTTTTTAGAAGTGCACGCCTGTGGAACTGACTTCCGTTTTCTTGCTTTCCAGCTGACTACAATCTGATTGTCTTCAAATCCAACGTAAACAACTTTTTGATGAGCGGTTTCACTTAAGTTAACAAATTTACTGAATTTCTATTACTAACGATTACTATATTGTCCAATTGACTATTGTACACTCTTAACCCTTACCCTCGAGTGGTCTCTGGGCCTTGATAAGTGGTGATGCCTATGTAAAAAAAAAAAAATGTCCTTTCTGCATAATAAATTTTGCTCTCTCAGCTTTGGTATTCCTATTTCGTTTGTACTACATCTTTTGATTTGTGGCATATGAGATAGTCAAAGGGTATCTTAATTGTCTGCCCATTTAGGCAGATGGACTTTCTGGCTTGCCTGCATGCAGAATTGTTCCATAACAAGGTAGTAAGGTATGACCTTCTTTACCGTCTGGACCATCCTTTCTACTATCCCGTTACTTTGAGGGTGGTAGGGAGGGGTCTTGTAAGGTCTGCATCTTATTTTTCTTAACCATTCATGTAAATCAGCATCTGCAAATTCTGGCACGTCCTTGGTATCCTGTTTCTCGAAAATATTACTCTTAATATTTGTTTTACAGTGGTAGTTATTTTATCAGGTACTCTCACCACTTCAGGCCAACCTGAATATGCATCTACTAATATTAATAATAGTCCTATCCCATCGACATAGACATGATCCATGTGTACTCTGCTCCATGTTTCTGCTTCTCGGGGTCACACATGTATTTTCTATGCTTGAAATTCCTGAGTTTTGTGCATTTTTTTATGTAGTCCTCTATGTCTCTTTAATCTTCTTTGCGTAGCTGCTACTCCACAATGTATGTCATCATGTACACTTTTTATAACCTGTCTTCTCTGTGTTTCTGGGGGAACTACCAAGTCTCCATTACATATTACCCCGTTTTCTATAGTCAGTTTATGTCTTATTTTTTTGAATGGCCTTTCAGCCATTGAACAATTTCTCTAATGATTCTCTTTTATCCTTAACACTATTCTGTTTAACACTGGGTCATTTGTAGTTTCAGTAGCCATTTTATCTATAGATATTACATCGGTTTCTACAAGGTGTAGGAATGTATCTTCAAATTCCTCGTTGTTTTTGTCCTTATCCTCTCTATAAAACCTCAATCTAGATAAGGCATCAATGTGCGATATCATATTGCTTTTAACATACTCAATATCAAAGTCAAACGCCATCAGTCTGATCGCCAAACGTAATATTTTGGATGTTGCAACTTTCAGTAGTTCTTTTCTTAGGTTGAAAATAAATTCCAGTGGTCTGTGATCACTTTTCAACAAGAATATTTTTCCCATCATGAACTGTCTTGTCCACACTATGGCTAGTGCCTCCCTTTCTATATTTGTATAATTGTGTTCAGTTGTTAATCTCCTTGGTATGACAATCTTGTGACAAAATACTGGATACAGAATGCTCACTAGCATAAGTAGTAACAGTTAAGTCCTTCTTAGAGTCAAACATTTGTACTATTGGCTTTTTCTCCAGAATCTGTTTTAAGCTTTCAAAGGCTTTCTGTTGGTGTTCTAACTAAATGAATTCTGCATTTTTTTTCCTTAAATGGTTCTATCA
The DNA here is from genome assembly GCF_053919585.1 of Euprymna scolopes. Taxonomy (NCBI): domain Eukaryota; kingdom Metazoa; phylum Mollusca; class Cephalopoda; order Sepiida; family Sepiolidae; genus Euprymna; species Euprymna scolopes. The sequence goes on from NC_136519.1 coordinate 62,948,021, forward strand.
ACTCATTATATTTTGGTACATATTTTTTATAAAAATTTACCAAACCTAAGAAGGACTCCAACTCTTTTTTTATTTGTGGGTGTATCCATTTTTAGAATTTTCTCTATTAGTACTTTGTCTGGAGAGATCCCTTCCTTTGATATTGAGTAACCCAAAAATGATATTTCATTACTGTTGGTTACACACTTTCTTGTATTTATTGTCATATCAGTGTTTTCAGTTTGTTCTTTAAATCATCTTCATTTAAATCTCCAACACATATATCGTCTTGATAACAGATGATATTTTCAACATTTCCAATTACTTTTTCAATAGCTTTTTGAAAATTTGTACTTGTTGTTTTTATGCTATACGGCATCCTTTTCCACCTTAACAGGCCTATAGGTGTGTTTATGGTTGTAGAGGTGGTATCGAACCTAAGACGCCCAGTTACAAGACCGGAGTGGTCTTGGCGTCACATCCCCATAGAAGTAGACTCGCCCACTTGCATGAGAGGCGAAAGCAGGCTACTTAAACAAGACATTCATGGCAACGAGTGTGCTTTCAAATATACGTCATCTTGCCGACACTTTATATGGTGTCGCTGATATAGGAAACCTGCTACAAACAACGTTGGAATATGGACAAACAAACACAGCAGACATTACTGCAACGGATCCTTGAGCTACACCAAGATAATATCGCCTTGCAAAGAGACGGAGGACAGTCCAGCAAGCCACTTACAAGGAGACTCGACAGACCTACCATAGAATCGAACTCAAGTGATGGTGACTGGGCGATATTCATTGACTCCTGGAATAGATACAAGGAGATGTGTGGGTTGACAGAGCCAACAGCATTAAAAAATGAGCTAAGAACGGCCTAGTAATTGTCTGTATTTTTGAGACGAGGTGTTTTCATTGATTGAGATTGTTGGACTGACTTCCTCATCTTGGTTGTTATAGTCACAACGTTTCGGCCGTTTTGCTCTCCGGCTTTCATCAGGTGTTTTGTATCGAACTGGGGAACCGTTTGTTAGGAGTCTCGAACTCAACCCTTTATTATTATTACGGGGGTACCGTGTTTGGACTCCAGCTAGGCTCTGGGACATAGTTGCTGATTCTCTGTTTTGAATTTTACTTTTCACTGCCTTCGTTCAGGATTGAACTCAGCACCTTTGGGTAAATGTAAACTTTGATACAACGTCTAGGACAACTCGGCCATATGTCCTAGTGTCTTGTCCACACTATGGCTAGTGCCTCCCTTTCTATATTTGTATAATTGTGTTCAGTTGTTAATCTCCTTGGTATGACCATCTTGTGACAAAATACTGGATACAGAATGCTCACTAGCATAAGTAGTAACAGTTAAGTCCTTCTTAGAGTCAAACATTTGTACTATTGGCTTTTTCGCCAGAATCTGTTTTAAGCTTTCAAAGGCTTTCTGTTGGTGTTCTAACCAACATAAATTCACTATAACAACCTAGATGAGGAAGTCAGTCTGACAATCTCAATCAAAGCACGGCCTGTTCCCTAGAAGTAAACAGGCTATTGTTCGACATGGTAGGAGCAGAAATACTGAACTCCATCATGGAAGAACAGCTGTTACAACACGATACTATGGGACGACTCTATTGAAACATCATTTTGGCATACTATGGAGTACATAAATAACTGCAGCAAAAATGGTATCGTATTCAACCACCAAAAATTTCACTTTGTAGAAAAAGAGATGGAATTTGCCGGGTTCTTGATTACGGTAGACAGGATTAAACCCACCAAAAATGTGACTGAAGCAATACAAAATTTTCCGACACCAAAAAATATAACTGACATAAGATCCTGGTTTGGAATGGTAAACCAGGTAGCCTACGCTTTTTATTAGGCCAAAGTAATGGCCCTGTTCCAGAAGATGCTGAAGACAAAAAATCGAAAGTTCTACTGGGACAGCAGACTCGATCAAATCTTCAAAGAGTAAAAAAAAAAAGGATCACAGAAGAGATCGAGAACGGTGTAAGAACCTTTGAAGTGAACAGACCAACTTGTTTGTCGAGGGACTTCAGTAGGACAGGCTTGGGATATTTTCTTTTCCAGAAGCACTGCAACTGTGCAACCGAAGCCGGACTGAAGTGTGGTGAGGACCACTGGAAATTAATCCTGGCCGGCTCCTGATTTACCAATGACGCAGAGTCCTGATACGCACCAGTTGAAGGAGAGCAATTGGCATTAGTCTACAGACTGGAAGCATGCTGCATGTTGGTTTTGGGATGCCCAGAGCTGTTAGTAACCGTGGACCATAAGCCCTTGGTGAAGATCTTCTCAGACAAAGCCCTGGAGGACATAAAGAACCCAAGACTGTTCAACTTCAAAGAACGGTCCTTGATGTACAAATGTCGAATAAAGCATCTCCCTAGCAAACTCAATGTGGCACCAGACTGTACATCGAGATGGCCAGTAACGTTAAGCCAGGAGAAAGCAAACGAAAAAGACATCACACAAACCATGGATAGTGCCTTAAGAGCGTCATTTAACTCCATCTATGAGCAGGACACCAAATTAAGGGCAATAACATGAGACAGGATTGTGGCAGCAGCTGCTACTGATGAGGAATGTCATACCCTCACCAAATGTAGACAAAATTGTTTCCCTAAATCTCGGCACGAACTGCCAGAGACAATTCGTCGGTTTTGGCATATGAGTTATATTGCTTGGAAGGGGTGACGATAATGGAAAATAAAATCTTCATACCCAGAAAACTATGTGCGGAGATACTGAAATTGTTCCATTCAGTGCATCAGGGCATCAATGGAATGTTGGCAAATGCCAAACAATGGCTTTTTTGGCCAGGACTGGACACAAGCATTCATCAGACCCGAGCCCCAGTGCAAAGTATGCCATGTAATGGCTCCGTCAAAACCTAGGGAACTCCTAATGCCACTCTCGAACCCCGAGTTCCCATTTCAGAAGATGGTGACAGACTTTTTTGATTTACGAGGAAAGAACTACCTAGTATATGCAGATAGATATACTGGATGGGTAGAAGTCACTTTGATACCATCCGGGAATGCCAAGGCCAGATGTACCATCCTATGATACTGGTTCTGCACGTATGGCTTCCTGGAGGAACTGCCGACCGATGGTGGACCACCGTTTGACTCTAGTGAATATAAACAGTTTATAGATAATTGGGGCATAAGGAAACGAACATCATGGGCATATTACCCTCAAAGCAACGGGAGAGCAGAATTGGCCATTAAAACTGCTAAAAGGATCCTTATTGATAGCACAGACAGTTGCAGTCGCCTATGCCATGGCCGGGCAGCTAGGTCCCTACTGACTCATCGCAACACCCCGGTACAAGACCTACATATGTGTCCAGCAATGATGCTCTATGGTCACGTGATAAAGGACCATCTCCCAGTGCTCCAGGACAAATATCGAATCCATAAACGCTGGAGAGAAATCAATTGTTATAGGGAAACCGCGATGGCAAAAAGACACTTACAGAATGAAAGGGAATACAATCTAAAATGTGACCCACTTCAGGAACTAAAAATCAGGGAAACTGTGCAGAAACTGTGCAGGTTCAAAACCAAGTTGGTCCATAACCACGCCAATGAGCAAAGACGGGAAGGGTGATGGAAACACTGGGTAACTGGCAATATAATGTATGCATTGATGGGAGTAACCGGGTAACTCGTCACAATCACAGATTCCTCCAAAGAATAAACCCTGTGGTAGATACCCCTTGTCACTCGATACCTGAGGAGCCACCAGGAATGTTAGATACCATAGACAACCTAACAGGGCCCGAAATACCGGGACAATGGTCTCCCACGTGCATGGATCAACACCAGCCCGAAACATCCGACACTCTGCCAGAACAGATGGAGGTGGATGCCACAGCACCCTTGGGATGATGGAGGTTGAGGAAGACTAACTGGTGCATCGTAGCAGAAGGGTGACGTGACCACCCAGGAACCCATCCTCACAGACATGTGGCACATTGCATGACTACTCCAGAGCCTCAAAACATTGGACCACAACGTGAGTATCTTGTGACCCTGGAAGGGGGAGGGCGTGTAGAGGTGGAATCGAACCCAAGGCGCCCAGTTACAAGACTGGAGTGGTCTTGGCATTGCATGAGAGGTGAGAACGGACTATTTCAACAAGATATTCATGGCAATGAGTGTGCTTTCAAATATACGTCGTCTTGCCAACACTTTACAATGGTCATTACTTCTTTAAAATTTTCATCTTTGGGTATTTGGTGGTAAGATGATTTTAGGTCTATATTTGAAAATACTTTCATTCCAGCAAGTTATTTCCACATTTGGAATAGGGTACGAGTTGGCGCAAACTTTACCCCTATTTTATAACTCCACTAATTCTGAAGTCACCGTCGTTTTTTTTTAATACTACAATGAGTGATGCCGATTTACTTTCTCCTGAATGAGCAGTTTCTAATAAGTCTTCCTTTATTAACTTTTGCAACTTAGCTATTACTGACGGTAATAAATGCTCTGGTACTTTTCTCGCTTCATAGTAGGAAGGGGGGGCATTTTCTTTTAATTTCAGGCTAGCTTCATAATTTTTTAATTTTCCTTTTTCCATTTCTATCTCATTAATCACCTTCTTGAATTTATTTTTAATATGTCATTCCCCAATAATTCATACATTTTTCGGCAATTTGTAACTATAATGGGTACTACTTTATATTTTTCTTTTAGTTCTATTGAACCTTCAAAGTAACCCAGAATTGCCATAATCTAGCCATCGAACTAATGTAATTGTACGTTGCCTTTTTTTTAAAAACAGTTTTCCCAGTTTTCCCACAAATTTCTGGGTATTATAGTCACCTCACTGCCAGTGTCTATTTGCATTTCAACAACACAATTGTTGATTTTTATTTTTATTTTTGTATCTCCATTCTTAGATCCAGTATTTTGTATATTATCCTTCTAAAAATTTGTCTATTTTCATCCTCTATTCTTTTCACATTTTTCGTTTTACATACTTCTTTGAAGTGATTCTTTTTTAAACACTTTGAACATGTTTTTACAAACGCTGGGTATTTTTCTTTTTTCCTTTTATGAATTTTTTCACAGTATATACTACTTTTTTTCATTTTTACTGTATACGTTTCAGCCATTATTTCGTCATAGGAGTTATTTTTGTTTTGGTTGTAGGTATTTATTAATTCCTGCTGTTGTATAAATTCTAGACACATATTCAAGGGCATGTTTGTAAGTTGTAACTGTTCCATTAGCTTATATCTATGTGCCATATTATGCATGCCTTCAATTAATCTTAGTTGGATTAACTCTTCTTCTGTTGTCTGTTCTTCTGTTCCTAGTTTTTCAAATTCACAGTATTTACTTGCACTTCTTAACCGGTGTAAATATTTTACTATCGGTTCATCCACTTCTATCTTCATTGCCATAAACTTGGTCCTTTCTGCAACCTTATGTCTCCCTTAATAACCTGACCTATTTCTCCGAAAGTCATTTCTTCTAGTTCTCGAGGGTAAACCATTGTAGCAACCTTCATAATTGCTTCACAACCAGCGCTAACCATGAACAAGTCAGTGATTTCATTTTCCCCTCTGCTATTTTTTTTGTCTTTCAACTTTTTGCATTAGCAGCGAAGCAACAAATCCATGTACCTACATATTCTGGGTCTTCAAGGACCAGAGAGTATCCTATTGGCGATGCCATTGATATGTCATGTAGGACGCTGAGTTAGCAATCAACAACCAACCTGTTATAGTTGGTGTCAGTTTATAAATATGAGCTATCTGTTCATATGTAAATTATACTTAATTTGCATATCTGGTAGTATGCTTGTTGACAGAGAGAATAGTTCAGTTTACACGTGCGTTGTGGGACCGAATGTCAGTGGTAATTGGCCCTATAACTAAAAGATGACACAGGCAAGAAAAAGACGAAAAACGACAATGGCAAAGAAGAGATGACAAACACAGTAGGTGCCATCGTGAACAAATATAAATCTGTTCAGGTTTATTTTCCAAAATGAAACTGAATGGTGGTAGGAGGTCTCAGGCGATCTAGTCACAACTGACTGCTTGTTGAAAAAACCCCGCTGTATTTATACTTGTCCAGCAGAAGTAGCCAAAAGCTGCTTGCGGTGCTGGTCATCATTTTTGTCCTTGATTTGTGTTTGCTTTTTGTGTTTTTAACGTACTGTAGGGAGTCATCTGTTTGAGGTTTATATTCATGTGAAATTGATAAGGAGGAGGTCAGGGAGATAGTGGAGCACTGTCAGGATGTCAATCAATAGATCCCGGACCGCCTAGACACGAAGCAGGAGAGTTACACATTGTGGAGGACTGGAAGCGATTGGCTATTGATGCGACCCATTATCGCCATAAGCTGTATCTGTCGATGGTCGACTGTGGACCAGGGAAGTTTGCCATCTGGAGAGGATCAGGGCAGAAGCTGCATGGGCGATCGGAGGGGTCATCAAAGAAATATTTTTGGAGAAAGGGCCGGTTGAGGAACTGTTAATGGACAATGGCCCCGCTTTCCGATCAAACGCCTTTAAAGAGGTTTGTGATAAGTGGGGAGTAAGGCAATTTTTTTAGGGCAGCGTATCGACCGAGTGGCAATGGCATAGTGGAGAGGAATCATCTCACCATCAAGGCTGCTGCGAAAAAAGCAACATTTCACCTATGGAGGCGGTGTTTTGGTACAATATCTCACTGAAAACCAGACAAGATGAGACAACTGTGCCTCATAGAGCCATCTTTGCATATAAATGGTGACATTCGTGCAACAAAATCGTAGGAATTGAGGGTGAAGAAGCTACCATTAAAGTGGGTGAGGAGGTGTGGGTGAAGCCCCCGTAATGTAAAATGTACCACTCACTGGGAGAGGGGGGTTCGTAACGGGAATGCAGTTGGAGAACAACGTGATGGTGAATGGCATTCACTGGCTGTGCAGTGATGGCAGTGAAGAGGAGGAAGTCGAGATCCACCGAGAAGTTAACGATGCACCCCAATTCGACTTAGCCCCACATTGCGGTTCTTTACAACTAGACGAGAATGTCTGTAGTGAACCTGAAAATGTCAACCCCCAAGAAATTGTCCCCCAGAGGCCTCAACATAAGAGGAGGAGGCCTGCTTGGATGAAGAATTATGAAGTGTCTTATTGATCTCGAAGATCAGGGGGCGTGTAGGGTATATGCGGAAGGGGGAAAAAAGGTACCGTTTAAGGCTAGAAACAAAAACAAAAAAAAAAAAAAAAAGTAATATACGACGTACCGGGCGTATCTGCATCGTTGTTTGGGAAAGAAGAAGAAAAGGATGGCTAGCTCATTTATATACCTGAAGGGCATCTCGGGAAGGCAGGGCATGATGGGAGAAGCTATTTTGTTTTCTTGTCTCTTCTTTTTGCTTTTGATAGGAGGATATAAAAGCTGGGAAAAATTCCCCGCAAGACAGAAAAAGAAAAGAGTCGTGAACATTTTCTCTTGAAAAGTATTTCGTGTTGCTGACGTTCAAATTGTGCGGTGTGACATTGGTGGCAAGAAGCCAGGTGTAGTCGATTGGAAAAAAAGAGGGCAGAAACGTGCTGTTGTCGAGCGAGTGACTCACTCCTTCCCCAAACCCCAGAACAGAATCCTGATCGTAACAAGGAGGGGGGGCGTCAGAAAATGTTTAATTTTTGTGCAATAATATTTTTAATCGGTTTTAATCTGGCGATAAAATAGCTGGCAAGGCCATGTTTATTTTAAAATTTAACATTAAAAAAAAAAATTAGCACAATTAATTAAAAATCTATGTTGTAAGGGAACATTTTGAAATAATCGAATTTTAATCGTTTTAATCTGGTAAAAATTAATAAATTTTTACGAAGTTTCTTTTTCTTGGCAGTTGATTGTAGTATATATTAATTAGAAAAACGTTACTTTAAAAGAAAACATAATAATATAGAATTTATGTCAATTTTTAAATTGCAACTTCAAGGCAAGTTTTTGTTCAATACGTGTATTTAAATTTAAAAACAAAAATTAATATTTTTTTACTTATTTGAACTCTTATGTTTCATAATAAATAGAATTTTTGATTCGAGTATATTTTGTTCAAATTTCGAAAAAATTAATAGAGAGGGGGGGCGCACTAAAAAAAAAAATATATATATATATATATTTCCCCTCATATATTTTACGGAAACTGTGATTTCATTCTAAAGTGGATAAATATCGAAAATTTCACGAAAATCTAACCATTAGTTGTAGCTAGATTTATAAAACATGGGTGTTTTCACGTTCAGAAATCTTACTACATGGGAATGTTATTTTAAAGCGTCAATTATATAAACAAGATTTTCGTCTCGCAATTTCATTATTTTCGTACGATGAAAAAAAATTGTAAAAATTATTACTAGTTTATTTTGCCCTTCTTTTAAACTAGCGGGGGGTACGTTGCCTGGGTGTTTGGAGGTAAATCAAAACTCCAGGAGGGGGGTTTAAAATAATAATAAAAAAGTTTTGGTAGGTGAGTATGAGGATCGAACCTGAACCCTTGAGGCGACGTTGGAAGTGTGAAAAAAAAAAATGCTACGTTAACCATTGTTGGCCCACCGCACAATACTAACGAAAACATGTTTGAATTCATTTAATTACTTAGATTTGGCAGGTGCACGTTTTAATGATTAAATGAGGTCAACTTTGAATGTGGGATAGTATTTCATTTACTGCGGGAACGCCTTTTTTTAATTTTTATTTCCCCGAGATGTTTGGGGGGGGGCAGCTCCTCTTGTCCAATTTGAATAGCAATTGTTGTCTGATATAAGGAAAATATTTGCACATTGATCAAAGCTGATTGCTTTCGGACATTTCCGGCGATGATTATAGAAAAAAGCCTAATCCACATGCGACGAGCAACAAATGTTGAATCCTCCCGAAGTCGAGCAAATTAAATAGACAGGCGAGCTCCGTTGTTAACTCGGAGATATTATGATTTATATGTGATATAAAAAGTTTTAAGAAGTTGTGAACCGACCGACCGCTTCGCTTCTCTGAAAAAAGCCTTTCTTAGACATACACAAAAAGCCAACATAGATACACACATTTTCGCTTTTATATATATAGAGTAGCGGAGTGTACCTGGCGATGCCCGGGTGTTTTGGGTAAATCAAAACTCCGGGGAGGGGGGAGGTTAAAATAAAAAAAAAAATTTTGGTAGGTGAGTATGAGGATCGAACCCGAACCCCTGAGGCAAAGTTGGAAATTAAAGTGTGAAAAAAAAAAAAACCATGTGATGTTAACATCTGGGTCACGGAGACATACAAGAGAAATAAGTTTGAATTTATTATTTAACTATTGACAGGTGGAAGCAATAAAAGTTAACTGCTGCTTCTATTTGACCTAATTATTGAGGTCAAATAGAAGTCACCCAGTTAACTTGGGTTTGTATACCCAACTTTGACTGGTATTTTCGCCAAGATGTTGGGAAACCAGCTCCCCATTATCCAGATTGAATAGCAATTGTCTGATATGAGAGGAGTTTAGCCCACATTGATCAAAGCTGATTGCTTTTGGACGTATCCAGGCACGATGCCGAGAACGCTGTTTTATTTAGCCTTTTGGCCCCTGCCTTAGCATTATCTACTGCCAAGGCCTCATTTGGGGTCTGAAACAGCTTAGGCACCAGGGCCAGTAAGGGGGGTAGGGGGAAAAACGGGTCTTTACTAAGGACTACGCTAGACTTGCGTTGAAAAGCGAGTACTTTATTAAGAAAAACACCTATGCTAGAGTCTCTATCATTCTATACACAACCGCCTACATTCTTACCAGGACCTACTTAAAATATCTGCTCCCCAGCTTATGGGATGGCGGGTGACATTCACGCTGAGAAGAAGAAAAATACATATTTACAAAAACAAAATAAAATGTACTATATAGAAACAAAAGGATTTAATTATTATTATTATTTAAAAAAATTTTTTTTTTTATATATATATTATGGGGGTGAGATGATAGGGAGAGGGGGCAAACTATAAAATACCCAAAAAGAAAGAAAAATAAAACAAATAAACAAAATGCCTATGGGGGCGGGTTAGTAAGGGGATCCTCCCTTCCTACTGCTTATTCGTCGATTAGAACGCCCACTGCCTTCCGGTCCTCTCCCCGATGGGAGAGGTGAAAGTAAGCAGGTCATTCTTTAATGGGGAGTGGAGGATCTAAAGGACTGCACTTCTGCGAAAATAACTTGGGGTTGTGGTCAACAGGGATGGGCGGCGTCTTCCAAGATAAAGGACGTAATGGGCAAAACAGGATCTGGATCGACATGCATACTTACCCTAGTCTAGGCCCTAATAAAGTACTTCTTTTCCACTCTTGGTGGTTACACAGCCTAACTACCTATCTACCCATACTACAAAGTAAACTTTTTATTAACCAAAGGGCTGGGTTCCGAGAAAGAAAAAAACGCAGCACCTCAGGACCAACACCACTAGGGTGGAAACACAAACTCGAACCTAGCGCCTCGTTGGATGAACAAGCTAGCATTGTGCACCCACCTCCTATCAAAGTCTATGCGGTGCAATCTTTTCCAATAGCATCTGATCTTTATTTTAAGTTGATGCTTAAAATAAACAACCAGATCGCGATCCGAAACAGATTGTCTCTCATAGACAATGCCCAGACGTGAAACCCACGTCACTAATCAAGCTACAGTTAGGATCGTTAGAAACACCACCTGTTTCTCTCTGGTAAATGGCGGGTCCACATTATCGACAACGTATGCTAAATCAAATGGCAATGACTGCTCGGGGCTGATTTAAGCCGTTACCTCTCCGACATACGCCCAGAGACTCTGCCTCCCAATGCAGTGAAAGAACGCGTGTTCTCTTGTCTCCTCCTCCTCTTCTTCATTGCAGCGTGGGCACTATTTGAACAGGAGTTGCTCTAAAACCTTACAGCGATTCGCAGGCAGGGGAAGAACAGACAAGCGGTAAAGGATCAACGGAAACATGTACGTAGCACATGCCTCCGCGCAACCCTTCAAGGACAATCTCCTACAAATCCAAGTCCCTACTGACGACTCGACCTTCGTCTGTACTTCCAACCAATTCTCGTCCAGCTGGAGGTCCGGCTCAAAACACACTCCGAGGATCTTAACTGGGCCATCAGTCCAGCCGAACGCACCTAGAAGCGAATTTACCCCGGTCCAGGCGCCCAACCGCAGGCCAACAGACTTGCTGGGATTGATCACGGCCCCTGTGACAACTTCATACTCAGCGATCGCTTCTATTACCACTTTAATACTGATATGTCGCGCAATGAACACGGTGACGTCATAGGCGTCTGCGGACAACTAGGCAAATTTGCTGCCAGGTAGAGCTATGCCGCGCAGGACTGGTCTTGCCGCCTTGTCCCTTAATTTGCAAAGAAAGGGCTCCAACGCCAGGACATATAACAGAGGCGACAGCGAGCAACCCTGCCGCACCGATCGGGAGACCCCAAAGGACTCCGACAGCCTACCATTAACTTGCACCACTACTGCAGGATCACGATACAGAGCAGAGATCTACTTGCGGGAGTCCGGACCAAAGCCGGTGGTTTCTACAACAGATCTCAAGAACCCATGGTCGACCCTATCGAACGCCTTGGACTGATCTAAATTGATCAGCGCGGCTTCTGTGTCGTCTTCTAAACCCTCTATGATCGTGCGAACCAAGTGCAAATTGTTTTGAATCAATCGATCCTTCACAGCGTAGTTCTCATCTTGTTTGACCAAATCACCAATAACAACCTGCAGTCAGTTCGCAAGAATGCAGGACAAAATCTTGAAATCTGCGTTAAGCAGAGTTATGGAACTATAATCGTCTAGATTCCCCCCTCCATGTTGATCCCCCTTCTTCAGAAGCGTGACCACTCCTTTGGTTACCTGCCTCGGGATCGAGCCCTGGGCAAACCAGTGGTTAAACACGCCCATCAGAAGGGGCACAAACATGTGCGACAGCCTCAAGAACAGTTCGTATGGCAAACCATTGAGCCCCGGAGATTTGCTGTGGCCAACCTGCTTCAACGCAGTTATGACCTCACGCTCCGTAACCATCCCCTCGCAGCTAGCTGCTCAGGCCGCAGTAAGGCGGGGCGAGCCAGCTAAATAGCTGCCAAACTCCTGGCTGCGGAGTCTGGGTAGTTGGGCGAAGCGTTCCTCCAAATGTTGCCGAAACCCGTTGCAGATCTCCCGTGCCGATACTAGAGAGCACTCTTCCAGGTTTTTCACCTCGCAAATGTACCCATCCGAGCTGCGTCTTAGGGCGGCCTCACGCTCAACAGCGTCAACATTCATGGCTTCGTTGGAGACTCTTTTAACCTAGCTCTAACTACCTGACCTGCATATGGCTTGCTAGCCAAGTGACTCAGGTCCCCCATAACTAGAGCTAGTTTTAGGGAATCTCCCCCTGCCATCGCCCGTGTCAGTCTATCATCTATGTGCCTTTTGGTCCACGCCCTAGTTAATGCAAGGCGTTGGCTATAATGGACACAAAAGACCCTAATGGTAGCCTTAAGTTTAACCTACCAGCTACTCCCTCTGAATTAGTGACGTCAGCTGCTCCCAGAGGTCGTTTGACTCCAACAAGGAGACGTTCAACTTCCAGTAGCCAGCTAACCTAGGCCTATTACCTAATTTCAGACGGGCCAACACGACTTTGTGGTCCGAATGACCTAACCAGTGGAACGTGGGACAAGATAGAAAATCTATGTCGCCCCTTCTAAGTAACATTTTGTCCAAGTATGTGCTCGAACAGATGACCGAACTAGACTGCCACATCCACATCTCCCTCTCAGGGTGATCCAGACGGAACCTATCGACCAGATCACACGAGGCCATCAGGCCAGACAGGCTGCTATCACAGACCCCCTGACCATCTAAACCCCCCGACCTTATCTATATTGGGGTCCAGGATTGCATTCCAGTCCCTATTAAGACTACCCGGTCCGGACCCGAAGAGAGAAACACCTCCACCCGCCGAAAAAGGAAATTCTTCTCGCTGTGGATGTTAGGTGCAAAAACTGCCATGATCCAGAACGCGCTGCTTTTAAAGGCAACATCGATCATGACCAGCCTCCCATGAGCGTCCGTGTGGACAACGGTAACCGCTGCAGACAGAGTGCGACTCACTAGTACAGAAACCCCCTGGCTATGGAGGCTGCTATATGCTGAGTAAACATCAAAATCGTTCAAATCAAAATCGGAAATTTTCTGGTCTTTTCCACTCTGGGGGGCGCCTTTACCTCTTCTTTACCTTCCGCTGACACCACTTGAACTTCGACTGGAGCTTCAGTCTTCTACTCCGCAGTGTTGAATAGGGGAGGGGTAGGCTGAGCGTCTTCCTATGGGGTTGATGTTGGAGGCTCAGTGTGTGGGTCTTGGATCATAGACTCAGGGGGAGTCTCTTGAGGAATTTCTTTGGGAGGCACTTGGGTAGTCTCTTGGGGAGTCACTTTGGGAGTCTCCTTTCTCTCCCTCTTTTCCTTTTGTTTGGATTTATCCTCCCTGTCCTCTCTCTCTGACTCGGAGGAGCTTGTTCTTAATTTCCTTTTGATCATCGCCACTGCCACTCTCGCTGGTGCTGGAGGGACCTCTTGTTCCTTTTTCTTTCCCTTCCTGGCGACGACCTTACTTCATCATTCTCCCTCTGTAGTTTTCTCCCCCTCTCTCTTTTCAAGTGACTGCCCTCCTTCCGCTGGCTTCTCTTTCTCCTCCGGCTTCTGTTTAGACAGCTCCTTCCTCTGGGGGCAGAAGCGGGACATGTGCCCAGACTTCAGGCATTGCCAGCAGAGCGGCCTCCTTCCTTTTACGATAACGGCCATCTGACAGCCCTCACAAATTAGTTGAGGGGGAATCTTATAAAAACTCTTTCTGTCGACCCGCATGTAGATCTTATAAGATCTCGTCAAAATGTTCCAGGGGCCCTTTACTGGGTGCACCCCCTCCACCTCACAATACTGGGATAGGGTTGCTCCCAGCTCGTCCTCCCCGATAAAGCATGGGACCCCCATTACAATTACCGCCGTTCTCCTTCAGGACTGATACTCAGGTCTTAGTTGGATGTTTTTGCAGGTGAGGTCTCCCTTTGCCCAGCTCTCCGCTACTTCCTTTGACGGCAAAAGGAGATCCCACGTGGCATGATACCGCCTCACTAAATACTGGGCCGGGACTTTTAGGTCACCCAGTATTTCCATCATTTTTTCCAGAGGAACCCCGGTAAGCCCATCCCATTGGCCTTGAGGGTAACAAAGGATAACGTTCTTTCTTTTACATCTTTGAGGGTACCTGGCAACGCCTTAATAGTGTTACCCTCCACATACTCCCGGTACTTGCTTTCAAACAGGTTTCTGTAATACTCGGGAGTCTTTGTTGTGCCGTTCTTCCGGCCCCAGGCTCCTGTCTTCTCGGGTTCCCCTGGCGTGCTGGTCCCGGCTGGTTGCTGAGTCACCTGCCTCGGTCTTTGTGCTGCTGTTATCGGGGAGGCGTCACTTGGTGTGAGGGCTGGGCACTCTGCCACGCTGGCTGGCAGTGTGTTCTTTGATCCCCCCGCACTTTTTGGGATGGCAGCCCCTGGACCCTTACTGGAACCAACTGAACTCGAGTAACTGACCGCTCTGGGGTTGCCTTTGAGGGCGGCAACCCCCGACGCCGTACCAAACGAACTGGGGGTGGCGACCCCCGGAACCAAACCGATCATACTGGGGGCAGCGACCCCCAGAACCGCACACGAACCGACCGACGAACCGACTGACGCACCTTCCGAATTGGGGGCGGTGACCCCCTGGGACCCTTCTCGCACTGAGGGTGCTTTTCGGGACGGCACCCCTCCTGAACCCTTCACAGACGCTACACCAGGGGCGTCCCCCATGGTGAAGAGGCAGAGGCCTGCCCCCCTAGGTAGTGGCCCAGTGCCCTATCCCAACCTGCCGATTAGGAACTAAGGGGACCTTTGCCTAAAAAGGCACGTCAGTATTGCTTAGCCCTGCCGGCTGCTTAAGTTGGGTCCAGACACTGGACTATCTGTAAAAAAAAAAATAGAAAAACAGTTAATAATAACAAGTAACAATAAAAAACAAAAACAATGCCCTAAGGACCACTCACCCAAAGAATGGGGTCGGTCCTTTGAGAAAAATAAATAATTGTCAAAAACAAAAAAAGGGGAAAATGGGTGGGTGGGTAGGCGGCGACCTTCGAGTAGGGGTTGACCAGGGGTAATAAAACAAAAAGATAGGGTGGGGGTAGTGGTAGGGTAGCCTCGGAAGGTTCTGTAGTGCCAAAAAACAAACAATCGGGGGACAGGATCTCATTTGTACCACCAGTCAAGAGTCTCTTTACTTTTTATTTGTCTAACTTAGCGGGATGGGCTCCGTAGGACCCAGTACCGCATGTGCCATACTTATGGTGGTAACACGAATTCAAACTTGGCGCCTCGTCGGATGCACAAGCTAGCATCATGCACCCACCTCTTGTCAAAGGCCACTCGAGGCAACCTCTTCCAATCGCATCTGATCTTTACTTTAAGCAACCTCTTCCAATCGCATCTGATCTTTACTTTAAGCAGATGTTTAAAGTAGACGATTAGATACTGATCCGGAACTGATATCCCTTCCCAGACTCGCTTGAGGCATGTGATCCATATGACCATCCTCGCTACTGCTAGTATCGCTAGAAAAACCATTCTTTTCTCCCTAGGCAGTGGGGGATCAATGTTCTCCACAAAATATGACTCGTCAAGTTCAAGCCAGCGCTTGGCATCGATGCGAGCCGTTACCTCGTTGACATACCCTAGGAGGGTTAGGAGCCTGCTGCAGTGGAAAAAGGCATGACCAACTGTTTCCCTCATGTCCTCGTTGCAGCGCAGGCAGTAGACCCGGGTTTCTTCATTGTACAGGTTGAGTTCTTCAAGGAGGGGCAGTGCGTTCTGGACAAGTCGCCAGATAAGGGAAAATTCTGAGTTTGTAAGAAAGTCCCGTCCTGGCGCCCAACTCCACTGGGAGCGGACCTCTTCTAACGACATCCCCATCCATTTCACTAATGGTTCCTTTGTGTTACGCCCCACTAGCTCCCGATAAAGCCTGTTCCTAGACACTGATCCCTGGCAACACTCTAAGTGCAGACCGGCATCTGGCGTAGAATGTTTGTTCCCGCTTTGGTCTCCACCGAGCTTTGACTGAGGGGTCAGGTGTTAGATTAGAAAACGAGCTTCCAACCGCAGTGACCCATGAAACGTCTACATACAACGAACAGCTCAGGAAGGCCAACCTCTCTGCATGCTTTGTGACACCAGAGATCGAGCAGTCCTAAGCCTCCCTCGCTCGGATTTTGAACACAGACCTCTCTGCAAACATAATGCTTACCCTCATTCCACAAGAGTGTGTCTAGGTGCTCCTGTAAGCTGATTCGTCGTTTTGCAAGGAGGGGAAGTACAGACAGACGGTAAAGGATGAGTGGAAAGACGTTTGTAGCACACACCTCCGCCCGACCCTTCAAGGACAAGTTCCTTCGAACCCAAGTCTTGACAGAGGATTCGACCTTCGTCTCTATTTCCGACCAGTTTTTCTCCAGCTGGAGACCCGGTCTGAACCACATACCGAGGATCCGGACCGGGCCGTCAGTCCAACTGAAGATGCCTGGAAGCGAATTTACTCCGGTCCAGGCACCCAACCGCAGGCCCACCAGCTTATTGCGATTGAAGACGGCCCCCGTAACTTCTTCATATTGAGCGAGAGCCTCGGTGACCGCTTGAATATCCATGGAGCAAGACATGAACACGGTGACATCATCAGCGAATGCAGAAACCCTGGCTTGCGTACCTCCAGGGACAGCTATCCCATGCAGGACTGGTGCAGTCGCCTCGTCCCTTAACTTGTGAAGGAGGGGTTCCAACGCCAGGATGTATAAGAGAGGCGACAGTGGGCAACCCTGTTGCACTGACCGGGAGATGTCGAAAAGACTGTGACAGCTTACTGTTGATCTGCACCGCTACCGTCGGCCTGTCATACAGTACAGAGATCCACTTGCGGAAGTCCAGATTAAATCCGGCGGCCTCCAGCACAGATCCCAGGTCCACCCTATCGAAAGCCTTGGACTGATCCAAACTGATCAGCGCGGTCTCGGCATCATCTTCTGTCCCCTCTATAATCGTGCATATCAGATGAAAATTGTCCTGAATCGATCTCCCCTTCACAGCATAGCTCTGGTCTGGTTCGATCAAGTCAGTGATGACAACCTGCAACTGATTCGCAAGAACCTTGGCCAAAATCTTTAACTCTGTGTTTAGCAGAGTCAAGGGCCTGAAATCGTCTAAATCTTCCTCCCCACCATGCCGTTGACCTTTCCTCAGCAATGTGATCATTCCCTTGGTCACCTTCCCAGGGATGGAGCCCTGAACAAACCAATGGTTGAACATATCCTTCAGAATAGGGACCAACATAGGCGACAGCCTCAAGTAGAATTCGTAGGGTAGACCATCAAGCCCCAGGAACTTGTTGAAGCCGACCTGCTTCAACGCAGTAATGATCTCATGTTCCGCGACCAGACCATCACAGATAGCCGCTTGAGCTGCCATGAGGCGGGGCGAGTCTGCCAAATAGCTGCCAAGCTCTTCAACCCTGAGTCTGGGTAGTTGGGTGAAGCGCTTCGATAGATGCTTCCGAAACCCCTCGCAAATCTCCCACGTCAACACGAGGGCGTGCCCTTCCAGGTTGTTTACTTTTCGAATGTACCCATCCGAGCCGCACCTTAGAGCAGCCTTACGCTCGACAGCGTCTACATTAACAGCCTCGTTTGAGACTTTCATTAGCCTAGCCCTAACTATCTGGCCCTCATACCGCTCGCTAGCCAAGCGGTTGAGGTCTTGTTTAGCTAGTGCTATCTGTAGGGTGCCCCCCCCTCCACCGCCCGGATCAGCCTATTCTCTATACGCTTCTTAGCCTTAGCTGTATCTAGCACGAGGCATTAGCTGTACTGGATCGAGAAGCGTCTAACCTTAGCCTTGAGACAAACCGACCACTTACTCCTGGTAACTGCCCCCACTAATGCCCATTGGATTATCTCTGTAACCTTCAACCGGTAGTCCTCCAGCTCCAACAAGGTGCTGTTGAACTTCCAATATCCAGCCAGTTTAGGCCATAATTAGTTTTTGGTCCGAGTATCCTAAAAAGTGGAACGTGGGGCAAGATAGGAAATGTACATCGCCTCTTCTAACTGACATCCGATCCAAGTAAGTACTTGGATGGGAAGGTGCATTAGGATGCCATGTTCACATCTCCTGCCCCGAGTGATCCACGCGAAATCGATCGACCAGGTCGCACGTAGCCATCAAGTCAGACAGACTGCTGTCACACCACACCGCCCTGCTAGTCCCCAAACAAAACTTTAATATATACAAAACAAGTTTTTTTTTTTTTTGATGGGGTGAGATATGTGAGGGGAGGGGTAAACTAATAAATACCCAAAAAAGAAAGAAAAAAGAAAGAAAAATGAACTAAATGCCTATGGGGGTGGGTTACTAACGGGGCCCTCCCTTCCTACGTTGCTGATCATCAAATGGAACGCCCACTCTCTTCCGGTCCCCTCCCCGATGGGAGAGGTGAAAGTAAGCAGGTCGTTCCCTAGTGGGGAGTGAAGGATCTAAAGGATAGCACTTCCGCAAAAATAACTTAGGGTTGGGGTTATCAGGGATGGACAGCGTCTTCCAAGATATAGTACGTAATGGGCAAAAACGGACCGGGGACAAAACAAACAGGTGGACTGGGCATCTTTGGAAGCTCTCCTAGTGCCTGCTACAAAATATAAAAGGCTTGGGAACGGGATCGACACTCATATGCATCCTAGTCTAGGCCCTAATAAAGTACATCTTTTCCACTCTTGGTAGTTACAAAGCCTAACTATCTAACGTCTACTCATGATCCAACGTGAACTTTGTTTAACCAAAGGGCTGGGTTCCGAGAAAGAAAAAACTCCAGCACCTCAGGACCAATACCACTAGGGTGGAAACACGACTCGAACCTAGCACCTCGTCGGATGCACAAGCTAGCGTTGTGCACCCATCTTCTATCAAAGTCTATGTGGTGCAATCTTTCCCAATCGCATCTGATCTCCATTTTAAGTTGATGCTTAAAATAAACAACCAGATCCTGATCTGAAACAGATCGCCCCTCATAGACAATGCCCAGACGTGAAACCCATGTCATTAATTTAGCTACAGTTAGGATCGCAAGAAACACCGCCCGTTTCTCCCTGGCAAATGGCAGGTCCACATTGTCGACAACGTACGCTAAATTAAGTGGCACCAACCGCTCAGTGTCGATGCGAGCCGTTACCTCTCCGGCATACTCCCAGAGACTCTGCACTCCACTGCAATCAAAGAACGCATGTTCTTTTGTCTCCTCCTCCTCTTCATCATTGCCACGTGGGCACGGGGGAAAATAGTAATCTTTGTCCCTGAAATCCCTGTCTAGTTTGCCAAAGAGTGGCAGAGCGTCTCGGACTAGCCACCATGTGATGGAAAACTCGGAATTATTCAGATAGCTACTGGCAGGCACCCAAATCCAAAGCAAGAGAACTTCCTCTCTCGACAGATGCAGCCACTCCACCAGCGGATCTTTCGTGGTACCCACCACTAATTCCTCATATAGTCTCCTCCTAGACCGTGCAAGGTCACTGGACTCTGGCAATGCCCTAAGGGCGGCTTGGCATTCGGTAAGGAAACACGATTCCGCCGGCGGTCTTCTTCTTCGACCTTCAGAGGCGGGGTCAGATATGAGCCATGGAAAGGCTTGCTCCACGCGTGGTACCCAATGCGTTTCCTCTATCAGTGTCCGACTTAGGAATGCCAATCTTTCGGCGTGCTTAGGACTTTGTAGGTCAGGCATTCCTAAGCCTCCCTCACCAAGTTTCTGCATACAGACCTGTCTACTGACATACAGCTTTCCTCCCTTCGACAGAAGTTTAATTAGGAGGTGCTCTAAAGCCTTACAGCAGTCCGCAGGCAGGGGAAGAACAGACAAGCGGTAAAGGATCAACGGAAACACGTATATTGAACATGCCTCGGCACGACCTTCAAGGACAATTTCCTCAGAATCCAAGTCCCTACTGACGACTCGACCTTCGTCTGTACCTCCGACCAATTCTTGTCCAGCTGGAGTTCAGGCCTGATCCACACTCCGAGGATCTTAACCAGGCTATCCGTCCAGCCGAATGCACCTGGAAGCGAGTTAACCCCGGTCCAGGCATCCGATCACAGGCCAACGGACTTGCTATGATTGATCACGGCCCCTGTGACACCTTTGTACTCAGCGCTTCTTTGTACTCAGTGATGTCATCGGCGTATGCGGACACCCTGGCAAATTTTCCACCAGGTAGAGCTATGCTGCGCAGGACTAGTCTTGCTACCTCATACCTTAATTTGCGAAGGAAGGGCTCCAACGCCAGGACATATAATAGAGGCGACAGTGGGCAACCCTGACACACCGACAGAGAGGCCCTAAAGGACTCCAACAGGCTACCATTAACTTGTACCACTACTGTGAGATCACGATACAGAGCAGAGACCCACTTGCGGGAGTCCGGACCAAAGCTGGCGGTTTCTACAACAGCTCTCAAGAACCCATGGTTGACGCTATCGAACGCCTTGGACTGATCTAAATTGATCAGCGCGGCTTCCGTGTCATCTTCTAAACCCTCTATGATCGTGCGAACTAAGTGCAAATTGTTTTGAATCGATCGATCCTTCACAGCGTAGTTCTGATCCGCCTCGACCAAGTCACCTATAACAACCTGCAGTCGGTTTGCAAGAACGTGGGACAAAATCTCTAAGCCTGCCTTAAGCAGAGTAATGGGTCTATAATCGTCCAGATTCCCCCCTCCATGTTGATCCCCCTTCTTCAGAAGCGTGACCACTGCTTTGGTAACCTGCCTCGGGATCGAGCCCTGGGCAAACCAGTGGTTAAACACGCCTGTCAGAAGGGGCACAAACATGTGCGACAGCCTCAAGAACAGTTCGTAGGTCAAACGTAGGTCTAAACCTGGAAATTTGTTGCAGCCAACCTGCTTCAACGCAGTTATAACCTCACGCTCCGTAACCATCCCCTCGCAGCTAGCCGCTCAGTCCGCACTGAGGTGGGGCAAGCCAGCTAAATAGCTGCCAAACTCCATTGTCATGGAGTCTGGGTAGTTGGGCGAAGCGTTCCTTCAAATGTTGGCGAAACCCACTGCAGATCTCTCATGCCGATATGAGAGAGCACTCTTCCAGGTTTTCACCTCGCAAATGTACCCATCCGAGCTGCATCTTAGGGTGGCCTTACGCTCAACAGCGTCAACATTCACGGCTTCGTTGGAGACTCTTTTTAACCTAGCTCTAACTACCTGACCTGCATATCACTTGCTAGCAAAGCGATTCAGGTCCTCCTTAACTAGAGCTAATTCTAGGGAGTCCCTCCTTGCCACAGCCTGGGTCAGTCTATCATCTAGGTGCCTTATGGTCTGTGCCCTAGTTAATGCGAAGCGTTAGCTATATTGGACACAAGAGTCTAATGGTAGTCTTAAGCTTACCCCACCAGCTACTCCCGGTAACCGCCCCCACTAACTCCCTCTGAATTAGTGACGTCAGCTGCTCCCGGAAGTCAGCCAACTCCAACAAGGAGACGTTCAACTTCCAGTAGCCAGCCAACCTAGGCCTATTACCTAATTTCAGATGGGCCAACACGATTTTGTGGTCCGAATGACGTAGCCAGTGGAATGTGGGACAAGATAGAAAATCTATGTCGGCCCTTCTAATTAACATTCTGTCCAAGTATGTGCTCGGACAGAGGGCCGTAATACCATGCCACGTCCACATCTCCCTCCCAGGGTGATCCAGACGGAACCTGTCGACCAGATCGCATGAGGCCGGCCATCAGGTCAGGCAAGCTGCTATCACACCGATCCGACCCACTAAACCCCCCGACCTTATCTATATTGGGGTCCAGGATGGCATTCCAGTCCCCCATTAAAACTACCCGCTCCAGACCTGAAGAGAGAAACACCTCCACCCGCCGAAAAAAGGAAACCCTCTCGCGTTGGATGTTGGGCGCATAAACTGCCACGATCCGGAACGCGCCACTTTTACTGGCAACATCGGCCATGACCAGCCTCCTATGAGCGTCCGTGTGAACAACGGTAAGCCCCGCAGACAGGGTGTGACTAACTAGAAAAGAAACCCCACAGCTACAGTGATTGCCATATGCTGAGTAAACATCAAAGTCGTTTACCAGCACATCGCAATCCCTGGCCCCAACAAAGTTGGTCTCCTGCAATGCAGCTACGTCTACCTCAAGGGCCCTCAGCACGCGAGCAGCCTTCAGGATCTCATACCCCTCACATTTAAACAAGCTAGGTTCAAGCCCGTAGCCACGTTTCCCTAACTAGAAGTATTCGTCAACTAAGGGTCTGTAGTCCTCGGGAGTAAGGACGTCAAAGGTCTGACCGAGACTGCCCGTGAGCAGGTCGGACGTAAGCCGCCCGTCTCATGCCAGACCCCCCACGTTCAAGAGGAACGTCAGTTTAATCGCCCTATAGAAGGAGGGGTGAACGTAAATAGGGACCCGTCCCTTGCAGCGTTTTGCCACTTGCCTCAATGATGAGTGCTCCCCGTCCATCAGCCTGAATCCCTGTTTTTCTGGCCTCCAACATCCTCCATAGCGCCTTTGCATGTCCTCCCCTATTTGGCCTCACAAACGTTATGAGGTTTGGGGTGTCGGCGAAGTTCCTTGGGTTGGTGACCTCCTTCCCATCCACCTCCTTTAGGCCTTCAAGAACTTTGACGTATTTCCTCTGGGTTCCAGTGAGGTCACCCATTATTTCCACCTCACAGAGACACTCCCCCGGCCAGAAAGGAAATTCTCTGGTCTTTTCCATTCTGGGGAGCGTCTTTTCCTCTTCCTTTTTTTCCGCCGACGCCGCTTTCCTTGTTTCTGCTACTTCCTTAACTGGAGCTTCTTTAACTGGAGCTTCTGTTGGTTGCTCCGGAGTGTTGAATAGGGGAGGGGTTGGCTGAGCATCCTCTTGGGGGGTTGATGTTGGAGGCTCAGTGTTCTCGTCATCCATTACTTCTTGGGGAGTCTCTTTGGGACTCTCCTTCCATTCCCTTTTTTCCTTGGGTTTTTCTTTTTCCCCCGTTTTCTCACCCTCTGATTTGGAGGAGCTTCCTCTCAGTTTTCGTTTGGTTGTCGCCATTGTCGCTCTTGTGGGTGCTGAAGGGGCCTCCTTCTCTTTCTTCCTCCCTTTCTTGGCGACGACCTTACTCCAACTTTCACCGTCTTTCTGGTTCTCTGCTCCCTTCTTTTCGCTTTCCTCCACCGGCTTCTCCTTTCCCTTTGGCTTTGATGGAGCCGGCTCTTTTCTTAGAGACCAGAAACGGGAGATGTGCCTGGGCTTCAGGCACTGCCAGCAGAGCGGTCTCCTTCCTTCCATGATGATGGTGAGCAGAGCGGAAATCTTATAAAAAATTTTCCGGTCCACCCTCATGCTCACTTTATATGTACCGGTCAGTATGTTTCGGGGGCCTTTCACCGAGTGCACCCCCTGCACTTCACCATAAGGTGGCTCCCAGTTGGTCCTCCCCGATAAAACATGGGACTCTCATCACGGATACCACTGTTCGCCTTTTAGATTGATATTCAGGATGCAGCCAAATTTTTTTCCACGTAAGGTCCCCCTGTGCCCACCTCTCAGCTTCTTCCTTTGACGGCAACAGGAGAACCCACGTCGCCTGATATCTCCTACTAAGTACCGGGCCGGGATTTTAAGGTCGCCCAGTACTTCTAACATTTTCTCCAGGGGAACCCCAGTGAACCCCTTCCCATGTACCTCCAGGGTCACAAGAGACAATGATCTGTCCTTTATGTTGTCCAGGGTTCCAGGTAACACCATCATCGTGTTACCATGGACATACTCTTTGTATTTATCCTCAAAGAGAGCTCTATAGTACTCTAGAGTTTTCTTCAGGCCTTCCTTCCTGCCCCAGACTCCTCCAGTCGTCTTGGGTTCCCTTGGCATGCTGGTCTCAGCTGGCCGCTGCGTCTCCGTCCGGTGAAATTTAGAGGAGGGGGTGAAAACAAAAATTGCAAAAAGGAGAGGGTGGGGATCTTGGAGGTTTCCTAATCAGGAAGGGATGGAACACACACTCAGCTAGCTGAGAGGCTATTTGTTAAATTTTACTTCACTGAACTGCGCGTTCCACACATAGGCAGGGAACATGTATTCAAATTTGGCTCCTCTTCGTACACCCAGACTTGCCATCATCTCAAATGCCGCACGATGCAGCCTTCTTCTATCACAGATAGAGGGTCTACATAACATAGTTCGTCAGGGGCAAGGACTTTTAATCTGGTTGGTCTGTGAGAGGCAGAGGAATCTCTCCCCTCCCTCGGTTCATTCTTTTCCTTTTCTTTTTGGGGTGGTGGCTCAGTTTGCATTGGTGTGGGGACGGATGTTTGTGTGGTGCCTGGTGTTGGTGTTGGTGCGGTGTCTGGTGTTGGTGCAGTGTCTGGTGTTGGTGTGGTGTCTGGTTTTAGTGTCATGTTTGTTGTTGGTGTGGTGTCTGGTGTTGGTGCGGTGTCTGGTGTTGGTGCGGTATCTGGTGTTGGTGCAGTGTCTGGTGTTGGTGTGGTGTCTGGTGTTGGTGCCATGTTTGTTGTTGGTGCGGTGTCTGGTGTTGGTGCAGTGTGTGGTTTGGGGGGTGGAAGTGGATTTTGTTGTTAGGGGTGGTGTATGTTCACAGAGAGTGGGAGAGTGGGGGGGCCACCTTTTCTTCTTCTTTTCTTCTTTTGTTTTTCTTTTTTATTCTTTCCAATGAACCGGGGAGAGGTGATGTTGAGTTCCTCTCCCTCTCACTTGCGAATTTATCCTCAGAGGAGCAGTCTTTTCTCCGCTCCGTCACTTGGCCCTCTAGCTGCTCTTGCTGTCTCGAGGCAAGGAGAGTCGGCCAAATAGTTGCTAAACTCAAGGACCGGAAGATCGGGCTGCTGCGTAAAACGCTCCTCAAAATGTTCTCGAAACCCCTCGCAGATCTCCCAAAATGATTCCAGGGTGTGTCCATCCAGATGTCTAACTTTCACAATGTATTTGTCCAAGCCACGCCTAGAAACCTCACGGCGCACCTTTTGGGAGAGCAGCCCTCCTGGGGAGCGCTGTCCCCTTTATTGTCTTTTTGGTCTGGCACCTCCTCCTTTTTGTGGTCGGAGTGAGATGCTACGACCGATTTTGGTTTTGCTCCCCTTTGGGGAGTCGCCCTCGGGGGGAGCTATTATTAAATTTTCCCCCTCCTGGGGAGCGTCCAATGCTGTCATATCCAGGCGGTATGCCCCATCACGGTATTTTTTCTCCTCCTGTTGGGGAGTCGTCCTCTTGGGGAGCAGTAGCCCCCTGGCTGGGGGGTATCCATATTGATGGGCCCCTGGCTGAGGGTATCCATATTGGTGTTCCTGGGGCTGGGGGTGTCCGTTTTGGTTCCCTCTTTTAATAAAAAATCACTGAAAAGAGTGACGTGGAGTCGGCCTCCAAAGTGGGGAGCCGATTTGGCGCCAAAAGGCGGCAAGAGGAGAGATAGAACTGAGAGAGGGAGTGGGAAGTTAGTGGAGGGAAGAGAGAAGGTGTTTCTGACCCTCCCTCGTAGGAAGGTCGTAAATTATCAGTTTCATAAAATATATATTTTGTGTGTATGTGCATGTATGAGAAAATAAAGTTCAATTTCATTAGAAAATAAAAAAGTTTTTGAATTAAGAGTAAAAAAAAATTAAAAATTCTACTGGGTTGTTAGTAAGGCTCCCCTGTACTAATCTAGGTGAACCCCCCCCCCCACTGTTTTCAGTTTCCCGGAAAACAAGCAGGGCGATCCCTAATGGGGATTGGGGAAGAAATCTTAATGGAAGTGGGAGCAAATACAGCAATGGGTGGAGGGGGTTGGAAGGTGACCTCTGAGTAGGGGGATGACCGGGGATATCCAAAAAGAAAAAGTGGTAAAGGGGAGCGGGTAGACTCAGAGGTTCTCTAGCACCAAAAAATAACAGTAGGAACAGGAACTTGTTTATACCACCAGTCGAGAGTCTCTTTACTTTTACTTTGCTAAACTAAGCAGGCTGGGTTCCAAAGGACCCAGCACCGCCCGTGCCATGCTCAAGGAGGAAACACGTATTCAAACTTGGCTCCTTGATGGATGCACAAACTAGTGCTGTGCACCCACTTCTTGTTAAACTCCGCTCTAGGCAACCTCCTCCAATCGTATCTGATCTTTACTTCAAGCAAATGTTTAAAGTAAACGATCAGATCCCGATCCGAAACAGATATCCCTTCGCGGACCAACTTAAGGCGCGTGATCCAGGTCACCATACGCGCTACTACTAGGATCGCCAGGAAAACCATTCTTTCCTCCCTGGGGAATGGCGGCTCTTTGTTGTAAACGAAATATCCTATATCGAGATCGAGCGGCCACTCGCCATCAATGCGAGCCCTTACCTCTCTGGCGTACCCCAATAGGGCCTGGATTCGGCTACAACTAAAAAACGCATGCACGAGCTTGTGTTTGTCACAGTGCGAACATCAGGCCCTCGTTTGTTCTTTGTACATGCCGAATTCGTTGAAGAGGGGCAGTGCTTTTCAGACCAGTCGCCAGTTCAGGGAGAATTCCGAATTTGTCAGAAAATCCCGTCCCGGCACCCAACTCCATTGATAGTGGATAAGCTCCATCGACCAACTTAATCGCCAACAAAGAGGATCCTTCACGGTACCCACCACTAGTTCCCGATAAAGTCTCTTTCTAGGCTGATCAAGGACATTAGTCCCCGGCAAAGCTCTAAGTGGGGTCAGGCATTCGGCAAAGAACTTGGACTCCCCTTTCGGCCTCCGATGACCTTCTACCGAGGGGTTGGGTTTGAGATTGGGAAACGAGTTCTCAACCACAGGGACCCAAGGAGCGTTCTCCTCTAGTGAACGACCCAGGAAAGCCAATCTCTTGGCGTTTCTATGACACAAGAGACTGGGCTGACCCAGGCCTCTCTCGCTCGAACTCTGGACACAGACCTCTTTGTAGACATAGTGCTTACCCTCGTCCCACAGGAGTGAGTCGAGGCGCTTTTGTAAGCGGGTTAGGCGTTGTGCAGGGAGAGGAAGTACAGACAATCGGTAAAGGATGAGTGGAAAGACGTATGTAGCACACGCCTCCGTCCGACCTTTCAAGCACAATTTCCTTCGAATCCATGTCTTGACCGACGATTTGACCTTGATCTGTACTTCCGACCAAACTTCTCCAGCTGAAGTCCCGGCCCAAACCAGACACCGAGAATATGGACCGGCCCATCGGTCCAGCTGAAGATTCCTGGAAGCGAGTTTACCCCAGTCCAAGCCCCCAACTGCAGGCTGACAGACTTGTTGCGGTTGAAGATGGACCGTGTGACTTCTTTGTATCGAGCGAGCGCCTCGACCACCGCTTGAACGTCTGTGGGTCAAGAAACGAACATGGTGACGTCATCGGCGAACGCGGAAACCCTGGCTCGTGTGCCTCCAGGTAAAGAAATTCCGTGCAGGACTGGTGTAGTTGCCTCATCTCTTAACTTGTGAAGGAGGGGTTCCAACGCCAAGACGTATAAAAGAGGTGACAGCAGACAACCCTGATGCACCGACCGGGAGCCGGCGAACGGCTCCAACAGCTGACCGTCGATCTGCACCGCTACCATCGGCCTATCATACAGGACAAAGATCCACTTGCGGAAGCCCGGATTGAATCCAGCAGCCTCTAGCACAGATCCCAGGAACCGATGGTCGACCCTATCGAACGCCTTGGACTGATCCAAACTGATCAGCGCGGCTTCAGTGTCATCTTCTATTTCCTCTATGATCGAGCGAATCAGATGAAGATTGTCCTGAATCGATCTCCCCTTCACAGCATAGCTCTGGTCTGGTTCGATCAAGTCAGTGATGACAACCTGCAAGCGATTCACAAGAATCTTTGCCAAAATCTTTAACTCTGTGTTTAGCAAAGTCAAGGGCCTAAAGTCGTCAAAATTTTCCACTCCACCATGCCGTTGACCTTTCCTCAGCAATATGATCACTCCCTTGGTCACCTGTCCAGGGATGGAACCCTGAGCAAACCAATGGTTGAACATATCCTTCAGAATAGGGACCAACATGGGTGACAGCCTCAAGTAGAACTCATAGGGCAAACCATCAAGCCCCAGGGACTTGTTATAGCTGACCTGCTTCAATGCAGTAATGACCTCATGTTCTGTAACAAGACCATCACAGCTAGCCGCCCGAGCCACCGTGAGGCGGGGTGAATCGGCCAAATAGCTGCCAAACTCTTCAACCCTGAGTCTGGATAGTTGGGTGAAGCGCTCCGATAGATGCTCCCGAAACCCCTCGAAGATCTCCCAAGTCAACACGTTTCCTTCCAGATTGTGTACTTTCTGAATGTACCTGTCTGTTAACATTCACAGCCTCGTTAGAAACTTTCTTTAACCTAGCCCTAACTACCTGACCTTCATACCGCTCGCTAGCCAAGCGATTGAGGTCCTGTTTAGCTAGTGCTGTCTCTAGGGGTCCCCCCCCTCTCCACCACCGGGGTCAACTTATCCTCTATACGCTTCTTTGCCTTAGTCTTATCTAATGCGAGGCGTTGGCTGTACTGGACAGAGAAGCATCTAATTTTGGCCTTAAGACTAACCCACCACTTACTCCCTGTAACCGCCCCCACTAAAGCCCACTGAATTAACTCGGTAACCTTCAACCGGTAGTCCTCTAGCTCCAACAAGGTGCTGTTGAACTTCCAGTATCCAGCAAGTTTAGGCCTAGCACTTAAGTTCAAATGGGCCATAACAAGTTTATGGTCCGAGTGTCCTAACAAGTGGAACGTGGGGCACGATAGAAAGTCGACGTCGCCTCTTCTGACTAACATCCGATCCAAGTAGGTACTCGGATGGGAAGGCACTATAGACTGCCACGTCCACATCTCCCACCCCGGATGATGCAGACAGAATCTATCGACGAAATTGCACGAGGCCATCAGGTCAGACAGATTGCTGTCACACGACACCGACCCACTAGCCCCTCCGACGTTATCTATCTTGGGATCAAGGATTGCATTCCAATCACCCATTAGAACTAGCCGTTCCGGATCCACTAAGAAGCCCTCCAACCGTCGAAAAAAGGATACCCTCTCTACAGCAGAATTGGGAGCATAAACAGTGACAATCCGAAAAACACTGCAATTAAAGGCAACATCAACAACGAGCGCCCACCCGTCCTTGCCTGTGTGACTAACATTCACCGACGCTGACAGGGTGCGACTCACTCGCAAGGAAATTCCACGACTATAAGTATTGCCATATGCTGAGTAAACATCGTAATCGTTTACCAGCACCTGGCAATACTCGTCACAAACAAAGTGGGTCTCCTGGATAGCGGCAATATCTATCTTGAGGGACACCAGGTCTCTCACAACACGCGAGGCCTTGGTTCGACACCTGATGCCCCTCACATTAAAAGTGGCCAAGTTCAAAGACATGTTCACTTACCTTAAGCAGTGTCACAGACGGGTCTGAAATCCTTGGCCGTAGAAGGCTGTCCATCCTTAGCCACGCCTCCCACATCCAGGGGAAAGGTTAATTTTAACGCCCTGTAGAAGGAAGGATGACAATAGATGGGGATTTTGCCTTCACACTGAAAGTTTATTTTTCTGAGCGAGGGGTGCTCCATGTCCACCAGCTGCTGGCCCTTTATGGCATCCCTCGCTGCCTCCAGCATATTCCAGAGGGCTTGAGTTCTGGGGTCTTTGTTCTCCCGAACAAAAGTTGTCAGCATCAGCGCATCCTTAAAGTTGCTGGGGTTGGTAATGTTCTCCGCCCCGATGTGCACAAAGTTCCGGAGTTTCTCGTACTGTGCTTTCTGCTTCCCTTTCAACTCCGGAACTGGTAGCAGAGAGCCCGCTTCACATATCCTGTCTCCTGGCAGGAAGGGAAACTTCTTAGTCCGTTCTGTACAGACTTTCGTAGCGGTGGCCTGGTCTTCTTTGGTAGTAGTAGTAGTAGGAGGGTGAGGAGGAGGAGGAGGAGGCGGAAGAATAGGGGTAGGGGTGGTGACAGGACTTTGAGGAGTGTCCTGAGTTGGAAGGTTGGGGTGATTTTCCATCCCCTTTACACTGTCTCCAGGGGGGTACCGGGATGACTTCTTGGGGGATCTTGGTGGGGAGGAATTTTTTGGCTCTGGTTGAATGGGGGTTGGGGGTAGGGGGGTTTCAATGATTGTAATGTCCAGGGAGATAACTTTGGTTCTCCGGCTCTTCTTCCTCCCCGTCTTTCTCTCCTCCTTTGTAGTCTTGGTGACGGTGTTGCTGGCCGTTTCGGGTTGGCCAGCCTGTTCTTCGGATGTTCCCTCCTCCTCCTCCGACTCTTGTAGTTTCCTCTTGCCAGAGGAAGATGCTTCAATGTAGTAATGATCTCATGTGCTACGACAAGACCATCACAGCTAGCTGCTCACGCCGCTGTGAGGCGGGGCGAGTCGCCCAAATAACTGCCAAACTCTTTGACCCTGAGTCTGGGTAGTTGGGTGAAGCGCTCCGATAGATGCTCCCAAAACCTCTCGCAGATCTCCCAAGTCGACACGAGGGCGTGCCCTTCCAGGTTGTTTACCTTTCGAATATATCCATCCGAGCCGCGCCTTAGAGCAGCCTTACACTCAACAGCGTCTACATTAACAGCCTCGTTCGAGCCCTCCTACCGCTCGCTAGCCAAGCGGTTGAGGTCTTGTTTAGCTAGTGCTATCTCCAGGGGGCCCCCACTCCACCGCCTGGGTCAGCCTATTCTCTATATGCTTCTTGGCCTTAGCCTTATCTAACACGAGGCGTTGGCTGTACTGGACAGAGAAGCGTCTAATCTTAGCCTTAAGACTAACCCACCACTTACTCCCGGTAACCGCCCCCACTAATGCCCGTTGGATTATCTCTATAACCTTCAACCGGTAGTCCTCCAGCTCCAACAAGGTGCTGTTGAACTTCCAGTATCCGGCCAGTTTAGGCCTAGAGCTCAAGTTCAGGTGGGCCATAACTAGTTTATGGTCCGAGTGTCCTAAAAAGTGGAATGTTGGGCAAGATAGAAAATCTACATCGCCTCTTCTAACTAACATCCGATCCAAGTAAGTACTTGGATAGGAAGGCGCATTAAGATGCACGTCCACATGTCCCGCCCCGGGTGATCCACGCGAAATCTGTCGACCAGGTCGCATGAAGCCATCAGATCAGACAGACTGCTGTCACACCGCACTGACCTACTAGTCCCCCCGACCTTATATATCTTGGGATCAAGGATAGCATTCCAATCACCCATTAAGACTACCCTCTCTGGATCATCTATAAAACCCTCCACCCGTCGAAAGAAGGAAGCCATCTTCACAGCGGAATTAGGTGCGTAAACTGCAACGATCCGAAACACACTGCTATTAACGGCAACATCGACAACAATTGCCTGCCCGTCCTCGTTCGCGTGAACAACATTCACCGACACTGATAGGGTGCGATTTACTAGCAAGGAGATTCCACGACTATAGGTATTACCATATGCTGAGTAAACATCGTAATCGTTCACCAGCACCTGACAATCCCCATCACAAATAAAGTGGGTCTCCTGTATAGTGGCAATATCTACCTTGAGGGACACCAGATCTCTCAGCACGTGCACGGCCTTGCTTCCGCATCTGAGACCCCTCACATTATAAGTAGCCAAGTTTAAAGCCATGTCACCTAACTTATTCAGTGTCACACATGGGCCTGAAGTACCCGGGGGTGAGGACGTGGCAGGCCTGTCCAAGGCTTCCGGTCAGTAAGTCTGCAGAGGGTACTCCATTCTTGGCCACGCCTCCCACGTCCAGGGGAAAAATTAATTTTAAAGCCCTGTAGAAGGAGGGGTAAATATATACAAGGACTCTGCCCTCGCATTTAAAAGCTAAATTGTTTAGCGAAGGATGCTCCGTGTCCACCAGCTGCTGGCTTGGGATTGCATCCTTCGCGGCGTCTATCCACACCCAGAGGGCCTCAGTCCTGGAATCCTTGTTGACCCAAATAAATGTGGTCAACAAGGGAGCTTCCTTGAACTTGGTTGGGTCGGTGACATTATCGCCACCAACGTAGAGAAAGTTCTTTAGCTGTGTATAACGGATCTTCTGCTGGCCTTTCAGTTCTGTTGTTGGCTGCAGAGGGCCCGTCTCACATATCCTTCCTCCTGGAAGGAAGGGGTCTCTTTGTACGCTCCATGCGGATTGATGGGGTGGGTTTTTCCTTGACTGGAGGGGGAGTGAGTGCAGGGGGAGTAGGGGAGGGGATGTCGGGTGTTGGGATGTATGGTGGCGAGGGAGGTGGTTTTTAGGGGTCGTTACTCGACCTTTCTGAGGATGGATTGCATGGTAGTGTTCTTGGGGGTTTGGGGAGGGGGGACGGGGACATTGCTCTGGCTGTTTGGGGGGTGGGTGGGATATGGGGGGTTCAGCCTCGGCTGGTTGGATATTGTCTTTGGGGGTGAGGGTGTCTCCCTTGGATCTCCTGCTTTTCCTCCTCTTCATCATTCTCTTGCTGACTGCTGCCTCTGATGTTGTCTCTTCTGTGTCTGTGGCTGTCTCTAGACCCTCCGACGCGATCTCTTCCTCAGAGTCTTGGAGCTTCCTTTTGTTTGAGGAAGAGGGCGCCTGAGTGTCCATCGGGGTGATTTCGGGTTGGGTTTTGGTCGTTATTGGTTTGGGCAGGTTTTTGCTGTGTCTGCCCTTCCTTGTGACCGTTGCCCAACCCGCTTCTGCAGCCGAGTTGGAATTGCCTGCGGCTGGGACTGCGGCTGGTGCTGCAGCTTGTACCTCTGCTGGGGTTTTCGCGGGTGTTTTGGTGGGGACTTTTCCCTGGGGGTTGGCTGGTTGCCTTTTAGGACAGTCCTTGGCCATATGTCCTCTCAACTGGCAGTGCCAGCAGTGAGGTTTTCTCCCCTTCACGATCAGTGTCATGGTCTGCTCTCCAAACTTGAGCATGGCTGGAACGTTGTCGAAACTGTCCTTGCCCAGGACCATCCAAACTTTATAGTCCTCGGTCAAAATGTTGCATCGACCGTGGGCTGGGGCGACTGCCTCCACCTCACCGTACTGACTCAGTATGGCCCCGACTTGTTTTCTGGTCATGTAGCACGGGACGTTCAGCACTAAGGCAGTGGTGTTCCTCCCGCCGCAGTATACTGGCTGGAGCCGAATGTTCCTGCTTCTGTGTTCAGTTCTGGCAAGTCTTTTTGCATCCTCCTCTCTGGGGAGCAGAATGTCTCACATGGCGAAACTCCTCCTGCATATATAACTTGCCAGAATGTTCAAGTCAATGAGGATTTCCACCATGGTGTCTTTGTTGACACCTGTTAAACTCCTAGTTTTGAGGTCAGAGGTGATCAGGGAGAGAACTCCAATTTTTCAATCTGTCCCGGAAGGGGTATGATGGTTGTTCCCTTCATGACATCCTTGTAAGTGGAGTTGAAGAGTTCCCTATAATCATCGGGTGTCATCTGCTCCAGCTCCTGAGGGCCCCATGCCGTATTCTCGTCATGTTTGGTGTTGGACGGACCGGGGAGGGGATCGTCTGCCGCTGAATTTCTTTCTGCTGCTGGCTCTGTTGTTGCTGCTGTTGCTGCTGCTTGGCCCTTTTGTTTGGGGCTAACTTTGGCCAGTCCTCCTGTGGTGTCGTAGACTGGTTTTGGCCTACCTTCTGGTCCCTTTCCTTCCTTTTGCCCGGAGATTGAGTCATGGGATTTCTCCCATCGGGCTTTACTGTCGGTGGGTTAATTTTTGGGGCTTTCGGTGGTGTCAGGGTGTTTTGGGGAGCTTTTAGCGATTCCAAAGTGTCCCTGAAATGCGCTTGGGTTCTGCGGGCAACTCCATCTTCATCATCTTCCTCTTCGGTCGTTGGAGAGCTGCCCTCATGGAGAGTAGGTGCTTGGTGACCAGATGGGGGCTGGGAGACTGGGGGTGCCACAGGCTGTGAGCCACCATTGTTGCCTTCAGCCTCCTCGTCTCCAACTTCTCTCTGTTCATCTGCCGGGATGCTGTCCTCGTGGGGAGCAGGAGTGGTGGGGTCTTCTCCGGCCGACGAGGATTGAGGTGGAGGGGGGGTCGTTGGGAGTGGTGCCCCGGAAAGGTGCCTCTGTCCCTCGTCAGCCGCCTTCCTGGTCCCTTTCCTCTTGGGGTTGTCCTCTTGGGGAGCCTGGGCGGGAGTGCTTTCTCCGACCGAAGAGGATTGAGGTGGAAGGGGTGTCGACGGATGTGTACCACCCCGATTGCACCTCGTTCCCTCCTCAGCCACTACTTTGATTCCCCGGTCTGGGGAGTGCCCTTCGTGGGAAGCCGGGAGCGGGATTGGTTGCCCTCCTGATGTTGAATCTGCCTGGGTCACTACCCTGGCCTTCTCCTTCTCTTCATCCCTCGTGTGAGGTGTTCCCTCCGATGGAGAGTACTCCAGTGGAGCGATGTGGCGCATCTGAGGTTGTATACGCCTTTTCCCCGGCATCGCGTGGAAAAACCTGAACTGGCCGCTGACGTGGACCAAAGTGTAGCAAGGGAGAAAAGAAAATGCAGGGAAATGGGGGAGTGGAGGGGAGTGGGTGAGTTCAGAAGAGAGAAAGTGGATTGACCACCCCTCACGGGGATGTTGGATTAGTCATCTCAGATCCCCCGCAAGGGGGAGAGCAGCGAATGAAGACACAGTGGGTGCTAGCAGGCCAGAGTGCCGCGTCGCAATTAAGGGAGAGAGAGGATAGACATCTCTGCCCAGAGAGAGGAGCAGAAACAAAACACCGGCCCTACCCACAAACAACCCCAAGGAAGGGAGAAATAGAACCGGTCTGCTCAGTCCACTGGGAGAGCAGCGAAGGAAGACAAAGATTGGGGCTGGCAGGTCAGAGTGCTGCTCAGGCAATTAAGAGAGGAGAGAATAGACCATTTCAACCTCAGAGGAGAGGAGGAAACGAAGTATCCAACAAACTAAAGCTAACCCGACCAGGTCGCGTCTACCAAAGAAAGTGTTGTCGGTCTCGAGAACAGCAAACTCCCAAAGAAGGGATCGGTTTTCGGGTCCAGACTACCACACAATGGTGTCGGTTCTAGGGGAGCGAAAAGGGTCCAGTCTCCCCAAAGAGGAGGTCGGTCCCACTAACCAAGGTTAGTAAAGTCACAAAAGTGACCAAAGTGAAAGCCTTACACTTGACGGGTGGGTCAAGTGACGGACCTCTTGAAAAAAATAAAAAATGAGTAACTGGGAGAACAGATACTACACTTTGAGATATTAAATCTTTTATTCATGTTAAAAATACATTGAAAATCAACAATGAACAAAAAACTTAGGCACATGGCCAACTCAAAAGGGGGGATTGTGGTCGTTGGTCATCCTTGTCACTCCAGAACTAAACAAAATCAAAAGTTTCTCCCAGCTAGAATCTTCTTTCACCATAATACCGCATCAACCCTTTCATATTGGGAGACGTCCTACTAAACTCCCAGTTTTGAAAACATTTTTTATTGACGTGTAAAACCAAAAAAGATAACAATAAAATGGTACAATAATTCATTTGTGTCGAGGCGGGGGAAGAAAAAACAAAAGGTGATTAGTAGGACCCTCCCAACCCCGTCTAGTTGACTGCCCGTTCCACTAGGTTTGTAACAGGAACCTCACTTCTGCGGGTCAGTCTCTAGGTGGGGATGCCCTCTAGATGGGGGTGAATGGAGAAAAGAAAATTTTGTGGGTAAGGGATGGGGGTTAGTTTGTATTTCTTTCTCTCCAAGATGGGTGACATTTAGAAGAAGGGGTTAAAACAAAAATTGCAAGTAAGACGGGGTGGGGATCTTGGAGGCTTCCTAATCGGGGAGGGATGGAACACACACTCAGCTAGCTCAGGCTACTTGTTTAATTTTACTTTACGGAACTGCGTGTTCCACACCTAGGCGGGGAACACGTATTCAAATTTGCCTCTTCTTCATACACCCAGACTTGCTACATGTATCCATCTTCTGTCAAATGCAGCGCGATGCAGTCTTCTTCTATCACATCTGATAGAACACATTGTCGTTAGTTTAAGTTTGTTCTTATAAGTAATTGACAACCAAGTTGTGGTTTTATTTAATATAGAACTTTATTGACATATTTACATAAGAAGAGAGATTGAATGTACGTGTGTAGAGGTCTACGCCATGTTGTCGAATACGTATGTATTAGGCGGTTGACATCAATATTCATACGCCATGATTTACTTGTTACGCGTATGAAAGTAGTTCTATGATAACACTACATCCCCCTTACCAGAAGGAAGAAAAGTAGTACACATTGTTCAGATATTTATTGTTTAAATCTGTTTGGCCTATGGATTTCACGGCCATGTCTTGTTATGTTTGGTGTGTGTTTCTTAGTGTTTATTTGGTTTGAGATGCTTGTGTTAGGGAGTCCAGATTAAGATTGGGTTTGGTCACTGAAGTGAACATGTTTATGGGTTGCTTTTCCATCTGCTCCTATATGGATTCTGTTACGTCTTTTTGACGATCCATCTGGCAATTTGAGGATGTACGATCTAGGTTCTGTACATTTGCTGAGAATTGTTGCTGGTTTCCATTTTCCAGTTTGGTTATCCCACATACGTACGTGTTGTCCAGGGACAAGTGCTGGTAAGTCATGGGCTATTTTGTCGTGATAGGTTTTTTGTATATCCTGTCTGTGCTTTAGTTCTTCGTGGATATGGTCACGGTTGGGAAATCTGTGATTCGTGATTTTTGCAATCAGGTTCGATTTCATGATGCGACTGTTTAGAAGTTCAGCTGGGCTTGGAAGTTTGTGGCTGATAGGCGTTGTTCTAAAACACAGCATTGCAAGGTTAACATCTCTTCTTGCTTGCTTTGCTTTGACTATTGTTCTTTTAATGGTTTGAATCTGCCGTTCAATAAAACCATTTGATTTAGGAAACCTTGGAGATGATGTGATATGATCGAATTGCCATTGTTGAGCAAATTCTTTAAATGCTTCACTGGAGTACTGTGGTCCGTTATCACTAATAACTTTGGAGGGAATACCATGTTCTGAAAATATCTGCTTCATTGTTGATATGACCATGTTGCTTGTGGCCATGCCATTCATTTTCCGTATAATTGGGAATTTACTATAATAATCGGCAATTATGAGGTACTCCTGGTCGTTACAGTGGAACAAGTCAGTGCCAACAACTTCCCATGCTCTGCTAGGGATGTCATGTGGTTGTAAAGTTTCCTTTGGTTGTGCTGGGAGGTTTTCTTGGCATATTGAACACTTTTTGATCATGTTCTCAATATCAGTGTAAATTCGCTCCCAGTATACAGTATCTCTAGCTTGCAGACGTGTCTTTTCGATACCTTGATGGCTGTAATGTAGTTGGTCCAGGATAGTTTTCTGCTGGTTTTCAGGGATAATAATCCTTGAGCCTTTCATGATTATGCCATCACTGACAGATAACTCATCTCTGTATGACCAGTATGACCGAATTGTCGGTGGTACTTCCTTAATTGAGTCTGGCCATCCTGTTGTTATGGTTTCATGTAATTGGTTGAGTATTGGATCAGCCTTTGTTTCGCTCCTGAATCTCACCAAGTCAACTCGAATATCTAAGTCGATCATGTCAGTGTTTTGAGTACTGGGGAGGCGACTTAGTGTATCAGCTACAGTCATTTCTTTGCCTGGTATGTATTCTATTTGTATCTGGTATCCCTGTAATTTGGTCATCATTCATTGTAGCCTAGGAGGTGCACTGGTCAGTGGTTTCTTTAGTATCATGACCAAGGGTTTATGATCGGTGTGCACCTTGAACTTCCGTCCATATAGGTAGACATGATATCTGTGAGACCAAATACAATTGCTAGAAGTTCCCTTTCTATGCATGCATACCGTTGCTCGGTGCCTGTTAGAGACTTTGATGCATATGCAATAGGTTTTTTGTTTTGCATTAATACTGCTCCAAGTCGCATCAGTTTGCAGTATTGGTACTTAATTCATGTCGAAGTACGTTAATGTGGAGTCTTTGGTGATTATTGTTTTAAGTGTTTCAAAGCATACCTTGTGATGCTCTTCCCAGAGAAAAGGTACGTCTTTCTTCAACAAGCCTCTTAATGTATGTGTCTTGTCAGCCAAATTTGGGATGAATGGTGATAAATATGTGACAAGGCCTAAGAATTCGTGTAGTTCTTTTTTGCATGTTGGATATGGCATGTCTTGTAAGTCTTTAAGTTTTTCTGGGTCTGGGCTAACACCATTTTCACTATATATCATTCCAAAGAAAAATATATTTTTTGATTTCATTTTGCATTTTGCTGAATTAAACACAAGACCATTTTTTGCAGCTACTTGCATGAGCCTGTACAAGATCTTATCATGCTCTTTGTTCGTTTTACTATAGACAACAATGTCGTCTGTAATTCCAATTGCTCCATCAACTTGTTCGAGTATCTGGTCCATTTTCATTTGATAAATGTCCTGGGATACACTTAACCCAAATGGTAATCTCTGGAAACAGTATCTGCCAAAGGGGGATTGGAATGTCGTTAGCAGCTGAGATTCTTGATCCAAATGTATGGACCAATAACCAGCTTTGGCATCAAGTTTAGAGAACAGCTTGGCACCTGCAAAGTGGTGTGTTAGCTCCTCCACTGTAGGGGTTGCATGGTGTGGTCTTTTTAGCGCAATGTTAAGGCGTCTTGGGTCTAGACAGATTCTCAGGCTTCCATCTTTCTTCTGTGAATAAGCTAGGCTGGAAACCCAGTCTGTTGGCTCTGTGACTTTTCTAATGATCTTGTTGCTGACCATTTTGTCTAGTTCCTGTTTTATGTTGTCCTTTAGGGCAATTGGGGTTTTTCTTGGTGAGTCAATGTGAGGTTGTACGTTTTTGCTCATTGTTAACTTGACATGTCCAGGCATAAAGCCTATTTTGTTGAATTGATCTGGATAGATCTGTACCAAGTCTTCGATTTTGTTGATTGGTTTGACTATATTTTGTTCTTTCACCGTGCAGTAAAGAGTGACTATTTTCAGTATTTCCAGTGATGGTAGTCGAGAATTGCTGGTCCATTTACATCTACTATATAGAAGGTGCTTTCGTGCCAATCAGAGGTTTGGTAGTTGCATGGTATACTGATATTGCCATAGCACTTTATCGGTGTTCCATTGTAGGCTATTAATTTTTTGCCCTTACTTTGTTTTTTAGTTTTGGGAAACCATCAGTGGTTAATTTCTCAGGAAACATTCTACGGAATCTAGAAATTGGTAATACCTTGGGCTCCAGTATCGACTTTAATTCGTAGTCTGTGAGTCCCGTTTCGATTAGGTAATTTTATATTTATATAAGCGAAAGGCTTCATCTCTCTGTGTTTGAGAGGGTGTGTTAATGGTGGAAAAAGTTAAATTTTCGAATTGTTCATTTAGTTCCTGGCTGTTGTTCCTGGATAATATATCAGTTTGGATGAAGTGTTTTTCTTCTTCTGGTTCATGTTTAATGGTTTTTGTTTTCCACGGTCTCTGTTTTGCGACCTTGACCTTGATCTTGATCTTCTGTTATATAAACATACTGTTGCCCAGTGGTTATATTTTCCACACGTTTTGCATTTGGAACCAAGTGCTGGGCATGCTTCACATCGACGTTCGTGACTTTTTCCGCAATTAAGGCAGTTGTTTGTCTTTCTATTTTGTTTAT
Source organism: Euprymna scolopes (assembly GCF_053919585.1). Classification (NCBI taxonomy): domain Eukaryota; kingdom Metazoa; phylum Mollusca; class Cephalopoda; order Sepiida; family Sepiolidae; genus Euprymna; species Euprymna scolopes. The sequence continues at coordinate 62,987,764 of NC_136519.1, forward strand.
ATTTTGTAATTGCTTGTATGTCAATATTGGCACTATTGTCCTCCTCGTTATTGGTGTTTAACATCTCTCTAAGCTGTTTAATATGTGCGTTTGTTGCTTCATACGTTTTACCAATTCGGATGGTTTCATCCAGTGTTAGCCTATTATCTTTTCGTAGTAGTTCTTTCTAGAATTCGACAATTGGGGTACTCGCAATAATTAGTTCTATAATTCGTTGTTCTTGTTCAGTGTCGATTAGTGAGCATTTTAACGTAAGTTGACGACATTTATTGACGAAGTCGTCTAATGTCTCATTTTGTTTTTGTTTATAAGACATTAGTTTTAGTCTGTTAATCCTAAAGTTTTCTTTAGGTTCTAAATGCTCCAAGAATTTATTAAAAATGGTGTCGGGAGAACGTTTTTCCTCATCTGTTAATTTCCAATGTTAAATTTTTTGAGACATTCGTTGCCGGTCTTTAGCAGTATGTAATTCACTTGTTGGTCGGTTTTTATTTATAGTTCTAGCCTCTGTTTAAAAAGTTTAAATGTTTCCGCTGAATTTGGCATTTCCCAGTCCATAAACGGAATAATGTCATTATTGGTAGACATTATTATTAAGGGGTGTGTATTTTTTCGATAAACAGAAAATTCAATATGTCTGCCGGTGTGCAAAAATCCACACGTGTTTACAGGGACATATACGATAACAACAGTTGACAAAAATTCAAAATGTCTGCTATTGTGCAAAAATTCACACGTGTTTATAGCATATACGAGAATGACAGCAAAATTTTATAAAATAGAACAGGTGGGTAAATTAATGAAAATTGGTTTACATGCCTTGTTTTGTCTTTTGTAAACGTATTTTTCCTCTCATGTCTGTTGCCGAAGTTTTGTCTTTTGTGAAAGAAATGTTTTTCCTTTCTGGTCTGTTGCCGAATTTTATTTTTATTTTTTTCGTTTTCTGTTATCGGTTGCGACTAGTCAATCCAACTGAGTTTTTTTTTTATTTTTTAACTGTTATAAATGCTCAGTATCCATTTCGCTGCCACCATGTCGATAGTTTAAGTTTGTTGTTATAAGTAATTGACAACCAAGAGAGATTGAATGTACGTGTGTAGAGGTCTATGCCATGTTGTTGAATACGTATGTATCAGGCGGTTGACATCAATATTCATACACTATGATTTACTTGTTATGCGTATGAAAGTAGTTCTATGATAACACTACACTGATCTTCACCCGTAGTTGGTGTTTAAAGAAAGCGATCAGATCCTGATCAGAAAAAGACAACACCCCCCTGGCAACCTTGCAGACGCGATGTCCAAATCACCATTCTCGCCACGGCCAGGATCGTAACGTAGACCATTTGTCTTTCCCGGTCCAACGGCGGCCTCACGTTGTCCACGACATTGGATACAGTAATTGGGCGAGGATGCTCAGGATCGATGCAAGCCGTCACTTCGCTGGCATACGACCAGTACTGGTGAAGTTTGCGGCAATCGAAGAAAGCATGATCAGTAGTTTCTAGAGCCATTGTCCCACAACGGGGACAATCAGGTGACTCCAAAAACCCGGAACTGCATTCTATGTTGTTGAGTGGAAGTGCATTTCAGGCCAATCGCCAGGTCAAAGAGAACTCCGAATTGTTCAGATGACTCGAACCTGGACCCCGGCTCCACACGGAGCGGATTTCACTCTATTGCCAACTCAAACGCGTGCATAACGGGTCGTCGGTGGCCCCCTTAACTAGATCCCTGTGGAGTTCCCTACGGGTAGTAGTCACAAGGTCGCTGGACCTTGGTAGATGTTTTAGCACGGCTCGGTTGTAGGCAGATTCTCCCGGCAGCCTTAGACGGCTCTCGATAGAAGGGTTGAGAACGAGTTCAGGGAAGGCGGCAGTAACCACGGGGTGCCACGGTTGGTCATCTTGCATATAGTGGCTCAGGAAGGCCAGCCTCTCAGCATCTCAATGACACTTCAAGTCTGGCATTCCCAAGCCTCCCTCACACGGACGTTGAATACAGACCTGTCTGCTCACCCAGTGTCTTCCTCTGTCCCAAAGGAGCGAGGACAAGAGTTTGACAAGAGCTTTTAGGTGTTGTACAGGCAGGGGAAGTATGGGCAATCGGAATGAGAGGAAAGACGTAAGTGACGCACACCTCAGCTCTACCCTTTAAGGAAAGTTTCCTAGGAAGCCACGAATTGACTGCAGCCTCCATCTTTGACTGTATCTCCAACAAATTCTTGTCAAGCTGGAGACCCGGTCTGAACCACACGCCGAGGATCTGGACCAAGCCATCTGTCCAGCTGAAGGGTGTCGGGAGGTTTACGTTGCCACTCCAGGCGCCCAACCGCAGTCCTACCGACTTGCTGCGGTTTATCTTGGCCCCCGTGATTCTTTCGTACTGTGCGAGTGCCTCCGACATGATCTCAATGTCTCTGAAGCCCGACACGAAGACTGTGACATCATCGGCGAATGCGGATACCTTGGCAGCTGAGCCGCCAGGCAGAGCCATTCCACGCAGGGCCGAATTTGCCTCCCCATGTCTCAGTTTGCGGAGCAGAGGCTCCAAGGCCAGGACATAAAGCAGGGGCGACAGCGGACAACCCTGACGAACAGACCGAGAGATAACAAAGGGTTTCAAGCTCTCTCCGTTGACTTGCACGACAGCCATAGGCTGTCGATACATTACGGAGATCCACTTGCAAAAGTCCGGTTTAAAACCGACGGCCTCTAAGACAGATGCCAGGAAACGATGGTCGACCCTATAGAAAGCTTTGGACTGATCTAAGTTGATCAGCGTGGCTTCCATGTCATCATCTATTCCCCCCTCTAGGATCATGCGGATCAGGTGCAAGTTGTTCTGAATTGATCTCCTCTTCACAGCATAGTTCTGTTCCAGTTCAACCAACTCGTCGATAACAACCTGCAGCCGATTCGACAGGACCTTGGCCAAAATCTTCAACTCTGTGTCGTCTAACTCTTCCCCACCATGCCCGTCACCTTTCCTCAGCAATGTGATCACTTCCTTGGTGACTTGCCCTGGGATGGATCCCTGAGCAAACCAATGGTTGAACACATCCGTGAGAAGAGGCAGAAACATGGGCGACAGCCTCAAATACAGTTTGTATGGCAGACCATCGAGTCCCGGCGATCTGTCACAGCTGACCTACTTCAGCACAGTACAGACCTCTCACTCCATCACCCGGCCCACGCAACTAGCCTTAAGGCAGGGAAGTCGGCCAAATAGTCGCTAAACTCAAGGACCGGAAGATCGAGCTGCTGCGTAAAACGCTCCTCAAAATGTTCTCGAAACCTCTTGCAAATCTCCCGAGGCGATTCCAGGGTGCGTCCATCCGGATGTTTGACTTTCACAATGTATTTGTCCAAGCCACGCCTAGAAACCTCACGGCGCACATCTGCATAAAAATTGACTGCTTCGTTGCCTATCTTTCTAAGCTTAGCTCTAACTACTTTGCCTTCGCAATGCTCGCTAGTCTTGCGTAGAAGGTCCTGCTTAGCTAGTTCCTGACTAACCTTATCACCCTCCCTCGTAGCCTGGGCTAGTTTCTGCTCTAGCTTCTTCTTCGTCTTGGCCTTATCTAGTGCGAGGTGCTGGGCATACTTGATGGAGAAGCTTCTCATCTTGGCTTTGAGACCTAACCACCACTTACTCCTGGTAACGGCCCCCACTAGTGCCTTTTTAATTAGTTCTCTTAACTGATCTTGGAAGTCTTGTATCTCCAGAAGGGAGGTGTTTAACTTCCAGTACCCCGCTAACTGAGGCCTATTTCCTAGCTTCAGCTGGGCCATAACTAGTTTATGGTCCGTCTGGCCTAGCCAAGTGAACGTGGGACAAGATAAAAAGTCTACTTCGCCTCTCCTAACTAACATCCTGTCCAAATAGGTGTTTGGATAGAAGGAAACGCTATTGGTTCACGTCCACATCTCCCGCCCATATGCTCAACCCGAAACCTGTCGACCAGACCGCATCTAGCCATCAGATCAGCCAGGCTGGACTCCGACCCTCTAGCTTCGCCTCCTAACTTATATATCTTGGGGTCTAAGATGGCGTTCCAATCCCCCATTAGCACTACCTGCTTCCGACAATCTACAAATGCGTCGAGCTGGCTGAAGAATGAGACCCTCTCATGAACGGTGCTGGGTACATGAACCGCGACCACCCAAAACACATAATCTTTTACGGCAACATCGGCCATGACCAGCTTGCCCTCCGCATTCCTATGAATAACGTCGACCATCGCGGACAGGGTGCGTTTAACCAGCAAGGAGACTCCCTTCCCTTGCAGGCTGCCATATGCTGAGAAAACCTCAAAATCTCGCGCCAGCATCTGACAGTCCACAGAAGAAACAAAATGCGTCTCCTGAATTGCAGCCACATCCACTCCAAGGGACAAGAGGTTGTGCCGGAGGCGAGCTGCCCGGCCCAATGATCTCAAGCCCCTCGCAATTAGATAGCCAAATTCAAAGCCATGGTACTTACTTTAAGATGTGTTACACTCAGCTCCAAAATCGGTTGGGGAAAGGATGCCGACACTGTATGCAATGCTCAAGGTGGTCAGGTTTTTCATATCCTGACCTCCTCTCACAATGCCGCCAACGTCCAAAGGGAAAGTCAATTTAAGGGCCCTATAGAGTGACATATGAACCAACACTGGGACCCTTCCTTTGCATTGTTTTGAGAGTTCCTCAAGGGAAGGGTCATTTTTTCTAATTAGTTCAATTCCCTGAACAGCCTCATTTCAAGGGGAAGAGTCTCTGATGCAGTAAGTCCGTGAGTGGGAGAAGTTGAAGGGTCTCTCCCCCTCACGGGTTCACTCTTTTCTTTTTGGGGTGGTGGCTCGACCTGCATTTGTGTGGGGACAGGTATATGTGTGGTGTCTGGTGTTTGTGTGGTCTCTGGTGTTGGTGCGGTGTCTGGTGTTGGTGTGGTGTCTGGTGTTGGTGCCGTGTCTGGTGTGGTGTCTGGTATTGGTGTTGGTGCAGTGTCTTGTGTTGGTGTAATGTCTGGTGTTGGAGTGGTGTCTGGTGTTGGTGCCATGTATGGTTTGGAGGGGGAAGTGGGTTGTGTTGTTGTTTGGGGTGGTGTATACTCACAGGGAGCCGGGGTCACCTTTTCTTCCCTTTTTCTTCTTTTCTTTTTCTTTTTCTGCATTTCAAGTGAACTGGAGAGTGGTGAGGTTGGGTTCTTCTCCCTTGCTGATTCATCCTCAGCGGAGCAGTTTTTCCTTCGCTTGGTCCTTATCTCAATTGGTGTGGGGATCGTTGGTTATTGCTGCTCCTCTGGTTGCTGCTCCTGTTGTTGATGTTGCTGCTGCTGCTTGTCTGGCTGTTGCTGTTGTTGCTGCTGCTTTTGCGGCTTTGGATGCTGCAGCTGTTGTTGTTGCTGCAGCTGCTGTTGCTGCTTCTGCTGATGCTGATGCTTATGTTGTTGCTGCTGCTGTTGTTGTTGTGGCTGCGACTGTTGTTGCTGCTGTTACTGTTAAGCAGGTGGTTGGGTTGATGTGGAGATAGATGTGTTTTTCCGTTTACTCCCTGCCACCGTACTCCATTGATCCTTGGGCTTTGTCAACTCAAGGGCTGATGTTGGTGATTCCTTTGTTTCAGTGGCTGTTGCCACCCCCGGTACTGGAACTGTGTTTACTTGTGGTGCTGGTTGGCTTGGAACTGCTTTTTGGGGGCAGTTCTTTTCCATGTGGCCCTGCTTCAGACAAGACCAGCAGTGAGGGCGCCGACCCTCAACCACCACTGTCATGTTGGCTTTCTTGAAAGATATTGTAGCTGGTATGCCTAGAAAGCCTTCTTTTTTGACACGCATTGCTACTGTATAACTTCCCAGGTGGACACCGTTTTTGGAGCGTGCCGGGTCCATCCGCTCCACCTCTCCAAAATTACTGAGGAAAGCTCCCAGCAGTTCTGTGCATAGATCAGCAGGAGCATTGAATATTTGTACTTGGATTCTCCTCCTGCCCTGATACTCTGGTAGTAACTTAATAACTGCGCATTTAAGTTCTGTGCATGAGAACTTTTCTGCTTCATCCTTGTTGGGGAGCAGTACGTCCCACATCGCGAAGCTCCTCTGGTGTATATACTTGGCGGGTATATTCAGTTTCTGGAGGAGCTCAGCCATTTCCTCTTTTTTCATCCCCTTGAGCTGATTTGCCCAGATGTCCGAAGTGATGAAGGATAGGATCTTGTCCTCCATCGCCTCCCAGTCCCCAGGTATTGACTTGAGGACGTTCTCCTCAATATATTCCTTGTACTTGGTAAGGTACAAGTCTTTATATTCCTGTGGGGAGAGTCTTTTATCAGCGGTTGTACCCCATGCAGATCCCTCTGATGTCTTGGGTGAGGGGTCTTTTGTGGGGTTAAAAGATCGTTCCGTTGTCTTGGAGGTGTTTTCTGAGAACTTTTCCCCCGGTAATGTCTTTTGGGACTGCTGCCCCTTGGTTTGGAGGATCTCGTGGGTGTGCCTCCTCAATTTGGTAATTTGCTCCCTCTTTGGGGGAGCTGCCCTCGTGGGGAGCTTCTCCCTGGGCACTGTCTTTTGGGGCTGCTGCCTCTGCTTTCATGTAGTCCGGACGATACGCGTCTTTGGTTTTGAGTGTTGCTCCCCCCATGTGGGGAGTCGTACTTTGGGGAAGTTTTCATTTCCTTGCCTGGTGTTGTTTCTTTTTTCTCTCTTCCTGTATCTGTGGTTTCCATGGTCAGTCAATGTGTATGGTAAAATCCGAAAAAAAAAAAAAAAATCACTGTTTTGACTGACGTGGAGACAGCGTCCAAAGTGGGGAGCCGACTTTGGCGCCAAAAAGAAGTGGCGCCAAAGGCGGCAAGAGGGGAGATAGAACTGAGAGAGGGGAGTGGGAAGTTAATGGAGGGAAGAGAAAAAGTGTTTCCGACCCTCCCTCGCGGGGAAGGTCGTAAATTATCAGCTCGGATCCCCTCGTGAGGGGGGGGGGAGAGCAAAGAAAGACAGGCAAAGTGGGGGTGCGTACAGAACGCGACCCAAAAAGCTTGTCAGGTGTTCCGGGCACGAGAATGTGTTGCCAGAACAGCTAGCGGTATCAGAATTTTTGTAGGAATTTTTGACACCCCTAACACGAAACTGCGAATACAATATAAAAATCTCGGAATTTCTCTGTTAAAAGTGGGTTATTTATTTTCTTTATGGATTATACTTCCAAAATAAACTATTACAGTTGTTTTAAAAGTAATAGAAATATTTATTTTTTTTTTAAAACAGTAATGAATTTTCCGAACTCAATATTTTTCAATTTTTAAACTCAATATTTTTCAATTTTTAAATTTTAAAAATCTATCAAAATTTTTCTATTAATTCTATTTTTACGATATTTTCAGGGTCAATGTGAAATTTTATGTTCTTTCCAATAAATCGAATATAATATTTTAGATAAACGTTTTTTTTTTAAATTCACGACCCCCCCATCCCAATTTTTAAGTGTCTATTAAAAAGTAAATACTTAATTTAGTAACCCGATGAGTACATAATTATTTACTCACAAATTGAAGAGAAAAGGTCAATACATAATATATTCAAAATTAAAAAAAAAACATAGTGTTCTTTTAGAATTTTACCTGTAAAGTTTGAAGTTTAAAACCTTTTTTTTTTAAACCACGTTATTTGTTTTTTCTTTTTTTTTTTTTTAATGGAACCTTGGTTCTTGCTCCTTTAATTGAAAAAAAAATTAGGGCTTGAATTACATTTTTCGAGGAGTTATAAGCTTGGAAAGACAGGGGGTCGAATAATTCACGCCTCCCATTTTGTAAATGTCTAATAATAATTAATTTAGAACCCGATGAGTACATAATTATTTACTCACAAATTGAAGAGAAAAGGTCAATACATAATATATTCAAATTTAAAACAAAAAAAAACATAGTGTTCTTATAGAATTTTACCTGTAAAGTCCGAAGTTTAAAACCTTTAAAAAAAAAAAAACACGTTTTTTTTTTTGTTTTTTTTTTAATGAAATCTTGGTCCTTGCTCCTTTAATTGAAAAAAAAATTAGGGCTTGAATTGCATTTTTCGAGGAGTTATAAGCTTGGAAAGATGGGGTGGAATTATTCACTATTTTTCACGAAATTTCTGACACCGCTAGAACAGCACTGCCTCACACGATGTAGGTATCAGAACAGATACTTTGATCTTATTTATATATTTTATTATTTTAAAAAATTTGGACATACAATTTTGCAACTGCAACACACAAAAATTTTCAATAACAAAATTATGCACAAGGCCCTATAAGAAATGGGGAGGGGGAGGGTACAGGGTCTTTGTGACTACAGTGACAAAAAATGAATAATGAAGACTTTGGAGTCTTACTCTTGACTGGCAACATTTACCACAATACCTCATTCACTCTGTGGATCGTAATCTAACTAATAAAACCCCAGCGTTTTGAATAACTTTGACATATTTACAAAAAGAAAAAGAAAAAGGTGTCTGTGTGTTGTGTATGCATTTTTTTTTACCACACTTTGATCTTAACCAAAAGACCAAGAAAAAACCGAGAACACTGTTAGCCTTTGAATTAGTTTCGCTTTTTATACGAAAAAGCCGAATCAACATACGAGAAGCCAAAATAGCAATAATTTTGTAAAAGTCGATATAAATAAATCTAGACGCGACGCGCTTTCCCAAATCCTAGATATTATTATCTATGGCCTATATAAACACTTGTAAGCGATAGTAACCCCCCCCTCCCCGGGACCGTGTGCGAGAAAAGCCTTTGCAAGACATACACAAAATGGTCACACACATTTTGCCTTTTATATATATAGAAGATGATACAAAAGTTATATTGATAATATTAACTCATAATAAAGTTACATCGTGTTACATATAGGGGGGAGGTAATTCTGTGGTGAATTTTGAAAGTGCCTAGATTTCTAAAAGTCGTTAAAAGACGCCTAAGCATTAAGGAATTGTCATTCAGAAAAAAAATAAAAATATGTCGTTACACCAACAAAGGTGAGTTTGAATTGAAAAAAGTTTGCTGCATACAAACACCTTAAAACTGGTTTGACTACTAAAACATGCATGGAATTAAAATACGCACAAATACGCCATGTCAACTTTGAAAATGTAACGAACCTCTAAAAAATGTATTTTTTTATATAGTGACGAATTTATCTCTGATAATAAATCAAAGGGTTCTCGTTAATATGCGAGAACAGAAGTACAGTGGAGAAAGAAAAGAACCAACAATGGACAATTTCTAAAAAAGGTTATAAAAACTTGTTTTTTTTGTATTGCAAGTTAAAGTGTATCAACATTAACACTGCATAAAAGCGCACAAAATTAACATTATAGATGAATGAGCTAACAAAATGGCCGTTTTCACGCTCGCTTTATTTACAACTAGCGGGGGTACCCGGCATTGCCCGAGTGTTTGGAGGTGTGTGTGTTGTTAATAAAAGAAACCGGGGGTGCGTGGGGGGTAAAAGTTGGTAGGATTGAACCCGAAGCCCTGAGGCGAAGTTTGAAAATAAAATCGGCCAGCCAGAATGAGTTACTGAAAGATGTTTGAATTTATTTAAGTAAGAACCAAATTGACAGGTGCACACACAGAAGTCGTAGAGCAATAGCTATTCAGCAAATGAGGTCAATGACCAGGTTTGTTTGTTATAAGCGAAGAAAAAAAAGAAAACAACGTTAAAACTTATGCAGAGGGGGGTAATCAAAACATAAGAAAAAACACAAAAAAAACTAATGTAAGGCAAACGAACGATGTTAAATGTAAAAATCGAAAAAACAAAAAAGAAATGGCTTAAATAAGCCTGTTTCGGTATTAAAATTTAAAAAAATCGGTGGGTACCCGGCTGTTTTTGGGTGTGTGGTCGGAGGTGGATAAGTGTTGTGTCTGTATTAATAACAACACGAACGCAGAAAGTAAAGGTAAAACAAATATATTAAGACGAAAAGATAATACATATTTACAAAGGTGCAGTTGTACTGTAGTTGGAAGATTGTCCGGCAGAGAGCGTGTTAAAGTCTTTCATGGAGCAACCGGCACATGCGTCTTGCCTCTCCGGCATTCAAACACAGCTCACCGATCTTGCTGACTTGATACCTTTATCTATATCTTGTTCACCCACGTATGCTAATTAGTGGGCGTTTCCACAACACCCACCTCCCAAGATTTGAAGTCGTGTAGATTTCAATATCTTTTCCTTTTGGGGTTCATTATCATCGGGTCTATAGCCTTTCTTTTCCTTCCCTATCTCCTCGGTTCGGGTATGGTCTGTGGTGGTTCAATATTAAACGTTTTGTATACTATATCAATTGGATCTTCCTGTTCCTCAGGTTTGTCATGTTCGTTGTCCTTCCTATGACATTTTCTCAATTTATTTTGGTGTCTTTGTGTATTCCTTTTGGACCTTTTATCATGTAGATCAAGTCGCCGATAAGTTTATCTACCGTACCCGACTCCCTATATGACATATTATTTTTAAAACATTTAAAATATACCTGATTACCAGGTTTAAACCTTTTACGTGATGTGTGTGTCGTTTTATATACGACTGCTTGCTTTGGTATTAATTTATCAAATGGTTATTTTTATTTTTCTCGCAAACATTAATTCTGCTGACGATAATTTCAATGGTGTATTTGGGTTCTCAGTTATCCTGTATATTTGCAGGAACTGTTGTAATGCTTTATCCATCGGTGTCCCTATCGATTTTTTAAGGGCACACTTTATTGTATCTACGAACCTTTCCGCTAATCCATTTGAGCTAGAATGGAACGGTGGTGTAGTTATATGGTTTACCTGAAACGATTCACAAAAATCCTTGAAAACACTTGAAGTAAATTGTGTTCCGTTATCTGTGACTACAATGTCTGGTACCCCAAAACGTGCAGAAAACTTATTGTGCTATCTGTCGTTGAGTTTTTAACCCGCTTTACTTCCGGCCATCCGGAAAAACTATCTACTATGATTAGGTAGTATTGTCCCTCGATCGGTCCAGCAAAGTCTAGATGAATGCGTGACCATGGATGGTCAGTTTTTTTCCAAGGTTTATGAACTATCGGTGGTGCCTTAGCGGCTAACACACAACCTTTACATTTGTTTACTGTTAATGTAATATCCACATCCATATTACGCCAGTAAACATAACTCCTCATAAGTGTCTTCATCCTATTTATACCCGGGTGTCCTGTATGAAAATCACGTAAGATTTTTTTCTGCAAGGTTTTCGGTACAACCACTCTTTCACTATATAATAGTATTATTATATAGTGAAAGAGTGGTTGTATCATTGCATAAGGAAAATATACTTTGCATTTTTCCGTCATTTTCCCTTAATTTTTCTTTATATGACGTCGTCATTTTCAGCCTCCCTTTTTATATCGGTAAGCGTGACTGGTTATTCTCTTATTATATTCGCCACCATGTTTTTTCTTCATAACTGGAACGTATAGCTGCAATTACTGACTATTCAAAGGTTTCATCCTTTTTCAGCATAAGCCTTGACAATCCATCCGCATGACCTATTTTTCCCGAAAATAGATGTTTTATTTGAAAATCATAATTTAGCAAGATCGTACCCCCAACGGAGTAACCGATTTGCCGTATATACTGGTAAGCCCTTTTTTGAGTCGAAAATAGTCACTAGGGGCTTGTGGTCTGTTTCCAGTATAAAATGTCTCCCGTACAGATGACGGTGGAATTTTGTCACCGCGAAAATAATGCTTAATGCTTCCTTTTCTATTTGGGAGTAAGCCTTCTCTGACGGAATTAGGATCCTTGAAGCGTGCGCTATAGGTTTCTTCGTTCCATCTGAAATGATATGCTGTATATATGCTCCTATACCATACGAGCTCGCGTCACTCGCATCAATTATTTGTAATTTGGCGTCGTAATAAGTTAAGGATAAATCTGACGTCAAAGTCTTTTTAATTTCCTCAAATGAGTCTTGACATTCTTTTGTCCATATCCATGGTGTTTCTTTCTTTAATATTTCGTTCAGCGGAGCTCTTAGGTCGTGCATGCCTTTGATAAATACTTGGTAGTAGTTCGCGAGGCCTAAGAAGCTCTGTAAAGTCGTCATGTTATGTGGTGCTGGCATGTTCCTAATTTCTATCGCTCTTTCTGGATAAGGGCGTCGACCATCTTTACTTATTATTTGTCCTAAATACTTGATTTCGTCTAGACAAAACTCACATTTGTTTTCTATCACCTTGAATCCGTACTCGTTTATTCTTGTGAACACTTGTTTTAAATGCTCTATATGATCACTTATGGACGCGCTCCTTATGATTATGTCATCCAGGTATGCACAAGCACAATCTAAACCGTTCAGCATTGTGTCCATTGCTTGCTGGAATATCGCCGGCGCGACTTTTATCCCGAACGGTAATTGGTTATACTTGAATAACCCTTTGTGTGTGTTAATGCATAAAATTTCTTCTTGCACCCTTACTTGACTTTTTCAGAGTCGGTTTATCCAGTTTTTTCCAAGTGCTAACGTTTATTACCGACAAATCTGCTCCAGAATCAAGTTGAAATTTTATTTGTTTGTCGAAAATATTAACCAGCACATATTTTCGTAAATTGTCTTTCTCTTTGTCGTTTGTTTTCATTTGGTGTACTCTATATTTTGTTCTGCAACAAATACGCTTATGTCCGACTTTGTCGCAATTGAAGCATCTGATATTTTTGTAAGGACAATCCTTTCCCCAATGTTTTTCATCACATCTTCCGCAGTTATTACTTGGTCCCGATTTTCTATAGTTCCTTTGATTTGAATCGTAATTTCGTTAGTTCCTATATCCTAATAAGTGCCCACGACACACCTTGGGTTTCTGGTCCTCATAAAAAGGCTTTACATTATTATTTGTCCTTGGGGCAACGTTGGTGGAAGGTGAATTCTTGTGCATATATGTTTGTTTTAAAAATGGTACAATTTCATCTGCTAAGTAGGCAGTGTCTGGATAAATTTATGACGTAAGAGTTCCTATCCCACGCCTATTTTGCTGGCCGTTACCATCAGATCCTGTAGGTATGCTGACGGTTTACCCGCCCTGGTTGTGGCGCCAATGAGTCTGTTAAACAACTCCGGCTTTGACTGTTCGTGCATGTGTATTACTGCTTCCCTCAGCTCTGCATATTTCCTGGAGTTAATAATTGTGGTAGGCAGGTTTGAGATTAAGCCCGGAGGGAGGTTTGATAGAACATGATAAAATTTCGTGGTCTAGTTGGATATATTTCTCAGCTCAAACACCCGTCAACAGCAGCATGCATAAATCCTGGGATTTTTACAAAGACCGATGACACAGTATCCTCCATTGTAAATTTCGTAGGTTATGCGTCAAGTGGTTAACAGAATTATTTTAGCAGATTGGCACTTTTTGTTATGGAAGTTAATACCTTTTTTTTATGAAACTGTAGATTTCGTAAATTTTGTAAAACAATTTTCTTTTTTGTGTCCAGCTGGATTCAGCACAGGGATTGACCGTAACTCCTGCCATTCTGTTACCTCCCTTTTTATTAACGTAATGTTTATAAGAAGGGCATTTTAGTGCCCTTTTAAAAAAAATGGTTTCGAACTTTCGGCTTTTAATCAGACAAATTATTTGAAGACACAGGCATAGAAATTTTTATTTGTTTCTTTGTGGTTTGATAGCAGTTGATATAAGAAAAGTGGTAGTCTTATTCTACTCCGGGAGTGTTTTTTGTTTTTTTTATGACCTTCACCTTCACCGAGGTGCACGACTTATATGACCTTCACCTTCACTGAGGTGCACGACTTGACACAAAAAAACAACTTCTTAATCAACTGCTAACGCACGCATCACTGTAACGTCCAATGACAACAACAACCTTCTCACTCGACCTGCCTTTTATACCACCCTCTCAATCCCTCCTCTTGGGCATGCGCTCGAAGATTCCTGACAACCTCGAGACTTCTGCTTATAAAAACCCAAGTTTTGTTGTCGCGCATGCCTACACAAGGCACAAACACGTGGGCGTTTGTTTTGTTGGTAAGTACTACCCCCCCCCCCCGATCTGATGATCACATAGAGTGCACTCCGGGGGGTGGCCTCTTAGTTTGCTTGCTTCTGCGAAGGGTGGTATGTACAATCTTGGATTCAGGTTTTGGTTCTGGTTCTGGGTGTGGTTCTGGTTCTGATCCTGCCTGATCAGACAAACTACAACTACCACTCTATTGCTCGGTGACCTCACTTATCAGCAGCTCATCATCTGATTATTCATCGCTCTCTGTAGTTGTGGGATGTACTTCACTAGCTGGGCGAAGATCGCGCACATGGTGTGGGGTTCCATCAACAAGGACCAACTGCTGGCTGACCACTCCAGATATTCATCCTCGCTTGAACTTGGTGGTGCACCGGTTTCCAGGGTGTCTTACCCAAACTGGATCCCCTTACCTTGTATTTATCATGACTCCCCTCGTCGTTTGGCTGGACAGTGTCAATGCCCTTTATCCTAACACGGTATGTGTGTTTGGCATTGGCTGGTGCTGTTGTTAGTGTTTTCCCATCCTTTGGTGTGATGTTATACCAATACGTGGCTTCCGTAATGGTGCATTGCTTTCTGGCAGCAATTCTCTTGATGCTGCGATGGCTCCTCTCAGCAATGCCATTCCCTGATGGCACATGAGCACATCGCAGTTGTAGTCGGACACCCCACTCATTCAACAACTGCCGAACTTGGTAGCTACAAAAAGCAGCATCGTTGTCCGTCAATATCTCTTCCGGCGCACCTCGCTCAGAAAAGATAGATGACAGTTGGCGGACAATATTCGCTGAGTCCTGCCTGGTCATTTGTCGCCACACCGCAAAACGAGTGGGTCCACAGTTGATAAGGGTTAGAAAGGGCTTACCACTGTAATGGGTAATATCCATCGCTACTCATTGCCGCACATGCTCAGCCTCCAATTGCCCCTTCTGCCATTGCTCAGGTGCAGGATCGATAGACTGGCATGCCTCACAGTGCTTGATGATCTGCCTGACATCTGCTCTTGTCACTGCCGGGTCCACACGCCTCGCAAAATACAGAGTTCTTTTGATACCTGGATGTCCACTCTGCACATGAATTCTTTGTATTTGGCATGAGCTAATCGCGCCAACTGTGCAAGATCAAGCAGCAAACTCCACACCTGTCTTCACAGCTTCATACCATTTGTGAGGCACACGGGTTAGTTGGTCTGCACGATTACAGTGTGATGCCACGAGCGTTACACTCACCGACAGGTCATACTCCGATACCAGACTCTTCAGGGTATTTAGCCTCCGCCTGATTAACATCTCACTGGCTGCCTTAGTGCGGACTCTCGTTCGTCCCGAAAGAGTGTCGGACACCCAGTGGTAGACGCAGAGAGAATCCGTGTACAAGTGCAACTTCTTTGACTGTCGTTGCAGTGCCAGATTTAAACCCTTCACAACAGCATCCAGTTCCGCCAGGTTGATATATTAAGCATCATTCACGGGTTGCAGCCAGCACGCGTCTTCAATTACATTTCCACGTTGCTCCAATAACACTCCCAATGCCAAAGAACTAGCATCAACCCACACATCCACAGTGTCCCCATCGACACACCATTCTCCACGGGCAGGGTCCTCCTTATCAACTCTCTTTAGGGTTTCCGTCGTCATCAGAGTTAGAAGAGCATCATCAGATACATCATTCCAACCTGTAGTTACTAAACTTGCCCTGCATTTGATGACGCCCACAGCTGCTCGGAGCCAGCCACATGCTGGTAAGTGACCAATAAGTTTCTCCATGGCACTAAGTTGCTGATACACACTCAGGGTGCCTCCAGCCAATCTCAGGAGAATCACGGAATGCACCCCCTTTACTTCACAGAGGTTGCAGGTCAGCTCAACCCTTTCAACCCAGTCGACAACAGAAGTGGACCCGTCGAATTCGGGTATCAGTTTTAAATCAAACTTTGCCCGAGCCATAGTTGTCCAGGAAAAGAGACAAAACGAAATTGCCAAAATAGCTTATGCCCTTCACCTTCACCGAGGTGCACGACTTATATGATCTTCACCTTCACCGAGGTGCATGACTTGATACAAAAAAAACAACTTCTTAATCAACTACTAATGCACGCGTCACTGTAACGTCCAATGACAACAACAACAACCTTCTCACTTGACCTGCCTTTTATACCACCCTCTCAATCCCTCCTCTTGCGCATGCGCTTGAAGATTCCTGACAACCTCGAGACTTCCGCTTATAAAAACCCAAGTTTTGTTGTCGCGCATGCCTACACAAGGCACAAACACGTGGGCGTTTGTTTTGTTGGTAAGTACGACATTTTTTGCCCTGTTTTGTACTTTCTTTTCGTCTCTTTCTATTTTAATTACCCAATGGGGTTTCGTAACTTAAGATGGCAAGTCTAACTATTTGACTTTTTGTTTTTTATCGTTATTACTGTTGTTGTTGTTGTTGTTGTCGTCGTCTTCGTTGTTGTTGTTGTTGTTGCTGCTGTTGTTGTTGTTTAAATTTAAAAAAAAAATTTTTTTATTTTTTTGGAAGGCGTGACACGTCGGGAGGTTATCATTTTATGGGGTATAGAAGTGGGTTTAGACTCCATAGAAATAAATAAAACAGCCATTATATTTTAAGGGTAAGAAAAGCAGCTTTATTTATTGGTGGGAGGTATGTAGAGAAATTTTGTGAATGTGTGAGAGTGACTTTTCTCTCACACGTTCACAAACTTTCTCTTCTGCCACTAAAACGAACGGTCTCTACATACATGGAGAGAAATCAACAAAAGAAAATGTTCATTAGGTTGTTCTTATCGGTTTAGATGTAAACCAAGTTGGTTTCAATTCACTTGGTGAACCCCTGTAATGGGGGGGGTCATCTCAAACACACAAAAGAGGATTATAATTTTAGAAAGTATCTCCACTCCCGTTGCGCCTACTCTCCTGCCCGATCTGGAATCGCCCAGCACCGAGAAATGAAGCTCGTTTTGTAGTTTCCAGCTTCACGCGCACACGAGACTATGTGAGAACACATGTAATAAAATGCTGGCCGCCATCTTTGTTTTTCCTTTTCTCGGCCTGAACTCACTCGCTGAGCACCCACAGTAAGACTTGTTTTTTCTTAGCTTCTAACCACATGCCTCTCTGATCTCAAGATCATATTTCGTAGTCTCTCATCCACTGTGATGGTCGCCTCTCTCTACTTGGCCTCTGAGATGTCTCGTCTTCCTCCTGTTGCTGCACATTCCCCTCCATTGCTTCGCCTTCCACTGGTCTGATGTCGAGAATATGCCTCGGTACTCCGTCCACCACAATGTTGTTTCTAGTGTTCCTCCCAGTCACGCAACCTCTACTCCATTGTGTGGTGCAGCGCGCCCCCGGTGGCTTCACCCATACCTCATCCCGACTTTAATGGTCCTTGTGGCCTCTGCCTCTCTGCTTGCCGGCTCATCCCTGGGATGTATCCAGGAATATGCGAACGTTGACAGTTGCAGAACCGTCTCTGGCACTTGTCCCAATCTAGGCGACATATTATACCAGTAGACGGCTTGCTCAGGTGAGGTGCCTCCTCTTTTTACAACTGCCTTTATGGTGCGGTGGTTTTCTCCACGATCCCGTTGCCACTGGGTCTGTAGGCAGCTCTGAAAAATTGTTGGATATTCCACCTCCTCATTACTTTCGCCACTGCTAGTGACTTGAATGCGATCCCGTTGTCTGTTAACAGCTCTTCCACGGGACCTCACTCCAAAAACACCTCATTGAGGATTGCTGCTATTTCATTGCCTGTTCCTCCATGTAGCTTCTTCCATAGGGCAAATCGCCCAGGCCTTCAGTCAATCATGGTCAGGTAAAGTCCACCCCTATAATGGGTGACATCACATGCCTGTCTCTCCCAGGTCCACTCACCCCCAATTGACCAGCTTCATGCATGCTTGGAGCAGGATCAATCGACTGACATCTGTCGCATGTCCTGACCACTTGCCTCACTTGCTCCTTGGTGACACTCGGGTCGACTTTCTTCACCAAGTACCACGTCCTCTCTACCCCCATATGGTGCAGATTGTGCAGCTCTCGCATGCTAACATCATCTAGATCCGATGCAGCAACAATTCTAGGTTGCTCTATGCACCTCATTTGGCAAAACCCAACTCTTCTTCACTCTCGTGAGAGCATCTGCTCGGTTCTTCTAAGAAGCCACCATGTCTATGCGAAGCTTCAAACAAAGCTCCTGCATCAGCTCAGCTAGCATCCCAAGCCTGCGCTTCACTAACATCTCTGCTGCCCCTTTCATTCTCATCCTTTTTCGCTTGAAATGAGGGACTTTAGCCAAGCAAACACCGTGGCAGAGTCTGTTTTGATGCAGATGTCACGCAGTCCCCATTTCAAGGCAAGATTGACCTCTTTGATTACCGCATCTAATTCCGCTACATTGATATGACTGACATCATTTTTCTTCTTTAACCATCTTCTGCAACCACTCCTTCAACTTCCAAAACGACCCTTGTTGAAATGCTGCTTGCATCACACCACACGACTCCATCCAATGTTCGCGGTACGTTCCAGGTTCCCCGGACTGGGTCTTGCCATTCTGCTTCTTTTAGGAGCTCTTCCATCATGGCGACCGTTCTTCCTCCCACTTTATCATTCCATCCTCTTCCTTCAGCATGCCTCTTTATGTAGCTGCATGCTGGTCTAAGTCAGCTAGCAACGGGGTAATGTCCGATCAACTTCCCGCATAGGGAAAAAAGTTCCCGTCTGTTGAGCTCTTGCTTCAGTTGCGGGATCTCGTTCTCCCTGCAAAACTCTAGGTTGCTCTATGCACCTCGTTTCGGCCTTAGCCCCAAAGCAACCCCTCTGTCTAATTTTTCCGGCGCTTTGGCGACCAACCCAAACCTCTTCAAATGAGCCACCACCTCCTTGGCAGTTACCAAAGTCTCATTCACCAGAATGTCGTCTATGTATAAACTCACTGCCCCATCTCCTTTTCCCATTGTCTCCAGAATCTTCCTGAGGATAGTTGACATGATCTTGGGTGCCGAATTTAACCCGAACCTCACTCGCGTAAGGCAGTAGGTTTTTCCTTTGTATCTGACTAGCTGGTATTTCCAGAGCTTCTTGGCGATGTGGAGTTGCAAATAGGCAGATTTTAGATCTACCAACGTAGACGTGCCATTCATCTGCCCCCATTCTCTAATGGTCTCACTGCACACATCTATAGTGTTGCCTCCCGTATGGCACTTAACATGGCCGTTCAGCTCTCGGAAATCCAGGACCGGTCATACTTTCCCTTTAGTTGGTTGCAGAACGGCCATCAACGGCAAAATGCCCGACTCAACGTCATCCGTCCAAGGCAGCAGTATACCCTCCTCAATCCATCGGTCCACTTCAAGTTCAAACTCCTTTCTCGCCCCTCCTCTAAGCGAATTAGTGTAGCACGCCACCCTGTTTGTCAGCAATGGCGCTTGATATTTCCAGGCCCACTCCACCCTCCACTGCTCTCCATCATTTTTCTTTCCTCCCCAGCCTTTTTGGTCCCTCTGGGAGCTTGTTCTGTCACCGCGCACTCAGCTAGTCTGAACCTCATGTTGTTGCATGTGATGGTAACGCCTCCAAGTTGGCATATAACATCCATTCCAACGATGGCTTGGACGCCAGGCACCAGATGATCAGTGACAATTGCATGGACCCTCATCCGGTGTTCAGCAATATCAATAGTGACGGTCTTCCTCCCTCGACACTTCACTCACGACCCATCGAATGCCACTACTTCACCCTTCCCTTTCCATCTTCTGACCAGGGTTGTGTGCACCATGGTAGTGGAACAGCCAGTGTCGATCAGGGCCATAACTCCCCATCCTTCCACCATGATCTTCTGCTTGGGGATTTGCTGCAAGTGCGCCACTATTCCCGAATCGGGGTGGCCGCTGGCGTGTCGGCTTCCCCTTGCCAGTTTTCCGAACTCGTGCATTTCACCGCTAAATGGCCTCTCTGATTGCATTTGTAACATACTATCCATTTCAAGAACTTCCTGCAGTCTCTTCTCATGTGTGGTCCCGGGTTCGGCAAACTCCTGCCCACATCCTGCTGTATCGTTGCTGTTGTCCCTCCAGACTCCGTGGGCTGGGTGCTCACCAAGATCTTTGCAGTTTTGAGCAGCTCACTCACATCCAGCATCTCCACTCCCGGGACCTACTGCAAACGTTTCAATATCTCTTCCAGGAACCCGGTAACAAATGTCATTTTAACTACGTGACTCGTGGCGTGTCCTCTGATGCCCAAGAACTTAACCAATCTCCTCATCTCGTTCGCATAGGCATCAACAGATTCACCAGTCCACCTCTTCTCTTTCAGCTTATTAAAGGCCTCGAAAGGCCCCTCTGCAAAAGCTTCGATCAGTCGACCCTTGATGGCGTCCGCGTCACCTTGTTCTTGCTCGCTGAGCTCCAAATAGAGGGCCAGCGCGTCCCCTTCTAGAAACAGTGGTATTACTGCGGCCACATCGTCCAACTTTTGAATCCTTGCCACAAGGTCCACTTTTTTCAGCCATGCCACCACATCACCGTCGCCATTAAAAGGGTTAATCATGTTGCTTAAGCCAGCGTTGGTCATTGCCAAAATAGCTTGAACCTCCATAATGGGGGGGGGTCACCTCAAACACACAAAAAAGGATTATAATTTCAGAAAGTATCTCCACTCCCGTTGTGCCTACTCTCCTATCCGATCTGGAATCGCTCAGCACCGAAAAATGAAGCTCGTTTTGTAGTTTCCAGTTTCATGCGCACATGAGATTATGCGAGAACGTACGTAATAAAATGCTGGCTGCCATCTTTGTTTTTCCTTTTCTTGGCCTGAACTCACTCGCTGAGCACTCACGGTAAGACTTGTTTTTTTTCTTAGCTTCTAACCACACTTTCTTCTGGTTTATATATGAATTAGGCAGCGTTTAGTCATTTAAGGCGTTCGGACCATAACGTGGGAGCAGTACGTCTTTCTGACTTTTGTAACCTACAAGTTCCTTATTTTTTTTGTTTACTGAACAGGTTGTTCATATTCGGCTATCTGGGGTTCTTCCAATTTTTGACTTTCATCCCTTTTTCGGGGCTCCTCCGACAGTGGTGGAAGTCGATCGTCCTTCTTTTCTTTTTCTTCTCTCCCCAAAAACCAAAACCAAAACTCAAAAAGTGCACCAAAAGCAAAACTTCCTTTTTCCCACCAGAAGTCCCACGTTTTCTGGTGCACACCAGACGCCCCTTCTCCCCTCTTTGACCGTGGGTGTTCACCTCTGGTTTGCAGTCAACTCTCACTAATCCCCATAGATATATAAAAACATGCATGGGTACAGTAAACATATTATATCAAACTGCGGAAGCCATCCGTCCAGTGGTTATTTAGACTACTAATAACGAACGAACCAAGAATTACATATAATATACGCAAGCAAGGAGACTCCCTTCCCCTGCGGGCTGCCATATGCCGAGACAACTTCGAAATCCCAGTTCAGCACTTGACAGTCCACAGAAGAAACGAAATGCGTCTCTTGGATTGCAGCAACATCCACTCCCAGGGACAAGAGGTCGTGTTGGAGGTGAGCCGCCCGGCCCGGTGGTCTCAAGCCCCTAGCATCCAAACTGGCCAAATTTAAAGACATGGTACCTACGTTAGGGTGTGTTGCATTTGGCTCCAAAGTTGGTTGGCATAAGGATGCCGACGTTGTATGCGATGCTCAAGGAGGTCAGGTTTATCAAGTCCTTGCTTTCTCACACAATGCCTCCAACGTCGAACGTGGAAAGATCAATTTTAGGGCCCTGTAGAGAGACCTACACTGGGACCCTTCCCTTGCATTGTTTTGACAGTTCGTCAAGGGAGGAGTCGCTTTTTTTAAAAAAGTTCCATTCCTGGAGAGGCCCCTTCAGCTGCCTCCAGAAGTGACCACAAGTTGCTTTTGTAAGCCTCTGGAGTTCTAATGAAAGTTATTAGAAGCGGGGCGTCTGGGAAATTAGAGGGGATGTTAACATCTTTTCCCTCTATCTGTTGACAATCTAGCAGTGGCTTTAAAATATTCCCCTGACGAAGTGAGAGGGCTGTTGCCGCTGTCAGAGGGTCAATTTTACAAAATTCTTGTGTTTTTGTTGGTCCCTCCCTCTCTCGGGTCCATTCATTTCTTTTTCTTTTTTGGGTGGTGATTCGGTTTGCATTGGTATGGGGGTGGGTGTTGGTGGAGTGTCAGGTGTTGGTGTGGTGTGTGTGGTGTCTGGTGTTGGTGCTGTGTTGGGTGTTGGTGTGGTGGTTGGTGTGGTGTTTGGTGTTGGTGCAGTGTATGGTTTTGAGGTGGGGGTGGGTTTTGTTGTTGTTGTTTGGGATGGTGTATGCTCTCAGGGGGTGGGGGCCACCTTTTCTTTCCCTTCCATCTTTTTAACTCTTTTTTTCTTTCTTTTTTGTTCCTCGAATGGACCGGGGAGTGGGGGGGGGTTGTTTTCCCTCCTTCTCGTTGGTAGACTCATCTTCTGAGGAGCAGTCCTTCCTTCTCTTGGTCCCTGATTCAGTTCGTCCAGGGGCCAGTCGTTGTTCCTGGAGTGTTTTTTCTGCTCCTCTTGCTGTTGTTGATGATGCTTCTGCTGCAATTGCTGCTGCTGCTGTTTCGGTTGTGACGTCTTTGGCTGCGGCGGTTGCTGGTCCTTGTGTTCTGGTCACTTGGGCAGTATAGGCTGCAGCAGCTGTTGCTGTTGCTGCGGTGCTTGTTTTCCATCTGCTTGCTGGCTGGAATTGGGGGACTTTGTTTTCCCCTTTCGAGTCACTGTGACCCATCCAATGCTGGGGGATGGGTCCACTGGCTTGGCTGTCATCTCTGGGGAACAAGGCTTGTCGACAGCTGTAGGGGCTTTGGTCGGATTTTTTTGGGGTCAATCCTTTGCCATGTGTCCTTTCTGCTGACAGTGCCAGCAGTGAGGTCTCCGTCCCTCTACTATGACGGATATTATCCCCTCCTCGTACCTCAGTGTCGCTGGTATTTGGTTGAAGCCAGCTTTGTCGAGGCGTATCTTGAGTCTGTAGTCCCCAGTCAGGACGTCCCTCTTGTTGGGGCCACAGACACCACGTCCCCGTACTGGCTGAAGACCGCTCCTAGTTGTTTTGCTCCCAGGAGACAGGGGACGTTCAGTATGGCGACATTGGTGACCGTATGACTAAGGTATTCTGGCTGGAGTTTGATGTTTTTCCAGTGCAGATTAGTTCTATTAGCTGTCTCTTCGGCCTCTCTTTGGTTTGGGAGCAGGACGTCCCACATTGCATAGCTCCTCCTGCATATGTATTTGGCTGGGATCTTCAGATCCAGGAGGTGGTCCATCATGTTGTCCTTGTCTACTCTTGTGAGGCCTCTTTTCTTTGTGTCCGAGGTGATGAAAGACACTATCCTCTTCTTAAGGTCCTCTACGGTGCCTGGAAGGGGTTTTATAATGTTCCCTTCCGTGAGGTCATTGTAAGTGGACCTGAAGAGGTCCCAGTATTCCTGAGGGGACATTTGGGTTTGTGGACCTCATTCAGTGTCTTCCTTACTGGCAATGTGGGTCCAGGACACTGTCGTCTAGCTGGGATGCTGCTGTTGCTGCTTTTGCTGACCTGAGGTTTGTGGTTTGCCTAGTGGGATGAGAGCCGGCCAATCTACTGGTCCCTTCCTCCTGTGTCTCTTTCTTCTTCTTCCTGGGAGAGGGTTGTTGACTCCTGGGTGCCACCTGCTGTAGTCCACCACTGACGGGGGTTGCCTCTGCTGCAGTTTTTGTTACCCGGATGTTGCTGGGTTTCAAACTTGGTTTCTCCCTTTCTGGAGGGGAGGCTAGTTGGGGCTTAGTCTCTTGGGGAGCGTTGAAGCGGGCTGGATCTTTGGTCACCCTGCCGAGGATCTTTAAGGACACTATCGCTTTGTTGATTAGTGCTTTAGTCCTTCTACCTACTCCATCCTCATCATTTTCCCCTTTTTCCGTGAGTGGGGCAACCTCCTGGGGAACTGGAGTGCTACATTTGGGTGATGGTGTGGTGGGCTGAGGAGCCGGGGGTTCCACTGGCTGTGGTCCATCTGTGACGTCCATTGTGTCCTCATCCCTTGATTTTTCCTGGGTGGTTGCCCTCGTGGGGAGTAGGAGTGGAGGAGTCGTATTCGGCCGACGAGGATTGAGGTAATGTTCTTCGTTCCCTCGTCCGCCGTTGCCTTTGCTCCCTCAGCCAGGGAGTGGCCCTCTTGGGGACCAGGTTTTTCACCAGTTGGGGGCTTCTCCAAGGTCGCCGCGGGCTGCGGCCTTACTCTGCCTTTCTCCTCTTCTTCTGGGTAACTGGGAGTTGCTCCCTCCATCAGAGCTTTCTAGAGGAGCAATGTGGTGCATCTGGGGTGGTATGTCCCCTCTACCCGGCATCGTGGAATGGTTTCACTGGCTGCTGACATGGACCAAAGTGTAGCGGGGAGAAACGAAAAAATAGGGGGTGGAGCGGGATCAGAAGAGAACAGAGGTTTGACCTCCCCTTGCGGGGACGTCGGGTTAGCAGCTCGAATCCCCTGTGAGGGGGAAGAGCAGAGAAGGAAGACGCAGTGGGTGCTAGCGGGTCTGAGTGCCGCGTCGCAATTAAGAGAGAGAGAGGATAGACATCTCTGCCCAGAGAGGGGAGCAGAAACGAAACACCCGCACTACCCACGTCACCCTTCCCACAAACAACCCAAGGAAGCGAGAAAGTGAACCTGGTCTGCTCAATCCACTGGGAGAGCAGCGAAGGAAGACAAAGTTTTGAGCCTGGCAGGTCAGAGTGCTACTAAGGCAATTAAGAGAGGAGCGAATAGACCATTTCAACCTCAGAGAAGAGGAGGAAACAAAGTACCCAACAAACTAAAGCTAACCCGACCAGGTCGCGTCCACCAAAGAAAGTGTTGTCAGTCCCGATAGCAACAAACTCCCAAAGAAGGGATCGGTTTTCGGGTCCAGACTACCACACAATGGCGTCGATCCTTGGGGGGGGGGCAAAGAGGGTCCTGACTCCCCAAAAACACTAACAAAAGTTAGTGCATCACAAAAGTGACAAAAGTGACATCTTGAACTTAACCGGGGGGGGGTCAAGTGGCGGAGTGTTACATGATAAGGGCTGTCCCCTTTTCATGTAAGTATAAAAATAGAGAGATTTAGTTAAAAGGAAAATGAAATAGAATAGACGAAATTCAGACCTCGTAATTTAGGTTTAGAAATAGATTACGAGAGAGAATTAGAAAATGGAATGTAAAAACAAACCTTTGTTTAGCTTAGAGATAAAATAGTTTTAAGAAAAGGAATGTGCATTTGTCAATTCTATTATGAAATTGAATTGAGGAATGCAACTATAGGATAATTTAAAAAACATGTTTTTAACATATTGGAAATATAGATTACTGGAAATATAGGTTAAAATTCCTTTTGTAAACAAAGGAAAAAGTTTTGTACACGCATTTCCAGAACACGTGAAAGAAGACACATGTTTTAACATGTGTATGACGTCATGGGAAATGGGAAGTTCTCGATATAGTTAGAAACTTGAGAGTTAAGCGAGAGAGTCTTAGGATGACAGACGACAGTCTGGAGTCCAGAGATGGACAGTAAAACGTCTGGAAGCGAGACGGTCACCTTTGAAACATAGAATGTAAAACTTTGAACTCCTGATTAAGAAAACCACGGAAATAAACGCGTCATGTGTTTTTATAAACGTCGTCTTTGTGTTGTAATTCTACCAAAAAGTAAAGTGAAATTGTCATTATATGTCTTATATATACTGTGTTTTAAAATGTCTTCACATACACAATGTCTCTATGTTATATAATGGAGTCTTATTAAGTGAGTCTTATTAAAGTGCAGTCTTAGAGAGAGATGTTGTAAGAGAGATTCATATATATAAAAAATGTTCATACTTAGAAGTGTTGCTATGAAATGTAGAGTTCACATTGTAGATATGAGATGTGTATGTAAAGACATTTTATAACACATGATATAAAAGACATATAATAACAATTTTCACTTTACCTTTTGGTAGAATTACAGCACAAAGACGTCTCGCTTCTAGACGTTCGACTGTCCATGTCTGGACTGTCGTCTGTCGTCCTCAGACTCTCTCTCTGTTTCCTCTCCAGTTTTTCTCAAGTTTCTAACTATATCTAGAACTTCCCATTTTCCATGACGTCATACACATGTTAAAACATGTGTCTTCTTTCACACATGCGTGTCCAAAACTTTTTCCTTTGTTTACAAAAGGAATTTTAACCTATATTCCCAGTAACCTATTTTTCCAATATGTTAAAAACATGTTTATTAAATTATCTTGTATAGTTGCATACCTTCCATTGCATTTTCATAACAAAATTGACAATGCACATTCTTTTCTTGAAACTATTTTATCTCTAAGCTAAACAATGGTTTGTTTTACATTCCATTTACTAATTCTCTCTCGTAATCTATTTTCTAAACCTAAATTACGAGATTCGAATTTTGTCTATTCTATTTCCTTTTTATTTTAACTAAATCTCTCTATTTTTATACTTGCACGAAAAGGGGACAGCCCTTATCATGTAACATCTACATCTCATATCTACAATGTGAACACTAAGACTGTCTCAACACTGTCTCCTCACTCTACTACACTTCTAAGTATGACCATTTCATATATATGAATCTCTTCATAACACGAACAAAGAACGCAACATCTCTCTTAATAAGACTCTCTAAGACTCACTTTTAATAAGACTTCCTAACAACGAACAATAACAACAATAATAATAATAATAATAATAATAATAATAACAAAATATAACAGGAGTACTTTGAATAAAAATCAAAAATGAGGTAACTGGGAAAACAGATACAAGACTTTGATCTTCATACTTAATTTATTCCGTTTAAAGAAAAATTACAATTCAAAAAATTCCAATATAAAATAAAAAATTTAAAAAGGTAAAATCTCCAAAAGACAAAACAAATTCAGGCATAAGGCTCTATAAGATCTGGGGAGGGGAGTGTTGCAAGGTCTTTGTTACTAAAGTGAAAATGGAGTCTTTGGCGACTTTACTCTTGACTGGCAACATTTACCACAATACCTCATTCACTCCGTGGACTATAAACTAACTAATGAAAAACCCCAGCGTTTTTGCAAGAAAGGATATATATACAATTTCTGTATGTGTGTGTGTGTGTGTATGTGTGTGTGTGTGCACATCTAAAAGATTTTTTTTTATTTAATTAAAATGTGTGTGTATGTGTGTGTGAAAAAGTTCAATTCATTGGAAAATAAAAAGTTCTTGAATATGAAAGAAAAACAGTTCGTATTGGGGAGTGGGGAATCTAGAAAAAATATACAAAAAATAAAATTGCCTAGTGCATTGTTAGTAAGGTCCCTCCTTGAGCTAATCTAGGAAGTTAGATCACCTACTGATTTTCCGGGACACCAAAAACAAGCGGGAAGATCCCTAGTGAGGATTGGGAAGAATTCATATCGGGTGTAGGAAGGAAAAATAAATAGATTATCAAAAACAAAAAGAGGAAGATGGGTAGGGGGGGTAGGCGGCGACATCGAGTAGGGGTTGACCAGGGTGTGATAAAACAAAAAGATAGGGGGGGGGTAGTGGTAGGGTAGCTTCGGAGGGTTCTTTAGTGCCAAAAAACAAACAATCGGGGGACAGGATCTCATTTGTACCACCAGTCAAGAGTCTCTTTATTTTTTATTTGTTTAACCTAGCGGGATGGGCTCCGTAGAACCCAGTACTGCGTGTGCCATGCTTATGGTGGTAACACGAATTCAAACTTGGCACCTTGTCGGATGCACAAGCTAGCGTCATGCACCCACCTCTTGTCAAAGGCCCCTCGAGGCAACCTCTTCCAATCGCATCTGATCTTTACTTTAAGCAGATGTTTAAAATAAACGATTAGATCCCGATCCAGAACAGATATCCCTTCGCGGACTCGCTTGAGGCGTGTGATCCATATGAACATCCTCGCTACTGCTAGTATCGCTAGAAAAACCATTCTTTTCTCCTTAGGCAGCGGCGGATCAATGTTCTCCACAAAATATGACTCGTCGAGTTCAAGCCAGCACTTGGCATCGATGCGAGCTGTTACCTCATTGACGTACCCTAGAAGGGTCTTGAACCTGCTGCAGCAGAAAAAGGCATGACCGGCTGTTTCCCTCATGTCCTCGTCACAGTGCAGGCAGTAGACCCGGGTTTCTTCATTGTAAAGGTTGAGTTCTTCAAGGAGGGGCAGTGCATTCCAGACAAGTCGCCAGGTAAGGGGAAATTCCGAGTTTGTAAGAAAGTCCCGTCCCGGCGCCCAACTCCACTGGGAGCAGACCTCCTCTAACAACATCCCCGTCTGTTTCACTAGCGGTTCCTTTGTGCTATGCCCTGCTAGCTCCTGATAAAGCCTGTTCCTAGACTGTTCAAGGACACTGGTCCCCGGGAATGCTCTAAGTGCGGACCGGCATTCGGCATAGAATCCTTGTTCCCCATTCGGTCTCGGCCGAGCTTTGACCGAGGGGTCAGGTGTTAGATTAGAAAACGAGCTTCTAACCGCAGTGACCCATGGAACGTCTATGTACAACGAACTGCTCAGGAAGGTCAACCTCTTTGCATGCTTGTGACACAGGAAATCGGGCAGTCCCAAGCCTCCCTCACTCGAATTTCAAACACAGACCTCACTGCAAACATAATGCTAACCTTCATTCCACAAGAGTGTGTCGAGGTGATCCTGTAAGCTGGTTCGTCATTTTGCAGGGAGGGGAAGTATACACTCACGGTAAAGGATGAGCAGAAAGACGTATGTAGCACAGGCCTCCACCTGACTCTTCAAGGACAATTTCCTTCGAACCCAAGTCTTGACAGAGGATTCGACCTTGGCTTCTACTTCTGACCAGTTTTTCTTCAGCTGAAGACCTGGTCTGAACCACACAGCGAGGATCTGGACCAGGCCGTCGGTCCAACTGAAGATGTCCGGAAGCAAATTTACTCCAGTCCAAGCACCCAACCGCAGACCCACCGGCTTACTGTGATTGAAGACGGCCCCCGTAACTTCTTTGTATCGAGTGAGTGCCTCGGTGACCGCTTGATTGTCCGTGAGGCAAGACACAAACACTGTGACGTCATCAACGAACGCAGAGACCCTGGCTCGTGTGCCTCCAGGGAGAGCTATCCCGCGCAGGACTGGTGTAGTCGCCTTGTCCCTTAACTTGCGAAGGAGGGATTCCAAGGCCAGGATGTACAAGAGAAGGTACAGTGGACAACTTTGTCGCACCGAACAGGAGACAGCGAATGACTCCGACAGCTTACCATTGATCTGCACCGCTACCGTCGGCCTATCATACAGTACAAAGATTGCGGAAGTTCGGATTAAAACCGCCAGCCTCCAGCACAGATCCCAGGAACCGATGGTCGACCCTATCAAAAGCCTTGGACTGATCCAAACTGATCAGTGCGGCCTCGGCGTCGTCTTCTGTCCCCTCTATGATCGTGCATATCAGATGAAGATTGTCCTGAATCGATCTCCCCTTCACAGCATAGCTCTGGTCTGGTTCAATCAAGTCAGTGATGACAACCTGCAGCTGATTCGCAAGAACCTTGGCCAAAATCTTTAACTCTGTGTTTAGCAGATTCAAGGGCCATAAATCGTCTAAATCTTCCTCCCAACCATGCCGTTGACCTTTCCTCAGCAATGTGATCACTCCCTTGGTCATCTGCCCATGAATGGAGTCTTGAACAAACCAATGGTTGAACATATCCTTCAGAATAGGGACCAACATGGGCGACAGCCTCAAGTAGAATGGCAGACCATCAAGCCCCGGGGACTTGTTGCAGCCAACCTGCTTCAACGCAGTAATGATCTCATGTTCTGTGACAAGACCATCACAGCTAGCCACTTGAGCCGCCATGAGGCGAGGCGAGTCGGCCAAATAGCTACCAAACTCTTTAACCCTGAGTCTGGGTCGTTGGGTGAAGTGCTCCAATAGATGCTTTCGAAACCTCTCGCAAATCTCCCGCGTCGACACGAGGGCGTGCCCTTCCAGGTCGTTTACTTTTTGAATGTACCCGTCCGAGCCGTGCCTTAGAGCAGCCTTATGCTCAACAGTGTCTACATTAACAGCCTCGTTCGAGACTTTCATTAGCCTAGCACTAACTATCTGGCCCTCATACCGCTCGCTAGCCAAGCGGTTGAGGTCTTGTTTAACTAGTGCTATCTCTAGGGTGTCCATCCTCCCTCCACTGCCCGGGTAAGCCTATTCTCTATACGCTTCTTAGCCTTAGCTTTATCCAGCATGAGGCGTTGGCTGTACTGGACCGAGAAGCATCTAATCTTAGCCTTGAGACTAACCCACCACTTACTCCCAGTAACCGCCCCCACTAATGCCTGTTAGATTATCTCTGTAACCTTCAACCGGTAGTCCTCCAGCTCCAACAAGGTGCTGTTGAACTTCCAGTATCCGGCCAGTTTAGGCCTAGAGCTCAAGTTCAGACGGGCCATATGGTCGGGGGTTTATGGTCCGAGTATCCTAAAAAGTGGAACGTGGGGCAAGATAGAAAATCTACATCGCGTCTTCTAACTAACATCCGATCCAAGTAAGTACTTGGATGGGAAGGCAATTTAGGATGCCACGTCCACATCTCCCACCCCGCGTGATCCAGGCGAAATCTGTTGACCAGGGGAAAGTGAGTTTGAGTGCCCTGTAAAAGGAGGGGTGAGCATAAACTGGGATTCTTCCCTCGCGTTTGTATATGATATTGTTCAGTGAGGGATGCTCCCTATCCACCAGCTGCTGGCCTGGGATAGCATTCTTTGCTGCATCTATCATGGCCCAGAGAGCTTCAGTCCTAGCATCCTTGTTGACCCTAATGAAAGTGGTCAACAATGGAACGTTCTTGAATTTGGTTGGGTCGGCGACGTTGTTGCCACCGACATATACAAAGTTCCTCAATTTGTTGTACCGGACCTTCTGCTGGCCTTTGAGGTCAGGTATTGATTGTAGAGGGTCCAGTTCACAAATCCTTTCCCCTGGTAGGAAAGGGAGTTTTTTCATCTGCTCCATGCGGACTGGTGGTGTAGGTTTTTCCTTGGCCTGGGGAGGAGGTAGAGTGGGGATAGGAGTGACAGGAGTTGGGGGTGTAGGTTTTTTTGGGTTGGTGTCTACCCTATCCGGGGATGGGTTACGTGAAACTGTTCTGGGGGAGCTTGGGTGGGAGGGGGCCGGTTCCACTGGTTATTGGGGGTGGGGGGTGTGGGGAGTTCAGCCTCTGTTGTTTTATTATTGTCTTTGTGGGTGGGAGTGTCTCTTTTAGTCTTGCAGCTCTTCCTCCTCTTGCTCGTCTTTTTGTGACTGTTGCTGTAGCTGCTTCCTCTGCATCTGTGGTTGCCTCTACTCCGTCCAACACGATCTCTTCCTCAGAATCTTGGAGCTTCCTTTTGTTTGAGGAAGAGGATGCCTGTGTGTCCATCAGTGTTATGTCGGGCTGGATTTTTGTCACTATTGGCTTGGGCAGGTTTTTGCTGGCTCTGCCTTTCTTAGTTACCATCACCAAACCTGCTTCTACTACTGGACTGGCGTTTACTGCAGCTGGGGCTGTGGTTTGTGTTGAGGCTTGGGCTTCTGCTGGAGTTTTGGCCGGTGCTTTGGTGGGGGCTTTTCCGGGGCTCTGGCTGGTTGTTTTTTGGAACAGTCCTTTGCCATGTGTCCCATGTGCTAACAATGCCAGCAGTGTAGCCTTCTCCCCTGCACGATCAGTGTCATGGTCAAGTCCCCAAACTTGAGCATGGCTGGAAGGGTGTCGAATTCGACCTTGTCCAGAACCATTCGGACTTTGCAATCCCCGGTCATCACGTTGCATTGACTGTGGGATGGGATGACAGCTTACACATGCTGTACTGGCTCATTATGGCACCGAGCTCCCTTCCGGTCATGTAGCACGGGACATTTAAGACTGAGACTGAGGCCTCGCGAAGCGATTCTTTTATTCAAATATACCGGCTGGAGCCAAATATTTCTGGTTCTGTGGTCGGTCATAGCCATTCTTTTTGCCTCTTCTTGACTGGGGAGCAGGATGTCCCACATGGCGAAACTTCTTCTACATACGTAGCTGACCGGTATGTTCAGTCCAATGAGGAGTTCCACCATGGTGTCTTTTTTGACACCTGTTAAGCTCCTGATCTTAAGGTCGGAGGTGACCAGGGAGAGAACTCTCTTCCCCAGCTCTTCGATTTGTCCCGGAAGGGGTTGGATGTTTATTCCATCTGTGACGGCCTTGTAAGTTGAGTTGAAGAGCTCTCTGTACTCTTCAGGTGTCATCTGCTCCTGGTTCTGTGGGCCCCATGTCGCTGTTCCGTCCTGTTTGGTGTTGGACGGACCAGGGTGTGGCCTCTGTTTCTTCCTTTTTCTGCTGTTATGACTGCTGCTGCTGTTTAGTTGCCTTGTTTGGAGTTAGGCTTGACCAGTCCTCCTGGAGGTGTCGTGCACTGGTTGTGGCCTAATCTCTGGCCCCCACCCTTGGTTTTGCCCAGAGATTGTGGAGTGGGCTTCTTCTCCGCAGGCTTGGTGGTCAGAGGGTTGCATTTTGGGACTTTGGGTGGAGTTGGCATGTTTAGGGAGGCTTTGGCCGGTGAAGGTGCCCTGTATTCCCCCCCAAGAATCTTGAGCGATGCTAGGGTGTCTCTGAACAGTGCTCTGGTTCTACAGGCAACACCATCCTCGTCTTCCTCCATTTCTGGTATCGGGGAGTTGTCCTCTTGGGGAGCTGGTGTTGGGTGACCAGAAATCGATTGGGAGACCGGTGATACCACAGGCTGTGGTCCATAAGTGTCGTCTTTGGTTTCCTCATCTCCAGCTTCTCTTTACTCTTCTGCCGGGAGGTTGTCCTCTTGGGGATTAGGAGTGGGGAGGTCTTCTCTGGCTGACAAGGATTGAGGTGGAACCGGTGTTGCTGGGTGTGTACCACCGAGTTTGAGGTTGCCCTCCTGGTGTTGGCGCTGCCTAGGTTACCACGGGCTGCGGCCCTACCCTGGCCCTCTCCTCCTCATCATCCCTCGTGGGAGGTGCTCCCTCTGATGAGGAGTATTCGAGTAGTGCGATGTGGCGCATCTGGGGTGTTATACACCTTTTTCCTGGCATCGTGATGACAAAACTGCACCGGCGCGGATGAAAGTGTAGCGGGGGAGAAAAGAAAATGCAAGGAAATGGGGGGGGGTGGAGGGGAGTAGTGAGATCAGAAGAGAGAAAGTGGATTGACCTCGGTGCTAGCGAGTCAGAGTGCCGCGTCACAGTTAAGAGAGAGAGAGAGAGGGGATAGACATCTCTGTCCAGAGAGGGGAGCAGAAACGATACACCCGCCCTACCCACGTCACCCTACCCACAAACAACTCCAAGGGAGCGAGAAAGTGAACCCAGTCTGCTCAATCCACTGGGAGAGCAGCGAAGAAAGACAAAGTTTTTGGCCTGGCAGGTCAGAGTGCTGCTCAGAGAGGAGAGAATAGACCATTTCAACCTCAGAGGAGAGGAGGAAACGAAGTACCCAACAAACTAAAGCTAACCCGACCAGGTCGCGTCTACCAAAGAAAGTGTTGTCGGTCCTGAAAACAGCAAACTCCCAAAGAAGGGATCGGTTTTCGGGTCCAGACTACCACACAATGGCGTCAGTTCTGGGGGAGCGAAAAGGGTCCAGACTCCCCAAAGAGGGGGTCGGTCCCACTAACAAAGGTTAGTAAAGTCACAAAAGTGACAAAAGTGAAAGCCTTAAACTTGACTGGTGGGTCAAGTGGCGGACCTCTTGAAAAAAATCAACTGGGAGAACAGATACTACACTTTGATCTTTATATTTAATTTATTTCGTTTAAAGAAAAAAATTACAATTAAAAAAATTCCAATATAAAATTAAAAAATTTAAAAAAGGAAAATCTCCAAAAGACAAAACAAATTTAGGCACAAGGCCCTATAAGATCTGGGGAAGGGAGTGTTGCAGGGTCTTTGTAACTAAAGTAAAAATTGGAGCCTGTGGCGACTTTACTCTTGACTGGCAACATTTACCACAATACCTCATTCACTCTGTGGAATCTAAACTAACTAATGAAAACCCCAGCGTTTTTGCAAAAAGGATATATATATATACAATTTCTGTGTGTGTGTGTGTATGTGTGCATTTTTTTTTTTATTAAATAAAATGTGTGTGTGTGAAAAAAAAGTTCAATTCATTGAAAAATAAAAAGTTCTTGAATTTGGAAGAAAAACAGTTTGTATTGGGGAGTGGGAAATCTAGAAGAAATATACTAAAAAAATAAAAATGTCCTAGTGCATTGTTAGTAAGGCCCCTCCCTGAGCTAATCTAGAAAGTTAGATCACCTACTGTTTTCCGGGGCACCGAAAACAAGCGGGGAGATCGCTAATGGGGATTGGGAAGAATTCATATTGGGTGTAGGGAGTAAAATAAATAGATTGTTAAAAACAAAAAAGGAGAATATATTAGGTGGCGACCTTCGAGTAGGGGTTGACCAGGGGATGATAAAAACAAACAAATAGGGGGGGTAGTGGTAGGGTAGCCTCGGAAGGTTCTCTAGTGCCAAAAAACAAACAATCGGGGGACAGGATCTCATTTGTACCACCAGTCAAGAGTCTCTTTATTTTTTATTTGTCTAACCTAGCGGGATGGGCTCCGTAGGACCCAGTACCGCATGTGTCATGCCTATAGTGGTAACATGAATTCAAACTTAGCGCCTCGTCGGATGCACAAGCTAGCGTCATGCACCCACCTCTTGTCAAAGGCCACTCAAAGCAATCTCTTCCAATCGCATCTGATCTTTAAGCAGATGTTTAAAGTAGACGATCAGATCCCGGTCCGGAACAGATATCCCTTCGCGGACTCGCTTGAGGCGTGTGATCCATATGACCATCCTCGCTACTGCTAGTATCGCTAGAAAAACCATTCTTTTCTCCTTAGGCAGCGGCGGATCAATGTTCTCCACAAAATATGACTCGTCGAGTTCAAGCCAGCACTTGGCATCGATGCGAGTCGTTACCTCATTGAGGAGGGTCTTGAGCCTGCTGCAGCAGAAAAAGGCATGACCGGCTGTTTCTCTCATGTCTTCGTCGCAGCGCAGGCAGTAGACCTGGGTTTCTTCATTGTAAAGGTTGAGTTCTTCAAGGAGGGGTAGTGCGTTCTGGACAAGTCGCCAGGTAAGGGGAAATTCCGAGTTTGTAAGAAAGTCCCGTCCTGGCTCCCAACTCCACTGGGAGCGGACCTCCTCCAACGACATCCACGTCCGCTTCAATAGTGGTTCCTTTGTGCTATGTCCTACTAGCTCCCGATAAAGCCTGTTCCTAGACTGTTCAAGGACACTGGTCCCCGGCAACACTCTAAGTGCGGACCGGCATTCGGCATAGAATGTTTGTTCCCCCCTCGGTCGAAGCACGGTGGAGACTGAGGGGTCAGGTGTGAGATTGGAAAATGAGCTTTCAACTGCAGTGACCCATGGAACGTCTACGTACAACAAATGGCTCAGAGAGGCCAACCTCTCTGCGTGCTTGTGACACAGGAGATCGGACAGTCCTAAGCCTCCCTTGCTCAGATTTCAAACACAGAACATAATGCTTACCCTCGTTCCACAAGAGTGTGTTGAGGTGCTCCTGTAAGCTGATTCAGCGTTTTGCAGGGAGGGGAAGTACAGACAGACGGTAAAGGATGAGCAGAAAGACATATGTAGCACAGGCCTCCGCCCGACCCTTCAAGGACAATTTCCTTCGAACCCAAGTCTTAACAGAGGATTCGACCTTGGCCTCTACTTCCGACCAGTTTTTCTTCAGCTCGAGACCCGGTCCGAACGACACACAAAGGATCTGGACCGGGCCGTCAGTCCAACTGAAGATGCCTGGAAGCGAATTTACTCCGGTCCAGGCACCCAACCGCAGACCTATCGACTTACTGCGATTGAAGACGGCCCCCGTAACTTCTTCGTATCGAGCGAGCGCCTCAGTGACCATTTGAATGTTCACGAAGAGCTATCCCGCGCAGGACTGGTGTAGTCGCCTCGTCCCTTAACTTGCGAAGGAGGGGTTCCAACGCCAGGATGTACAAGAGAGGAGACAGCGGACAACCCTGTCGCACCGACCGGGAGACGGCGAAAGACTCCAACAGCTTACCGTTGATCTGCACCGCTACCGTCGGCCTCTCATACAGTACAGAGATCCACTTGCGGAAGTCCGGATTAAATCAGGCGGCCTCCAGCACAGATCCTAGGAACCTATGGTCGACCCTATCGAAAGTCTTGGACTGATCCAAACTGATCAGTGCGGCCTCTGCATCGTCTTCTGTCCCCTCTATGATCGTGCGTATCAGATGAAGATTGTCCTGAATCGATCTCCCCTTCACAGCATAGCTCTGGTCTGGTTCAATCAAGTCAGTGATGACAACCTGCAACCGATTTGCGAGAACCTTGGCCAAAATCTTTAACTCTGTGTTTAGCAGAGTCAAGTGCCTGAAATCGTCTAAATCTTCCTCCCAACCATGCCGTTGACCTTTCCTCAGCAATGTGATCACTCCCTTGGTCATCTGCCCAGGGATGGAGCCCTGAAAAAAACCAATGGTTGAACATATCCTTCAGAATAGGGACCAACATGGGCGACAGCCTCAAGTAGAATTCATAGGGTAGACCATCAAGCCCCGGGAACTTGTTGCAGCCAACCTGCTTCAACGCAGTAATGATCTCATGTTCTGCGACAAGACCATCACAGCTAGCCGCTCGACTGCCATGAGGCGGGGCGAGTCGGCTAAATAGCTGCCAAACACTTCGACCCTGAGTCTGGGTAGTTGGGTGAAGCGCTTCGATAGATGCTTTCGAAACCCCTCGCAAATCTCCCACGTCGACACGAAGGCGTGCTCTTCCAGGTCGTTTACCTTTTGAATGTACCCGTCCGAGCCGTGCCTTAGAGCAGCCTTATGCTTAACAGAATTTACATTAACAGCCTCGTTCGAGACTTTCATTAGCCTAGCACTAACTATCTGGCCCTCATACCGCTCGCTAGCCAAGCGGTTGAGGTCTTGTTTAGCTAGTGCTATCTCTAGGGTTCCCCCCCACCTCCACCGCCTGGGTCAGCCTATTCTCTATACGCTTCTTGGCCTTAGCCTTATCTAGCGCGAGGCGTTGGCTGTACTGGACCGAGAAGCATCTAATCTTAGCCTTGAGACTAACCCACCACTTACTCCCAGTAACCGCCCCCACTAATGCCTCTTAGATTATCTCTGTAACCTTCAACCGGTAGTCCTCCAGCTCCAACAAGGTGCTGTGGAACTTCTAGTATCCGGCCAGAGGTCAAGTTCAGGCGGGCCATAACTAGTTTATGGTCCGAGTGTCCTAAAAAGTGGAACATGCGCCATGTCCACCAGCTGCGACTATCCGGAACACACTGCTATTAATGGTAACATCGACGACAATCGCCAGCCTGTCCTCGTCTGCGTGAATAACATTCACTGACGCTGATAGGGTGCGATTTACTAGCAAGGAGATTCCACGACTGTAGGTATTGCCATATGCTGAGTAAACATCGTAATCGTTCACCAGCACCTGACAATCCCCGTTACAAATAAAGTGGGTCTCCTGTATAGCGGCAATATCTACCTTGAGGGACACCAGATCTCTCAGTACGCGCGCGCCCTTGCTTCGACATCTGAGGCCCCTCACATTATAAGTAGCCAAGTCTAAAGCCATGGTCACCTACTTTATTCAGTGTCACACACGTGCCTGAAATCCTCGGGGGTGAGGACGTAGCAGGCCTGTCCAAAGCTTCTGGTCAGTAAGTCTGCAGAGGGTACTCCATTCTTGGCCACGCCTCCCACGT
The DNA here is from genome assembly GCF_053919585.1 of Euprymna scolopes. Taxonomy (NCBI): domain Eukaryota; kingdom Metazoa; phylum Mollusca; class Cephalopoda; order Sepiida; family Sepiolidae; genus Euprymna; species Euprymna scolopes. The sequence goes on from NC_136519.1 coordinate 63,025,605, forward strand.
CCGGGGAGAAAATTAATTTTAACGCCCTGTAGAAGGAGGGGTGAATATATACAGGGACTCTGCCCTCACATTTAAAAAGTAAATTGTTTAGCGAAGGATGCGCCGTGTCCACCAGCTGCTGGCCTGGGATTGCATCCTTCGTGGCATCTATCCACGCCCAGAGGGCCTCAGTCCTGGAATCCTTGTTGACCCTAATAAATGTGGTCAACAAGGGAGCGTCCTTGAACTTGGTTGGGTCGGTGACATTATCGCCACCGACATACAGAAAGTTCTTTAGTTGTGTATAATGGACCTTCTGTTGTTGGCTGCATTCACATATCCTTCCTCCTGGAAGGAAGGGAAGTCTCTTTGTCCGCTCCATGCGGATTGGTGGGGTGGGTTTTTACTTGACTTGAGAGGGAGTGGGTGCAGGGGGAGTAGGGGAGGGGATATCGGGTGTTGGGATGTATGGTGGCGGGGGAGGTTGTTTTTAGGGGTCGTTACTCGACCTTTCTGAGGATGGATTGCGTGGTAATGTTCTTGGGGAGGGGGGACATTGCTCTGGCTATTTGGGGGAGTGGGATATTGGGGGTTCAGCCTCGGCTGGTTGGATATTGTCTTTGGGGTTGGGGGTGTCTCCCTTGGATCTCCTGCTTTTCCCCCTCTTCGTCGTTCTCTTGCTGACTGCTGCCTCTGATGTTGTCTCTTCTGTGTCTGTGGCTGTCTCTAGACCCTCCAATGCGATCTCTTCCTCAGAGTCTTGGAGCTTCCTCTTGTTTGAGGAAGAGGGCGCCTGAGTGTCCATTGGGGTGATTTCGGGTTGGGTTTTGGTAGTTATTGGTTTGGGCAGATTTTTGTTGGGTCTGCCCTTCCTTGTGACCGTTGCCCAACCCGCTTCTGCTGCCGGGTTGGAATTGCCTGCGGCTAGTGCTGTGGCTGGGGCTGTGGCTTGTACCTCTGCTGGGGTTTTGGCGGGTGTTTTGGTGGGGACTTTTCCCTGGAGGTTGGCTGGTTGCCTTTTAGGACAGTCCTTGGCCATGTGTCCCCTCAACTGGCAGTGCCAGCAGTGAGATTTTCTCCCCTCCACGATCAGTGTCATAGTCTGCTCTCCAAACTTGAGCATGGCTGGAATGTTGTCAAAACTGTCCTTGCCCAGGACCATCCGAACTTTGTAGTCCCCGATAAAAACGTTGCGTCGACTGTGGGCTGGGGCGACTGCCTCCATCTCACCATACTGACTCAGTATGGCCCTGACTTGGTTTCTGGTCATATAGCACGGGACGTTCAGTACTAAGACAGTGGTGTTCCTCCCACTGAGGTATACTGGCTGGAGCCGAATGTTCTTGCTTCTGTGTTTGGTCCTGGCCAGTCTTTTTGCATCCTCCTCTTTGGGGAGCAGAATGTCCCACATGGCGAAACTCCTCCTGCATATATAATTTGCCAGAATGTTCAAGTCAATGAGGATTTCCACCATGGTGTCTTTGTTGACACCTGTTAAACTCCTAGTCTTGAGGTCAGAGGTGATCAGGGAGAGAACTCCAATTTTTCAATCTGTCCCGGAAGGGGTATGATGGTTGTTCCCTTCATGACATCCTTGTAAGTGGAGTTGAAGAGTTCCCTATAATCATCGGGTGTCATCTGCTCCAGCTCTGGAGGGCCCCATGCCGTATTCTCGTCCTGTTTGGTGTTGGACGGACCGGGGAGGGGATCGGCTGCCACTGCCTTTTCTTTCTGCTGCTGGCTCTGTTGTTGCTGCTGCTTGGCCCTTTTGTTTGGGGCTAACTCTGGCCAGTCCTCCTGTGGTGTCGTAGACTGGTTTTGGCCTTCTGGTCCGTTTCCTTCCTTTTGCCTGAAGATTGAGTCATGGGATTTCTCCCATCGGGCTTTATTGTCGGTGGGTTGGTTTTCGGGGCTTTCGGTGGTGTCGGACTGTTTTGAGGAGCTTTGGGCGGTAGTGCCTTATATTCCCCTCCCCCCCGAGAGCCTTTAGCAATTCCAAAGTGTCCCTGAAAAGCACTTGGGTTCTATGGGCAACTCTGTCTTCATCATCTTTCCCTTCGGGCGTTGGGGAGCTGCCCTCATGGGGAGTAGGTGCTTGGTGGCTGGAGGAGGGCTGGGAGACTGGGGGTGCCACGGGCTGTGAGCCACTATTGTTGCCTTCAGCCTCCTCGTCTTCAACTTCTCTCTGTTTATCTGCCAAGAGACTGTCCTCGTGGGGAGCAGGAGTGGTGGGGTCTTCTCTGGCCGACGAGGATTGAGATGGAGGGGGGGTTCGTTGGGAGTGGTACCCCGGAAAGGTGCCTCTTTCCTTCGTCAGCCGCCTTCCTGGTCCCTTTCCTCTTGGGGTGGTCCTCTTGGGGAGCCTGGGCGGGAGTGCTTTGTCAGTTTAATTACTTCCTGACTGGAGAACTCCTTCAACACTCGCCCAAATGGGAACTTGGAATAATAGTCCGCAATGAGCATAAAGTTGAGACCTTCAATATGAAATAAGTCGGTAGCCACTATCTGCCATGGCCTCACTGGAATCTCATGGGGCATCAGGGCTTCAGCACTTTGCATTTTTTGGTGCTGCTGGCAAATGGTACATTGTTGTACTATATTGTCGATGTCTTTGTTAATGTTGGGCCAAAAAATGCAACTTTTGGCTCAGAATTTACATTTCTCCATCCCTTGGTGCCCATAATGTATTTTCTGTAATACCTCTTGTTGCATCGATTTCGGTATTATTATTCTGTTTGCTTTCAATAATATGCCATTTTCAATGGACAGTCCGTCTCGATAGGGCCAATAAGGTTTCATATTCTTGCCCATTTCTCTGAGAGTGTCGGGCCAACCTCTCAGAATAATGTCCCTCAATTCACATAGTTTGGCATCTTCACTTGTTGCTTGGTTTAGCTGAGCTAGCTTTTGGGTTGAAAATTGAACAAAATCCACCCTCAGATCCAAGTCAATAGCTTCTTTAGCTTTTTTATTTGGTAACCTTGAGAATCCATCTATTAGTGCCATATCTTTTCCAGGGCGATGTACAATTGTCATATCATACCCCTACAAACGTAGTAGCATGCATTGGAGGTGAGGTAGAGCTGTAACCAAATTTTTTAAGTTGATCATTTCCAAGGGTTTATGATCACTTTCCACCTGGAACGCACTTCCATAGATATAAGTCCGAAATCTTTCACAGCTGAAAACAACTGCAAGGAGCTCCTGCTCTATGTTGGCATAGCGTTGTTCAGTTTGTGTTAAGGACTTGGATGCAAAAGCTATGGGTTTACCTCCTTGCAGAAGTGCAGCGCCGAGTCCTTTACTTGAGGCATCGACTTGGACAGCAGTTTGCTTGGAAGGGTCGAAGTATGATAGCAACATGTCTTTGCAAATTAGATCCTTGATTTGCTGGAGGGATCTCTGGTGACTTTCTGTCCACTGGTATTCCACTTCTTTCTTTAGGAGATCTCTCAAAGGTGCTGTGAGATCGGGCAGGTGTGCAATGAAAGGTGCCATATATGTGATGATTCCCAACACCCTCTGCAGGTCGGTAGTGTTTGCTGGACTAGGTAACATTTTTATATCTGTTACCTTGCTGGGATCAGGGTGCATACCATTCTGATCATAGATTGCGCCAAAAAAAAAACAAATTTGTTTCTTATTGATGGCACACTTTTTGCGGTTGAAGCACAGTCCTTCCTTTTGAGCAATTCTCATTAGATTGTGGCGGTTCCTATCATGCTCCTCTTCGGTTTTTCCAAAGACAATAACATCGTCAACTAGCCCTAAGGTGCCAGAGCACTTCTCCAGAATCATGTCCATCCTCTGGACAAACACATCCTGAGACATCACCAGACCAAAAGGCATCCGCTGGAAACAGAATCTTTCAAAAGGGGAGTTGAAGGTGGTCAACAGTTGTGAGGCTGCGTCTAGTTTGATGGACCAATATCCATTCTTGGCATCCAACTTGGAGAAATATGTGGCACCAGAGAGTTTATGTGCAAGTTCTTCCATTGTTGGGGTCTTGTAATGGCATCTCATGATGGCCTTGTTTAAATCTTTTGGATCTAAACACAGACAGAGCTTTCCATTGCCTTTCCGCACATAAACCAAGCTGCTGACCCATGGTGTAGGCTCGGTTACTTTCCGTATGATGCCTTGTTTTGTCATATTTTCCAATTCGGTCTGGATTTCCTCCCTGTATAGGACATTTTCTTTGTGCATGTATGACAGGGGTGTTGTCTTATTTCAGGACAATGTGATATTCACCCTTAAAATTGCCGATATTGTCAAAATGTACATATTTACCAGATCCTGTGTTGAACGTACTGAGACTGGTGTTTCCTGGATTGCACAGTGTAACGTTACCAGTCTCAGGTCTCTGATTGAAGGTAGTCCTATGATGGTAGGCCCTTCTGTTGTCACTACAAAGAATTTGATGGTCTTCCATATTCCTTTGTGTGAACAAGCTATTTTAACGGATCCATGTTGGGTAATATGAGAACCATTATATGTTGTTAGAACAGTTGGTTCATCCTTTGTTGCACCGGGGAGTAGCTGTCCTGCTGCACTTATTAGGTGTGGAAACATCTTCCGGAAGGTACGCAATGGAAGTATGTTGCCTTCGGCTCCTGTGTCAACCTTAGCTTTCAGAAAATGGGTGCCTGGGAGGTTGGGAAGTTGATTACAAGGTCTGTGAAAACCTCTGTCCGACTGTCGCCTTGTTCTTGAATAGAGTCGAAAGACTGTGGTTAGAAGCAAGAAAGAGAAGTCTTACCGTGGGTGCTCAGCGAGTGAGTTCAGGCGAAGAAAAGGAAGAACAAACATGGCGGCCAGCATTTTTATTTCGTCCGTTCTTGCATAATCTCGTGTGTGCGTGAAGATGGAAACTATAAAACGATGTTCATTTCTCGGTGCTGGGTGATTATTCCCGATCAGCCAGGAGAGAAGGCAACGAGAGTAGAGACAAAGGACTGTAGCGATAATCTTTCTTGAACATTCCGTTTGTGTATTTGAGATGACCCCCCCCATTATACTTCAAGCTATTTCGGCAATGGCCAACGCAGGCTTAAGCAACATGATTAAGCCTTTTAATGGCGACGGTGATGTGGTGGCGTGGCTTAAAAAAGTGGACCTTGTAGCAAGGATTCAGAAGCTGGATGATGTGGCCGTAGTAATACCACTGTTTCTAGAAGGGGACGCACTGGCCCTCTGTTTGGAGCTCAGCAAGCGGGAACAGGGTGACGCAGACGCCATCAAGGGTCGACTGATCGAAGCTTTTGCATAGGGGTTTTTCGAAACCTTTAATAAGTTGAAAGAGAAGAGGTGGACTGGTGAATCCGTTGATGTCTATGCGAACGAGATAAGGAGATTGGTTTAGTTGTCGGGCATCAGGGGACATGCCACGAGTCACGTAGTCAAGATGACTTTTGTTACCGGGTTCCCGGAAGAGATATCGAAAAGGTTGCAGGGGAGTGGAGACGCTTGATGTGAGTGAGCTGCTTAAAACTGCAAAAATCTTGGTGAGCACCCAGCCCATGGAGCCTGGAGGAATGACAGCAACAGTACAGCAGGATGTGGGCAGGAATCTGCCAAACCCGGGGATCGCATGCTTCGAATGCGGGGGACCACACATGAGAAGAGACTGCAGGAAGTTCTTGCAATGGACAGTGTGTTACAAATGCAATCGGAGACGCCATTTAGCGGTAAAATGCACAAGTTCGGGAAACTGGCGAGGGGAGGCTGACGCGCCAGCGGCCGCCCCGATTTGAGAATAGAGGCGCACCCGCAGCAGATGCCCAAACAGAAGATTGCGGTGGAAGGACGGGAAGTTATGGCCCTGATTGACACTGGCTGCACCACTACCATGGTGCACACTACCCTGGTCGGAAGATGGAAAGGGAAGGGTGAAGTAGTGGCATTCGATGGGTCGCGAGTGAAGTGTCGAGGGAGGAAGACCGTCACTATTGATATTGCTGAATGTCAGATGAGGGTCCATGCAATTGTCACTGATCGCCTGGTGCCTGGCGTCCAAGCCATCATTGGAATGGATGTTATATGCCGCCTTGGAGGTGTTACCATCACATGTGACAATGTGAGATTCGGACGAGCTGAGTGCGCGGTGACGGAGAACGCCCCCAGAGGGATCAACAAGGCCGGAGAGGAAAGAAAATTGTCGATCAAAGATCAGGACTTCCGAGCCGAATTCGACGGAGAGCGGTGGACGGTGGAGTGGGCATGGAAACATCAAGCACCATCGCTGACAAACAGGGTTGCGTGCTACACAAATTCGCTTAGAGGAGGGGCGAGAAAGGAGTTTGAGCAGGAAGTCGACCGATGGATTGAGGAGAGGATACTGATGCCTTGGATGGATGGTGTGGAGTTGGGCATTTTGCCGATGATGGCCGTTCTGCAAACAACTAAAGGGAAAGTAAGACCGGTCCTGGATTTCCGAGAGCTGAACGGCCATGTTAAGTGCCATACAGGAGGCAACACCGTAGATGTGTGCAGTGAGACCATTAGGGAATGGAGGCAGATGAATGGCGCATCTACGTTGGTAGATCTAAAATCTGCCTATTTGCAACTCCATGTTGCCAAGAAACTCTGGAAATATCAGTTAGTCAAGTACAAAGGCAAAACCTACTGCCTTACGTGAGTGGGGTTCGGATTAAATTCGGCACCCAAGATTATGTCAACTATCCTCAGGAAGATTCTGGAGACAATGGGAAAGGGAGATGGGATAGTGAGCTCATACATAGACGACATTCTGGTGAATGAGACTCTGGTAACTGCCAAGGAGGTGGTGGCTCATTTGAAGAGGTTCGGGTTGGTCGCCAAAGAGCCGGAAAAATTAGACGGAGGGGCTGCTTTGGGCCTAAAACTGAAATGAGGTGCGTCAGGTGGTGTAGAGTTTCGCAGGGGAAACGAGATCCCACAACTGTAGCAGGAGCTCAACAGACGTGAACTTTTTTCCATATGCGGAAAGTTGATCGGACATTACCCCATTGCTAGCTGGCTTAGACCAGCATGCAGCTACATAAAGAGACACGCCGAAGGACGAGGATGGAATGATAAGGTGGGAGAAAGAACGGTCGCCATGATGGAAGAGCTCCTGAAAGAAGCAGAACGGCAAGACCCAGTCCGGGGAATCTGGAACGTACCGCGAACATTGGATGGAGTCGTGTGGTGTGATGCGAGCAGCATTGCAACAGGGGTCGTTTTGGAAATTGGAGGAGTAGTTGCAGAAGATGCAGCCTGGTTGAGGAAAAAGAATGACGTCAGCCACATCAATGTGGCGGAATTAGACGTGACATAAAAGGAGTCAATATGGCCTTGAAATGGGGACTACATGACATCTGCATCAAAACAGACTCTGCCACGGTGTTTGCTTGGCTAAAGTCTCTCATTTCAAGCGAAAAAAGGATAAAAACGAAAGGGGCTGCGGAGATGTTAGTGAAGCGCAGGCTTGGGGTGCTGGCTGAGCTGATGCAAGAGTTTTGTTTGAAGCTTCGCGTAGACATGGTGGCTCCTGAAAAGAACCGAGCAGATGCTCTCACGAGAGTGAAGAAGAGTTGGCTGTTGCCAAAGAAAGATGTTGTTGCTGCATCAGATCTAGATGATGTTGGCGTGCGAGAACTGCACAATTTGCACCATATGGGGGTAGAGAGGACTTGGTACTTACTGAAAAAAGTCGACCCGAGGATCACCAAGGAGCAAGTGAGGCAAGTGGTCAGGACATGCGACAGATGTCAGTCGATTGATCCTGCTCCAAGCACGCATGAAGCTGGTCAATTGGAGGTGAGTGGGACCTGGGAGAGACTGGCATGCGATGTCACCCATTACAGGGGTGGACTTTACCTGACCATGATTGACTGTGGGCCCGGGCGATTTGCCCTATGGAAGAAGCTATGTGGAGGAACAGGCAATGAAATAGCGGCAATCCTTGATGAGGTGTTTTTGGAGCGAGGCCCCGTGGAAGAGTTGTTAACCGACAATGGGACTGCGTTCAAGTCAGTAGCAGTGACAGAAGTACTGAAGAAATGGAAGATCCAACAATTTTTCAGAGCTGCCTACAGACCTAGTGGCAACGGGATCATGGAGAGAAACCACCGCACCATAAAAGCAGTTGCGGAAAGGGGAGGCACCTCACCTGAGCAAGCCGTCTTCTGGTATAACATGTCGCCTAAACTGGGACAAGTACCAGAGACAGTCCCGCAACTGTCAATGTTTGCATATTCCTGGAGACATCCCAGGGTGGAGCCGGCAAGCCGAGAAGTAGAGGCCACAGGGACAATTAAACTCGGGGACGAGGTATGGGTGAAGCCACCGGGGGCGCACTGCACCACACAATGGAGTAGAGGTCGCGTGACTGGCAGGAACACTAGTAACAACATTGTGGTGGGAGGAGTCCCGAGGCACATTCTCGACGTCAGACCAGTTGAGGGCGAAGCAGTGGAGGGGAGTGTGCAGCCACAGGAGGAGGATGAGACACCTCAGAGGCCAAGTAGAGAAAGGCGACCGCCACAGTGGATGAGCGACTATGAAATGTGATCTTGAGATCAGGGAGGCATGTGGTTAGAAGCAAGAAAGAGAAGTCTTACCGTGGGTGCTCAGCGAGTGAGTTCAGGTGAAGAAAAGGAAGAACAAACATGGCGGCCAGCATTTTTATTTCGTCCGTTCTCGCATAATCTCGTGTGTGCGTGAAGATGGAAACTATAAAACGATGTTCATTTCTCGGTGCTGGGTGATTATTCCCGATCAGCCAGGAGAGAAGGCAACGAGAGTAGAGACAGAGGACTGTAGCGATAATCTTTCTTGAACATTCCATTTGTGTATTTGAGGTGACCCCCCCCCATTATACTTCAAACTTGTTATAAATCCCTTCATTGTCCCTCTGAGAGGTATTTACTGAGTGCATACGGTTGTCGTGTTTCCAGTGTTTGTACAGGTCCCTTTGTGCTTCTCCATGTCCTGGTTTATTACCTCCATCTTTCCATGTTGTGCATGTCAGAAAACGTCCTGCTGCGTTTTTATTTTTGTTTGCGCAGACCTTAGCCCAATGATTTTGTTGTCCACACGCGGAACATGTGATACCCCATGCTGGACATTTTTGCCCCGGATGGGAGCCTCCGCATCTGTTACACTGTTTGTACTTGATTGCATCTATTTCATGCTTATTCTGCTCTAGTTCAGCCAACTGTCTCATGTGGGTTATGGAAACTTCATGTGTCCTACCACAGTTTATAGCTTCCGGCAGTGTCAATTGTTCGCCTTTCGCTAGAAGCTGCTTTTGGAGTTCTGGGTGCTTTGTCCCTGATATAACCTGCTCGATGAGGCGTTCCTCCATTTCCTGGATAACCCGGAACTTGCATTTCAATGCCTGCGATTTACACCGGGCCAGAAAGTCATCGAAATTCTCTGATTCCTTTTGATTATACTGGCGCAGGTAAAAACGAGCGATTCAGAAGTTTAATTGCAGCTGCAGTCTTTCCTGGAATTTTTCCCAAATTATTTCTGGATTATTCCTGTCGGCCTCGTTTTCGAATGACAAAGTGTTGTATCTTTTAAGGCCTTCTTCTCCGGACAGTAGCAGGATGTGGTCGACCTGTTTTTCCAACGAAATATTTTTAACTGAGAAATAAAGATTACAACGTTGCTTAAATAATCGAAATGCTTCAGTTAGGTCTGTGGACGACCAATTCATCGACGGTTCGTTTGTAGCCATTCTATTTATTTATTTCGTTTAGTTCCAGACGATATAAATTCAGTCTTCCGTTTATTTATTTTATTTTATTTATTTATTTTTTTAATAAACTGACAGAACATGTATATGCATATGTGTTTTCCGTGGAAAACTTAAATGTCTGAGAACTTATACATATACTTCCTAATATATGTATATTTTTTTTTAATGGCAGTAATGTATATATATATATATATATATATATATATATATATATATATATATATACATGTACTTATTTATTTTCGTTGCATTTGAAACACGAAACATGAAAAACAATGCTTACTCACAGTTTGAAGCTTGGCGCCAAGTATTAATTTTTCACATGCGGTCTGAACGTGGCCAATTTTATTCATTTATTCATTTTTTTTTATATTTCTTTTACTGTCGTGTGTATACAATAGGGACAACCTGTTCGTAAGGTTTCCCAAATGGGAAACACCACCGCTTGCCGCCATGAAACATTATGTAAAAGAATACCAAAACATGAGATTCATTTATGAGAAGCGGAATACGGTCTCCATTTTTTATTGAACCCCAGTTCCGTGTCCAACGGAAGTGAAGGTATATGCGAGACTTCTTTACTGAAGAGTTCTTTAAGGGGAGGTAATGGTTCATACTATCACAACCATAACCATGTAATTGTTCAGTGGGTTTGGAGATGAGCTCTAAAATATTCTATTTGAGATCTGAAGTATTTCCCGCATGTTGGACACCTGTGGAATAATTCGGTAGCCAAGGTGCTGACTGCTCTGTCTTTTCTAAATTTCACGTTTTCTCTTGTGTTCTTTATTGCATGTAGATTCAGCAATTGTAGCCCCTGTGTTTGTTGCTGCACACCAAGGTCATGGGTTAGTTTTTCCTATGAGTTAGAGTACAGACCGAACTTTTTGAGGGAGACCAGATTGTCCTTGAACTGTATTTGCTCTCCTCCTACAGGCCTTTTTTTTGAAAGTTCACTCTTAAGGATCTGTTTTGAGAACCTTGAATTAGGCATACGGCTCAACAAACCTGGCATTGCTGTAACATGGTATGTGTTGACAGAAGGTTTGACCGGACTAAAACCTCTGAGTCTGGTATCTTGTCTTGCCACTTGATTTTAAACAATCTACAAAGGCAGGTCATATGGAAATGGTTCAGTTTCTTGGTATGTCTGGCAGATACAGTCCAAGTTTCAAAAGCATACATAACGTATACTTGAAGTTTGGCCTGCAGCCAAATTCATCTACACTCTTACACAGTGGTTCTGAGACGTCCAAAGACAGTACTACTCTTGGATATCCTGTAATCAACGCCTTTGTCTGTGTACTGCCCTTGACAGAATACTCTTAAGTAAGTGAACTTGCTCACAACTTTTAGGTTGGTTCCAAGAATTGAGATCTGAGTCTCAACATACCATTTTCAAAGAGCAGGCTGGTACATTACTTCGGTCTTCTTTAGATTAATAGTCAGACCAAAATTATCGCATGCCTTAGAACAACGATGAACAATATATTGCATATTTGGCACTATGTTGCAATTGAGAGCACACTCATAAGCAAACAAAATGCCTCGTAATACACGTTGATCCAAAATAAATCACATCCATTGGAACACAAAAAAAAAATCACAATTTTTTCTACAACCATTTTTAATTGATCCACAAAATATCACTAATGCCCAAGTTCAATTCTAACTACACCTAAATTATTAGTGATAAACATATCTGAAATTATTAGTGATAAACATATCTGAAATGATTAGTGTTTAAGATAAGTGATATTATTAGTGAAAAAATTACTGTTAAATGTGATGTTAAATGATTAGTGTTAAATATATGTAGAAATAATCAGTGTTTCACATATGTGAAATGAGCTATGAATGTTTCATATGCGTGTAATGATTCGTGATAAACATTTCTGAATTATTGGTGTTGAACATGTGTGCAATGAACAGTGTTATATATATGTGAAATAATTAATGTTTAACAAATGTTGAATAATCAGTGTTTTACATATATGAAATGATCAGTGTTAAAAATATGTAAAATTATTAGTGCTATTATTATGTTTTAACATATGTGAAATAATTTGTGTTTAACATATGTGTTTCAAATATGTGAAATAATTAGTGTAAAGCATATGTGGAATAATTAGTGTTAAACATATGTGAAATAATTAGTGTTAAACATATGTGAAATGATTAGTGTACAACATAGGTGAAATGTTTATTGTTAAACATATGTGAAATAATTAGTGTTAAACATATGTGAAATGATTAGTGTAAAATATATGTGAAATAATTAGTGTAAAACATGTGTGAAATAATAATTGTAAAACATGTGAAATGTTAGTGTTAAACATATATACAATAATTAATGATAAACATATGTGAAATAATTAGTATTAAAAATATGTAAAATGTTTATTGTAAAACATATGTGAAATAATTAGTGTTAAACATGTGAAATAATTAGTTTAAACCACATGTGAAATAATTAGTGCTAAACATATGCGAAATAATTAGTGTTAAACGTATATGAAAGGATTAGCGTAAAACATGTGAAGTGATTAGTGTAAAACGTATGTGCAATAATTAGTGATAAACAGATGTGAAATGATTAGTGTTAAAGATATATGAAATTATTAGTGTTAACATATGTTAAATAATTAGTTTTAAACACATGAGAAATAATTAGCATTAAACATATGTAAAATAATAAGTGAGATGTTTAATGTTAAATATATATGCAATAATTAATTTTAAACATATGTTAAATAATTAGTGTAAAACATATGTGAAATAATTAGTGTTAAACACATGTAGAATAATCAGTGTAAAACATATGTGAAACAATTAGTTTTGAACATATGTGAAAGAATTGGTGCTAAACATATGTGAAATAATTAGTGTTAAATATATGTGAAATAATTAGTGTAAACCATATATGAAATCATTAGTGTAAAATATCTGAACTGATTAGTGTTTAAACATATGTGAAATAATTACTTTTAAACATATGTGAAATAATTAGTTTTAAACAGATGTGAAATAATTAGTGTAACACATGTGAAATGATTAGTGTTAAACATATATGCAATAATTAGTGATACACATATGTGAAATAATTAGTGTTAAACATATGTGAAATAATTAGTGTAAAACATATGTAGAATAATTAGTGTAAAATATATGTGAAACAATTAGTTATAAACATATGTGAAATAATTACTGCCAAACATATGTGAAATAATTAGTGTTAAGCATATGTGAAACGATTAGTGGTAAACATATGTGAAATGATTAGTGTTAAACATATGTGAAATGATTAGTGTAAAACTTATGTTTAAAACATATGTTAAATGTTTATTATTAAACGGATGGGAAATGTTTATTCTTAAAGATATGTGAAATAATTAGTGTAAAACATATGTGAAAAATTAGTTTTAAACATACGTGAAATAATTAGTGGTAAACATATTTGAAAAAATTAAATTTAAACATATGTGCAATAATTCGTGTTCAAAATATGTGTAATAATTAGTGTTAAACCTATGTGAGATAATTAGTTTGAAACATATGTGAAATGATTAGTGTAAAACATATATGAAATGATAGTTATAAAAATATGAGAAATAATTAGTGTTAAACATATGTGAAATAATTAATGTTAAACACATGTAAAATAATTAGCGTTAAACATATGCGAAATGTTTATTGTTAAATATATGTGAAATATTAAGTGTTAAACTGATGTGAAATGATTACTGAAAAATATATGTAAAATAAGTATTGTTAAACGTATGTTAAATAATTAGTTTTAAACATATGTGAAATAATTAGTGCTAAACATATGTGAAATGATTAGTGTATAACATATGTGAAATAATTGGTGTACAACACATTTAAAATAATTAGTGTGAAACATATGTGAGATTAATTAGTGTTAAACATATGTGAAATGATTCGTGTTAAACATATGTGAAATGATTAGTTTTAAACGCATGTGACATAATTAGTGTTAGACATATGTGAAATAATCTGTGTATTACATATCTGAAATAGAAAGTGTTAAACATATGTGAAATAATTAGTTTTTAACATATGTGAATTGTTTATAGTTAAAAATATGTGAAATAATTAGTGTTTAAATTGATCCACAAAATATCTCGAATGCCCAAGTTCAATTCAAACCATAGCTAAATAATTAGTTATAAGCACATATGAAATTATTAGTGATAAACATATGTGAAATGATAAGTGTTTAAGATATGTGATATTATTAGTGAAAAAATTACTGTTAAATGTAATATTAAATGAGTAGTGGTGAATATATGTAGAAATAATCAGTGTTTCACATATGTGAAATGAGCTATGAATGTTTCATATGCGTGTAATGATTCGTGATAAACATTTCTGAATTAATGAGGTTGAACATGTGTGAAATGAACAGTATTTCATATATGTGAAATAATTAATGTTTACGAATCTTGAATAATCAGTGTTTTACATAGGTGAAATGATCAGTGTTAAAAATATGTAAACTTATTAGTGCTATTATTATGTTTTAACATATTTGAAATAATTTGTGTTTAACATATGTGTTTCAAATATGTGAAATGATTAGTGTTAAGCATATGTGAAATAATTAGTGTTAAACATATGTGAAATAATTAGTGTTAAACATATGTAAAATGATTAGTGTAAAACATAGGTGAAATGTTTATTGTTAAACATATTTGAAATAATTAGTGTTAAACATATGTGAAATGATTAGTGTAAAACACATGTGAAATAATTAGTGTAAAACATAAGTGAAATGATTAGTGTTAAAGATATGTGAAATAATTGGTATTAAGCATATGTGTAATACCTAGTGTTAAACATATGTGAAATAATTAGTGTTAAACATATGTGGAGTTATTATTGTAAAACATGTGTGAAATGATTAGTGTTAAACATATGTGAAATAATAAGTGATAAACATATGTGAAATAATTAGTGTAAAACATATGTTAAATAATTAGCATTAAAAATAATTTAAATGTTTATTGTAAAACATGTGTGAAATGATTAGTGTAAAGCACATATGAAATAATAAGTTTTAACAATATGTGAAATAATTAGTGTTAAACATACGTGAAATAATTAGTGTCAAACATATATGAAATGATTAGTGTAAAACATGTGAAATAATTAGTTTTAAACATACGTGAAATAATAACTTTTAAACGTATGTGAAATAATTATCGTTAAACAGATGTGAATTAATTAGTGTTAAACACATGAAGAATAATTAGTGGAAAATATATGTGAAACAATTAGATTTAAACATATGTGAAATAATTAGTGGCAAACATATGTGAAATAATTAGTGATAAACAAATGTGAAATAATTAGTGTTACACATATGTAAAACAATTATTGTTAAACATGTGAAATGTTTATTGTTAAACATATGTGAAATAATTAGTGTTAAACATATCTGAAATGATTAGTGGTAAGCATATGTGAGAGGATTAGTGTAAAACATATGTGAATAATTAGTGTAAAACATATGTGAAATAATTAGTGTTAAACATATGTGAAATGTTTATTGGTAAACATATGTGAAATGATTAATGTAAACATATGTGAAATGATTAGTGTTAAACATATGTGAAATGTTTATTGGTAAACATATGTGAAACGATTAATGTAAACATATGTGTAATAATTAGTGTTAAACATATGTGAAATAATTAGTGCAAAACATATGAGAAATAATCAGTGTTAAACATATGTGAACTAATTAGTGTAAAACATATAATAGAAATGATTTGTCTAAAATATGTGAAATGATTAGTGTAAAACTCATGTGAAATAATTAGTTTCAAACATATGAAAATATCTATTGTAAAACATATGTGAAATGTTTATTCTTAAACATATGTGAAATAATTAGTGTAAAACATATGTGAAAAAATTAGTTTTACACATATGTGAATTAATTAGTGTTAAAAATATGTGAAATAATTCGTCTAAACGTATGTGAAATAATTAGAGTAAACCATATGTGAAATGTTTGTTGTGAAACATATGGGAAATAATTAGTGTTAAACATATGTAAATAGTTAGTGTAAAACACGTGCAATAATTAGTGTTAACATATGTGAAACAATTAAATTTAAACATATGTGAAATGATTAGTCATAAACATATGTGTAATAATTATTGTTAAACCTATGTGAAATAATTAGTGTTAAACATATGTGAAATGATTAGTTTTAAACATATGTGAAATGATTAGTTATAAAAATAAAAGGACTCATTAGTGTTAAACATATGTGAAATAATTAGTGTTAAACATATGTGAAATAATTAGTGTTAAACATATGTGAATTTTTTATTATTAAATATATGTGAAATAATAAGTGTTAAATCTATGTGAAATCATTAGTGTTTAACATATGTGAAATAATTTGTGTAAACATATGTGAAATAATTAGTGTAAAACATATGTGAAATGATTCGTGTTAAACATATGTAAAATGATTATAGTTACACATATATGAAATGATTAGTTTAAAATGTATGTGACATAATTAGGGTTAAATATATGTGAAATAATCAGTGTATTACATATCTGGAATAGGTAATGTTTAACATAGGTGAAATAATTAGTGTTTAACATATGTTAACTGTTTATAGTTTAAAATATGTGAAATAATTGGTGTTAAACATATGTGAACTGATTAGTGTTAAACATATGAGCAAGGGTTAGTGTTAAACATCTGTGAAATTATTAGTGTAACATATATGTGAAATGATTAGTGTAAAACGTGGGTGAAATAATGAGTGTAAAACATATGTGAAATCATTAGTGTTAAACACATGTGAAATTATTATTATTAAACATATGTGGAATTATTACTGTTAAACATATGTGAAATTATTATTATGAAACATATGTGAAATAATTAGTGTAAAACGTATGAAATGATTAGAGTCCACCATATGTGCAATAATTAGTAATAAATATATGTAAAATAATTATTGTTAAATTACTGCGCAATAATTAGTGTTTAACATATGTTAAATAATTAGCGTAAAGCATATATGAAATTATTAGTGTAAAACATTTTAAATAATTAGTGTTAAACACATGTGAAATAATTAGTTTACAACATATGTGAAATAATAAGTGTTAAACAGATGTGAAAAAATTAATAAAAAACATATATAAAATGATTAGTGCAAATCATGTTAAATAATTAGTTTTAAATATATGTGAAATAATATGTATTAAACATATGTGAAATAATTAGTGTTAAACATATGTCAAATAATTAGTATTAAACATATGTGAGATGTTTAATGTTAAACATATGTGAGATGTTTAATGTTAAACACATGTGCAATAATTAGTGTTAAACATATGTGAAATAATTAGTGCAAAACATATGAGAAATAATCAGTGTTAAACATATGTGAACTAATTAGTGTAAAACATATAATAGAAATGATTTGTCTAAAACATGTGAAATGATTAGTATTAAACATATGTGCAATAATTAGTGAAAAACATAAGTGTAATCATTTGTGTTAAAAATATTTGAAATAATTAGTGTTAAACATACGTGCAATAGTTAGTGTTAAGCATATGTGAAATAATTAGTGTAAAACATATGTGAACTAATTAGTATTAAACACATGTAGAATAATTAGTATAAAACATATATGAAACAATTAGTTTCAAACATATGTGAAATAATAAGTGCCAAGCATATGTGAAATAATTAGTGATTAACATACGTGAAATAATTAGTGTTAAACATATGTAAAATAATTAGTGTTAAATATATGTGAAATGTTTATCGGTAAACATATTAGAAATAATTAGTGTTAAACATATGTGAAATGATTAGTGTTAAAATATTTGAAATGATTAGTGAAAAACTCATGTGAAATTATTAGTTTTAAAAATATGTTAAATATGTATTGTTAAACATATGTGAAATGTTTATTGTTAAACATATGTGAAATAATTCGTGTTAAACAGATGTGAAATAAATAGTGTTAACAATATATGAAATAATTAATGATAAACATATGTGAAATAATTAGTTTTAAACATATGTGAAATAGTTAGTTTAAACCATATGTGAAATGATTATTGTTAAACATATGTGAAATAATTAGTGTAAGACACATCTGAAATAATTAGTGTTAGATATATGTTAAATAATTAGTGTTAAACATATGTGAAATGATTAATGTTTAACCTATCTGAAATAATAAGTGTTAAACATATGTGAAATGATTAGTGTTAAACATGTGTGAAATGATTAGTTATAAAAATATGAGAATTAATTAATGCTAAACATATGTGAAATAAGTAGTGTTAAACATATGTGAAATAATTAGTGTTAAACATATGTGAAATGAATACTGTTAAACATATGTGAAATGATTAGTTTAAAATGTATGTGACATAATTAGTGTTAAACATATGTGAAATAATCAGTGTATTACATATCTGGAATAGTTAGTGTTAAACATATGTGAAATACTTAGTTTTAAGTATATGTGAAATAATTAGTGCTTAACATATGTGAACTGTTTATAGTTAAAAATATGTGAAATGATTAGTGTTAAACATATGTGAAATGATTAGTGTTAAACATATGTGAAATGATTAGTGTTAAACATATGTGAAATGGTTAGTGTTAAAAATATGTGAAATCATTAGTGTTACACATATGTGAAAGGATCAGCGTAAAACATATGAAATGATTAGTGTTAAACACATGTGAAATAATTAGTGTTAGACATATGTGAAATAGTGTAAAATATATGTGAAATCATTAGTTTCAAACATATGTGAAACAATTAGTATAAAGCATATGTGAAATAATTAGTGTTTAACATATGTGGAATTATTAGTGTTAAACATATGTGAAATAATAAGTTTTAAACATATGTGAAATAATTGGTTATAAACATATGTTAAATGATTAGTGTCAAACTTATGTGAAATGATTAGTGTTAAACATATGTCAAATGATTAGTATTTTACTTATGTGGAATGATTAGGGTTAACATATGTGAATAATTAGTGTTTAACATGTGTTATGATTAGTGTTTAACATATGTTAAATAATCAATGTTTTACATATGTGAAATGATTAATATAAAATATATGTTAAACAATTAGTATAAAGCATATGTGAAATAATTAGTGTAAAATATATGTGAAATAATTAGTGCTAAACATATGTGTAATGATTAGTGTTAAACTTATGTATAATTATTAGAGTTTAACAT
Organism: Euprymna scolopes; assembly: GCF_053919585.1. NCBI lineage: Eukaryota > Metazoa > Mollusca > Cephalopoda > Sepiida > Sepiolidae > Euprymna > Euprymna scolopes. Next base: position 63,044,593 of record NC_136519.1, read on the forward strand.
ATGTTTAGTCGTTCTTAGATTGTGAATTTAGAGAATGTGAAGGTGAATCTGTGAGAATGCAGTCATAAATAAAGAACATAGATACCAAAGGTGACATCGATGCGAACATTAATAAAATTCATAATTCTTTCTTTAACCATTTTTGATACAAGTAAACTTCAGCCTAGGCTTAATTGATTCACAAGATATCACGAATGCCCAAGTTCAATTCTAACTACACCTTAATACGACGATCGAAATTGTGACGTTTTTTTTTACATAGAAGTCACCACATGGCCTAGAGGACACTCGAGGATAAGGGGTAAAAGTATATAGTAGTCAATGGGACAATATCATAGTCATCGTTAATAGTGTAAATTTGGTAAATTGGATTGCTTAAAGGGAACGTTGGACTTGAAAACGGCCATATTGTATTCAGCAGGAAAGCAGGCCAACGGAAGACAGTTCCTCAGGTGTGCAGACTTTGATATACTTCTCTCTCGGCGCAACTCTGATTTCGCTGTGAATGAGCTTCTTCATGTTAAAGAATTGTTTTGACAGAAATATTTACAATAATCACCAAAGAAAAATATTATCGATCATGGTCCAGTGAGAATGAATGCTATTCAGGATCATCCCTTTTACTGACAAGACACCCAACAAAATATCCTCCATATAAAACAAAGCGATAAAAAGAAACTGTTGGGCATTCATAAATTCATTCTTAGTGGCCAAGTCAGATATAGACTGAAATTTCTTTGAACGAAAAATGGCTGAATTGCATAAAGGTTTGTAAATCTTATTAACGATTATATTGGTGGCACTTTTAGCAGGTATCAATTGAGTTAAATAAAATATACTTTAAGTGATATCATTTTTATCGCCTTTCTCTACGTAGGAACCAGCTGATGTATGTAGGCAACCGTTTTAACCCTGATTTATGAGGAAAAGAAGCAGACGAGAAACATGCCCCCCCTCATCAGTTTGACAACACCAATACTACATGTTAAATCAGAACACCGTCCCTCTTCTGTGATGTAAGAAGACATGAATAATGCTCAGTCAGGTTTTGGGTTTAGTGAAACAGAGGTCAGAAATACCGATCTCTGTTACCCCGTCCAGTTATTTAACAGCATCTCGTGGCAGACACACAAAAGGGGTTAAGATATGCAATAGGGAAGAGTTAGTACAAAAATGCCCAGAAGGATCCATCAAAAGCAACGCCCAAGAAGGTTTTGATTTGTTATCACTAGTCTTTTTCTCTATCTATTCTTTCTCTCTCTTTCAGACCCGGCCATAATACGACCATAAGAACTTTGAATTACCTTAAGTTTTGAGCTGATCAACTCATCAACATTTATTTCAGATTGACTAGTCAATACAAAGTTTTAACAGTTTACCGCTTTCTACATGCTGTAGATGTGTGTAAGTATCCCAATAATTGCTTGCTATTTCCGTCCGTCAAATAGAACTTTAAAATAAAATTCTCATTTTCATTGTAAAACGTGCAGATTAAATGGTCATTAGTTTAAACTTAAAAGATTTGATTGAGGAAAACACGAACAAACAATTTCTCAAATGTTTCCTTGTAATTGATTAAAAATAGTGAAGGTGCTAAAATTTTATTAGTCTTTGAAAACAAAATGGGTTTGCAGTATAGCGTCGTAAGTTGACAGTTTTCTGACTGACAGTACAGGAGCCCTAACTCTTTGGAAGCGCTTAGAGCCGTTGCTCTATCATCTATCGGAATAGTTTTAGTGCAATGTCATGCATAGAAAGGGACCCTACTGCTATCTCCATTGGACTTTCACAAGGCCACAACCCTCTAGACAAGACTCGGCTAATGTACTACTTGTGTATGCATAATTGGCGTCAAAACTGACACACTTTGCTAAACACTACTCATAACCTGAAATTAAACAAAAACGTAGTGAAATGACATCCCAAACAAATATCTCGATCAAACCAGGCAATCACCCAAGCAAAACCAATTTGCCTCTTTCCTTGAGGCTCGCATTCACAAATATCCATTAGAAGTAACCTAGATGATGTCTTACGTATTAGTGAACTCCCCGGATATCTTAGCACGAAGTGAAACTAACCTACACTTCTAAATCCCTTCTAACTTCTCTAACAATCACAGAATACCTCCCTATATGTTGTAAGGACTCAGATAGATAAATGTTTTTTTTTTTTTTTTTTTTTTTACATAGGCGTCACCACTTATCAAGGCCGATAGGCCACTCAAGGATAAGGGTTAAAGAGTGTAGAGTAGTCAAAAGGACAATATTGTAATCGATAGTAATGGAAGTTCGGTAAATTTGTTAACTTAAGTGGAACGGCTCATCAGAAACTTGTTCACGTTGGACTTGAAGACAACCATATTATAGACAGCTGGAAAGCAGGAAAATGGAAGACAATTCCACAGGCGTGCAGTTCTAAGAAAGAAGATTTGATCATGGAATCTATGTTTAGGTTTAGGTACAGATAAAGAGTGGGGAAAATTATTGATAATGTTTTCAGCTAGTCTAGTGTTTCTTGTGAAAGTTTGGCGAGGGGGGACCATAGATTGAAGCTCAGTTGAACACTTTCCATGAAAATAACGATAAAGCAGAGACAAACTCGCAACATCTCTTCTGTGAGATAGAGGTTGCAGCGAAGAGAAAAGGACATCTCCCACCAGGCCACGAAGTCTATTTTGAACCCTATCAAGGCAGGACAAGTCTTTTCTAGCAGCTCCTGCCCATATGTGACAACAGTATTCCATCCTTGGACGTATCTGGCTCTTATATAGATAGAGAATTGCATCAGTAGCGAGATATCTACTGGATCGATAGAAGGATCCAACCATTTTCCCAGCGGCCTTGGCAACAGATTTGATGTACGTATTACATTTAAGATCAGGAGTAAAGGTCAAGCCCAGAAGCCTGTCAAAACTTGAGGCCTCCCCAAGACGAGAGCCATTCATTTTAATTGATGCCAGATGGGGATCAGAACGTTGATGATGTAAAGATAGAAGCTTGGTTTTAGATGCATTAAAAGTAACTAGCCACTCCTTTCCCCATTGTACAACGTGATCAAGATCAGAGGAGAGAGAATCGGAGAGAACTTGGTCGTTTACTGTCCATAGATGGTAGTGTCATCAGCAAAAATGTCTACGAATGATGTAAGGATGTGATTTGGAAGATCATTAATGTAGATCAGGAAAAGAGTTGGGCCCAGGATGGACCCCTGAGGGACTCCAGCATTTATACTGTGAGCTTCTGATTTTTGCCCATCAACTACCACTCTTATGAACCTATCAGAGAGAAATGATTTAATAATTGAGAAGACATTTCCAGCTATATCATAACTCGAGATCTTGTGAAGTAAACCTTTATGCCATACCCTATCAAAGATATGTCAAGAGCAATTGCCCTAGAAAGGTTGCCTCTGTCGAGAGATTTGCTAATCCTATGAGATATAACTGTAAGCACATCTGCTGTAGATCTAGCAGAACGGAAACCATATTGTGTGTCACTAAGAAGGTTATTTTTGCTGAGATGGTTGATTACTTCTGTATTTAACACAGATTCCAGCAACTTACTCATCACGCACAGGAGACTTATTGACCTGTACTGAGAGGGGGATGAACGATCACCTGAATTCTTAAATACAGGGCATACTGATGAGATTTTCCAGGGTGATGGGAAGCAATTTTCCTTAAGACAACGTTTAAACAGTTTTGTAAGTATGGGTGCTAGTTCTGGTTGAAGTTTTTTGAGTACTATAATTGGAATATCGTCAGGGCCGGTTGCTTTACTGGAATCAAGGTTTTTGATTAGCTTGGCGACATCACATACAGATATACGTATATCACATAGTGTGTTTTCTGATCTAGGAGGAAATATTGGGGGTTGGCAGCCTTGGTCGCAAAGGGTAGAATTGGCTGCAAAGTTCTTGGCAAAGAGTTTGGCTTTGTCTGATGCTGACGAGATTAACTCAGGTTCATTGATGATAGTTGGGATAGAGCACACGCTTCCGTTCAGGATTCTGTTTGCAATTTGCCAAAACTGGTGGGAACCAAGCCGCTGCTCAGCTACTTTGGACTTGACGGACTGAGCATGCAACTCTCTTGCGTTCTTTATTACTTTCTTACAATGATTGCTGGCAGTCCTGAAAGCGGCTTTAGTTTCCATATATCTATTACGTTGGAAGCAGTAGAAAAAGTGATTTCTGTGGTTTATTGTAGGTATAGACCGCCTCATACCCTTCAAAAAATCCCAGCAAAAACTTAACACCCATGCGTGGTTCTCTCCAGGATATACTGCCATTGCGCACAGAAATCACCTTTTCCATTGCTTCCGACGTAATAGATGTACTGAGACTAAAGTTACTTTCAGAACGGTCAGCAACCACTGTAAAAGGATAAGAAAGAATGTGAGAGAGTTTTATGCTCAGTCCATTAAGTCGGAGCAGTGGCTTGGTTGTTACCAGTTTTGGCAAATGACAAACCGCCCCCTGAACAGAAGCGTGTGTTCTATCCCAACCATTATCACCTGAAGTAATCTCGTCAGCATTGGGCAAAGTCTTTGCCAAGAACTTTGCAGTTTATTCTACCCTTTGTGATCAAGGTTGTTGCATTAGAAACTAATCTCAGGTTACACCGCTAGAGTAATGTCCCTTGGCGGTGACGGACCTGTGTTGGCGCGAGAATAAATAAGATGCCTGGTAAACCACATGTACGTGTTGTGTTGTTTTCATTAATGGGAATCCGCATGTAAAGATAATGAAACATGTTGGCAGCGATCGGATGAACAGAGTTCCAAAGGAGAATACAAAATGGAAAATGTATTATAAGAAAAATAAACGAAGATAAGTAATGTTTGATTTATTGTTTTACATTGCGCACGGACACACACACACACACACACACACACACACACACACACACACACACACACACACACACACACACACACACACACAAAGTTTGTTTTGCTTTATCTGGTCATTGTGATCTATTTGCATTTAAATAATATGAAAAAAGAAGTTTAAACCAATTTAATCGTTCGTAAAACACAAGATTGTATTGAAAAAAAAAAGAATCTGAACTTAACATGGAAGAGATAAATAAACCAGTGGCGGGGATACGACGCCTACAGCCCCTGTGTATGGAAAATAATCTGTCAGTGAACTGGAAGCTGTTTAAATTAAGATGGAATAACTATGCTATCATCATGTATTTAGCGAGACAGCCAGTACCATACCAAACGGCGATGTTGCTGCATACACTTGGAGATGAAGTGTTAAAAGTGTATTATGGGTTTCAATTTCGGACTCCGGAAGAAGAGAGAACACCCAATGAAATTCTCCAAGCATTCGATAAGTATGCCATTGGAGAAATTAATGAGACATACGAATGATATATCTTCCACACAAGAAAACAGGGAGAACGTGAAACAGTGGAAGAATTTATCACATACGTTGATAAAGACATGCAATTTCTGTGAGAATTGCGTCTCTTCCATACTACGAGACCAGATAATTCTTGGAGTATACAATCCCCACACCCAAGCGGAACTGCTTAAAATGAGACAGTTGGACTTACAGAGATGCATAGACATATGCAAACTATCAGAAAATGCAACACTATAGTCGAGAATTCTGAGACCCGAGGCAGTTAACAGAGTGGACTTGAAACCTAAGGGAAGGCCAACAAACACTATGGACACATGGACAGTGTGACCACGAAAGAAGGAATCAATTCCATCAGACCTGAAGTGATAAAGGCAGAAATGATGGTCAAAGGAAAGCCAGTTGTTTTTCAGCTAGATAGTGGAGCCTCAATAAACATCCTGAACGAGAAACATGTGGCAGGAAAAACACTTGTCAAAAGTTTGTCATTGTAAAGGAAGACTTCCATCCACTAATTTGGAGCGAATGCCATCCAGCAAATGGCACTCATTAGTGTTAACAATGACAAATTTAAGAGGGTTGCAAACATATCTAGCAGCCACCACCCGGAGAGCATCATATCCGAATTTCAGGATGTATTCCAGGAAGAATTGGGTACGTTACCTGGAGAGGTTCATCTAGAGGTGAACTCCCACGTAACTCCACATGTTGCAGTGGCTCGAAGAATACCAGTGGCTATCAAGGGAAAAGAGAAAGCCGAATTAGAAAGACTGGTCAAAAAGAAGGTAATTGAACCAGTGAACGAGCCAACACCATGGGTAAGTGCCTTATCACTGGTAATCAAAAAAAAATGGAAACGGATATGTATTGACCCCAGACTATTAAATAAGGCTCTTAAATGGGAGCATTTCCAGTTACCGGTACTGGACGATCTCCTCCCAGAACTTGCTGATAGCAAAGTTTTCCCAACTCTTGATCTAAGGGATGGATTTCGGCACCTGAAGTTAGATGAAGCCAGCAGTCGATTGACCACTTTTACCACTCCATATGGTCGGTTTTGATGGAAGGTTTTACCATTTGGAATTGCTCCAGCCCCGGAAATATTTCAAAGAGAACTATATAATAATGTGGCCGATTTGAAAGGAATTATCAACAAAGCAGACGATCTTCTGGTGGTCGGGATTGGTAAAACGATGGAAGAAGCAACAGAGGACCATGATAGAAAACTCAGAAGGCTGTTGGAAAGATGTCGTGATCGTGGGATGCGATTGAATGCTGAGAAAATGAATTTACGGCAAACATCTGTATCATTCCTCGGTCACAGGATAACCAGTGAGGGTTTACTTCCAGATCCTGGGAAAATGAAAGCCATAAAAAATATGCCACGGCCAACAGACATTAAGGGAGTGCAACGATTGGGAGGATTCGTGAATTATTTGGCAAAGTTTCTACCCCACATCTCTGACATGATGGCTCCAATTCACAACTTAACAAAGGCCGATGTGCCATGGACATGGTCTCAAACCCATGAAGAAGCTTTTGAGAAAATCAAAAAGTTGGTGAGTGAAGCACCAGTATTGAGATACTATGACCCCAATAAACCATTGGTCGTTCAATGTGATGCAAGTGAGAAAGGAATGGGGGCTGCATTGCTACAAGAAGGTCAACCCTTAGCATATATTAGCCGAGCACTTACAGACACAGAAACCCGGTATGCACAGATTGAGAAAGAACTATTGGCAGTGGTTTATGCCTGCGAACGGTTTCACCAATGCACTGACTGATTATAAAGCAATAATGAAAAAGGAATTGGGGAAAAGCCCAAAGCGACTGCAAAATATGTTAATGCGGTTGCAAGTTTACAATGTGATTGTTTTATACCATCCTGGTAAGAAGATGTTTCTAGTAGACACATTATCAAGGGCATACATTCATGGAATGAGCAATGAATGTATCGATGATGATAATGATGATGATGTCCAGGAAACAGAATATATTCCAGTAACTGAGGGAAGGTTGCTCGAATTGCGCTCAGCCACAAAAGAAGACAGATGTATGCAGATGTTACAGCAAGTAATTGTGGAAGGATGGCCAGAAGACAAAGTACATCTTGACCCAGAGGTGAGACCATATTTCAGCATGCGGAATGAAATGATGGTAAAAGATGGATTAATATTCAGAGGAAACCGAGTAGTAGTACCAACAACACAGCGAGCAGTGTTAAAAGAAAAATTGCATTCCACACACCTAGGGGTCGAAGGATGCTGCAGAAGAGCAAGAGAATGCTTGGACTGGCCAAATATGAATAGTGACATCAGAGACTTTGTCACAAAATGCCTAAATGCAGGAAATATGAGGTAGCCAATCTGCAGAGCCATTTATGATTCATGAAATTCCGGAGAGACCCTGGGCAAAAATAGGAGTAGCTCTCTTTAGCTTTGCAGATAGGGACTATCTCTGCACCGTTGATTATATGAGTAATTTCTGGGAAATTGACCATCTCCCGACTTAACAAGCTAGTACGGTGATCACTAAGCTTAAGCACCATTTTGCACGACATGGGATACCAGATCAGGTGGTCACTGATAATGGATCACAGTTTAGTGGTCAAGAATTCTCCACTTTTGCAAGAAAGTGGTGTTTTGCACATACACTCGTCAGTCCTTACAATAGCAAGGCAAATGGAAAAGTAGAGATGGCAAAGAACCTTTTCCAGAAATCAATGGAAGATAAGACTGATCCATACCTAGCGATGCTGGATCACAGGAATACGGCAGCCAAGGGTCACTTATCACCTGCGCAGAAGCTAATGTCAAGAAGAACAAAGACACTTCTTCCAACCAGAGAGGACCTACTCAGACCAGAACTACACAAAAATCTAAGAAAAACAGTTAAGTGGGACAGCAGAAAGCAAAAGCATTATTTCAACCGGAAAGTAAAACAACTTCTGCCAGTGCAACATGGAGATGTGGTACGTATTAAACCACACATAAAAGGTCAGCGAGAGTGGAAGAAGGCAGTTGTGTGGCAGAGACTGGATGAGAGGTCATACCATGTCAAAGTTGATGGGGAGTTGCTCTGACGTAATAGGGTGGATTTAAAAAAACAGCAGAAGCACTCCCATCACCATTATTGATCCCTCAGTCATACCAAAGGCCGAGCGAGGAGGCACCACTAACTGAACTGCCAAGTACAGAAGGGGTTTGTAGTTCGCAAACACCTCAGCTCGAAAGTAATAGAAATGAAGGAATGAGGCCGGCGACACCATCCCCAGCAAACCAAATATACTGAAGGAATGAGGATGACACGTTCAGAGAGACTAGTAAGGAATCCGACTAGATTCAAAGACTATACAAACTAATTGAGTCCAAGTGAAAAGGGCAGAATAATCCCTGTTAGGCCGGAGAGTAGTCAGCCCAGTGAAGGCCCAGGTCACAAGGACAAAGCATTGTTTTGTTTTTGTATTTTAGTTATTTTGTGTTTTTGTTAGTGGATCTTTTTTCTTTGTTATCTTAAAAGGGGAAAGATGTTGCATGAGGAACTAATCTCAGGTTACACCGCTAGAGTAATGTCCCTTGGCGGTGACAGACCTGTATTGGAGATGTTGGCGCGAGAATAAATAAGATGCCTGGTAAACCACTTGTACGCGTTGTGTTGTTTTCATTAATGGGAATCCGCATGTAAAGATAATGAAACAAAGGTCACTAACCCCCGTATCTTCTCCTATATCTGAAAACATGCTATGCAACATACAAATATCTGTGTGTGATGTTGCCAAGCTAATCAAAAACCTTTATTCCAGTAAAGCAACTGGCCCTAACAGCATTCCAATTATAGTGCTGAAACAGCTTCAACCAGAACTAGCTCCCATACTTACAAAGCTGTTTAAGTACTGGAAAATCTCATCAGTGTTTAAGAATTAAGGTGATTGGTTATCTCCCTCTCAGTACAGACCAATAAGTCTTCTGTGCATCATGAGTAAGTTGCTGGAATCTGTGTCAATCACCTCAGCAAAATAACCCCACTTAGTGACATGCAATATGGTTTCCGTTCTGCTAGATCTACAGCCAATGTGCTAATGCTAATATCTCATAGGATTAGTGAATCTTTCGAAGGAGGCTTCCTTTCTAGGGCAATTGCTCTTGACATATCAAAGGCCTTTGATAGAGTATGGCATAAAGGTCTACTTCACAAGATCTCCAGCTATGGTATAGCTTGAAATGTCTGTTCGATTATTAAATCATTTCTCTCTGATAGGTTCATAAGAATAGTTGTTGATGGGCAGAAATCAGAAGCTCACAGTATTACTGCTAGAGTCTCGCAGAGATCCATCCTGGGCCAACTTTCTTCTTGATCTACATCAATGATCTCCCAAATCACATCCTAAGATCACTCATAGATATTTATGCTGACGACACGACCATCTATGGCAACACTTCAAAGGCCATAAATGAGCAAGTTCTCTCTGACTCTCTCTCCTCTGATCTTGAGCACATAGTACAATAGTGATGGGTTAATTTTAATGCATCTAAAGCCAAGCTTCTATCTTTATATCATCAACGCTCTGATCCCTGTCTAGTATCAATTGAAATGAATGGCTCTCGTCTTGGAGAGGCTCCATGTTTTGACAAGTTTCTGGGTCTGACCTTTACTCTTGATCTGAAATGGAACACACACATCAAATCCAAGTCCGCTGGAAAAAGGGTGGGATCCTTCTACTGCTCCAGTAAATATCTCTCTGCTGATGCAATTTTCTATCTGTATAAGAGCCAAGGATGGAGTACTGTTGCCTCATCTGGGCAAGAGCTGTTAGAAAGACCTTATTCTATCTTGTTCAAAATAAACCTCGTAGCCTAGTGGTCTTTTCCCTTCCCTGCAATCTATTTCCCCAGAAGAGACGTTGCAAGCCTGTCTCTGCTTTATCATTATTTTCATCTGAGTTCCAATCTAAGGTCCCCCCTCCATCCCCATGAAAAACACTTGTCTAGCTGTAAATAATATCAATAACTTCCCCCACTCTTTATCTGAGTCTAAACCTCAATGTAGATTCCATGAACAAAGCTTCACGTCTGTGGAACTCTCTTTCGTTTCCCTGCTTTCCATCTGACTACAATCTGATTGTCTTCAAGTCCAATGTAAACAAGTTCTTGATGAACTGTCTCCTAAAGTAATTGCTTTAGGGGAACCACCCTCTGAATGGACTCAATCACCATCCATATATACTGCAACTCTTAACGATCTCAGAAAGAGCTCTAGTTTCGGAGTTAATCTTGCTTGCTCCGTGGAACTTAAAATGCTTTTTATTTTGTAACCCATTCTTGTCTTTTATTAATACACGTCTTGACTTACACTGTTGTTCTTTTTTATTGTGGCTAATTCAGAGCCATAACACTTGCAACAGAAGGATTTGAGAAACACACTCACACCAAAATCCTAATGCTTTACTAATGGCAATAAATCAGAGTTCTCATTACACTGTCGACAGAAGGATTCGAAAACTCATGGAAGGAAAAGGAATTTAATGAACAAGTATTCTCATAACACTGTGTCGTTAAATACAATGACCCCACAACTCAATCTTCACTCTTCAATCCTGCAGTCCAATGCACTTCTTACAGCAATTGCTTCTGCCAAACAAAAAAGACACCCTCTCTCCCAAATACAGGCTTTTTATAGGACAAAACCGTCCAAAGTTATTTGCATACTCTTCCCATGATCTCTAGTCTATAAATAGACGCAGTGGCCATTCTCTTCTTCTTCTTTCTTCTTTCACTCTCTGAAGCGGGCGTTGCCAGTGGTAAAAGGTTTGCACGATTTTTTTTTTTTTTTTTTTTTTTTTTTACTACACGCCCCCCATGATCATTAAAGATCATTCACATCTCATAATCCCGTGTCCAGATTGGCGCATTGCGTTCTCTTTGCAGAGAGCCTGCATCGGCACCGGTTCATCTTCATCACTCCCTGCCTCAGTACCACCATCCTCATCACCTAAATAGACCACACGCCTTAAATCTAAAACATGTCGTGGCATTCCATTGACACTTAAGTTGTTTGGGGATTGCACTCCTGTTATCACTCCTCTTCCCCACTGCGTTGTGCATCGGCCATTAGGCGGTTTCACCCAAACTTCTTCTCCTATTTGGATTCTGGCTGGTCCTTGATCATTAATTTCCGGTGACATGTCTCTAGGATGTTTCCATTCGTAATTAAAGATTGCTCTATGTGGTACTGTGTCATCTCTTTGCCCGACCTTAGGGGACATGTTGTACCAAAATGTGGCCTCTTCAGGCGATATTCTTCCTCTGTCAGCTATTGCTTTCACGGTCCGATGATGTCGCTCCACAATGCCATTTCCTCCAGGTCTGTAGGCTGCCCTGTAATAACTTTTAATCTTCCATTTTTTTAGCATCATCTGAAAGATTTCTAAGCGAAAAACAGTGCCGTTGTCCATTATCACCTCCCTTACTAGACCTCGTTCAAGCATCACCTTTTCTAATTCAGTTGCAACTGCAGATGCGGCTTCCACTCGCAGTTCCTTCCATATCGCCAGTCTACTTGGCCCACAATCAATTATTGATAAGTACGCTCCCCCTCGGTAGTGTGCTATGTCAATAGCTAGTCTCGTCCAGTTCGTTAAAACTCCAATTTCCCCAGGAGTATGTATATTTGGGACAGGATCGATCGATTGACACCGAACACAGTTCTTTACTATCATCTGAATTTCTTCCCGTTTTACATTCGGATCCACTTGCCTCACCAAATATAATGTTCTCTCCACTCCCATGTGATGCATGTCATGCAACTCTTTAATTTCTCCAATTCCAAGACAGCATATCGGTGCCTCCTCTTTCTCAATTAACCACTGTTTTTTTATCCGTGTTAGCGTATCTGCCTTGTTTCTTTCAGAAGGCACAAACACTGCTTTTATTTGCAGTTTCAATTCAGACATCAACTCTCTAAGCATCCCTAATCTCCGCTTTATTATCACTTCTCCGGCACCCTTTGTTCGTATTCTGCCACTCTCCTCCACAGTAGAGTTCACCCAACTGAGTACAGTGGCTGAATCAGTTCTTATTTCAATATTTGTCAGTCTCCATTTGATAGCTAAATTGACACCCTTTAGAACAGCATCTAATTCAGCTATGTTAATGTGATTAAAGTCATCACTTTTCCTCAGGCAAGTTGCATCTTCCGCCACCACACCGCCAATCTCGACAACCACGCCAGTTGCAACATTGCTTGCATCACACCACACGACTCCTGTGCTCACTTCAGGTATGTGCCAAGCGCCATTAACAGGGTCTTCTTTTTTCACCTCAGCTAGAACCTCCTGCATCACTTTCATGGTTCTGCAATCAACTTTTTCTTCCCAATCCATTCCATTTGCTCTTCTTTTCACATAACTGCATGCTAATTGCAGCCATCCAGCAATTGGATAGTGCTCCAATAATTTACCACAGATCGAAAATAGCTCCCGCCTACTAATTTCTCCTCCCATCTCTGGGATCTCGTTGCCTCTCCTGAACATTATTGCACCCATCTTATTTTTCATAAGCTTAAGGCCCAGTGCCGCTCCTCCGTCCAGGGATTCCGGAGATTTTGCTGCTAACCCAAACCCCTTCAAATGTTCCCCAACTTCCTGTGTCGATATTTTCGTTACGTCTACCATTATATCATCAATGTATGAATCAGTGACCTCTTTCGTCCTACTTCCTTTCTTTAATACTGTTTTTAAAATGGCTGCCATAATCTTTGGTGCGACATTAAGTCCGAATCCTAATCGTGTTAGGCAATAGGTTTTTCCTTTATAACAGACCAGCTGGTACTGCCATAGTTCCTTTGCCACATGTAGTTGCAGGTAGGCAGACTTAAGGTCCACTATTGCGGTCCCTCCTACCAACTGTCTCCACTTTCTTATCTTTTCATCACATACATCTATTATGTCGCTCCCTGTATGACACGCCACAAAACGGTTCAACTCACGAAAGTCGAACACTGGCCTAACTTTCCCTTTTGTGGCCTGAAATACTGCCATCAATGGCAACACGCCTTTTCTTTCTCCTTTCCATGGTAACAGAATACCATCCGATATCCATCTTTCCACCCCTTTCTCGAATTCTAATTTCTTATCGCCTTCCAGAGAGTTTTTATAATATTGGACTTTGTTCTGCAATACTGGAGGCTCTCCCTTCCATGTCCATCTTACTGTCCATTTATCTCCATCGAAGTTTGCTTCAAAGTCTTTATCCTCGATTTTGCAAACATTCAGCTGATGGGCAGCCACGGCACATTGTATATCTCCAAACTTCACTTTGGCTTTCTTTATAGTTACACCTCCCATCTCATTAATCACGTCCATTCCAATTATGACGTCGATCCCATCAACGATGTGATTCATCAAGATTGCCCTCACCTTTACGTACATTCCACAGACTTTTATCTCCACTTGTCTGGCTCCTTTACATTCTATATTCCTCCCATCAACTGCTTTCACTGTACCGCTCCTTCCATATCCCTTCAAAAGTTTGGAATTGATTAAAGTAGTGGTGCACCCAGTATCGACAAGTGCAGTCATTACAGAATCATTCACCTCTACTTCTATTATAGGAAGAGGCCAGTATCGTGCCTTCATTTCATTGCTAGGGTAGCTTGTGGCGCAGAAGCTCCCCCTTGCCCGTTTCCCTGAATCTGAGGACAATATCTCGCAATGTGGCCAAATTTTCCACAATTGTAGCATATTGCCCTGGCCCTAGGGATCTCTGTGCAATCTTTTTTTAGGTGCGGTCCTTGACATCTAAAGCACTGAAGGCTTGATTCTTTCTTTCCCTTATTAGTCTCATTAATTTGCGCACTTGCGGCCAATGTCCGAGTTTCTACGACCCTTTTGCTGACTAAAAGCCATGCAGTCGGTATCAGTTTGCTGACATCCATTCTCTCTATGTTCGGTAGCTGCTGTAATGCCACAGATACATCGTCTGGGAATCCAGTTATGAATGCCAGTTTGGCTGTATGTTCCAGCCCTCTTCCCAGATATCCCGCCAGTCCAGCCAATCTTTTGATTTTATTAGCATAAACATCCACCGATTCTCCTGTCCACTTGAATCGTTGCAGTTTTTCGTATGCCTCAAAAGGCCCCTCAGTGAAGGCGGTCACAAGTCTCATCTCTATCAGTTCTGCATCTTCTTGTTCTGCATTATTCATCTCAAGATAGAGAGCGAGTGCATCTCCCTGCAAAAAAAGTGGAATAAAACTGGCAAGGTCTGGCACATGTTGAAGCTTAGCCACCAGTTTTACTTTCTTTATCCATCCGACTACATCACCTTCTCCACTAAAATGTGGTATCATATCTTTTCCCAATCTCAACATCCCAGATTCCATGATCTGTTCTTGGCCGAAATAGCTTGTCGTTAAATACAATGACCCCACAACTCAATCTTCACTCTTCAATCCTGCAGTCCAATGCACTTCTGACAGCAATTGCTTCTGCCAAACAAAAAAGACACCCTCTCTCCCAAATACAGGCTTTTTATAGGACAAAACCATCCAAAGTTATTTGCATACTCTTCCCATAATCTCTAGTCTATAAATAGACGCAGTGGCCATTCTCTTCTTCTTCTTTCTTCTTTCACTCTCTGAAGCGGGAGTTGCCAGTGGTAAAAGGTTTGCACGATTTTTTTTTTTTTTACTACACACTGGCAATACGAGGATTCAAGGAAGATTTTTTTCTAGCAGTAACCAGTGAGAAAAAAATAACAACCCTTTTAATTGACTTTAAAAAATAACTGGGTAAAACCCAATTCTGCGAAAAAATTTTCAGAACTGGATAAGCACGAGACGAAAAAGTGTAAGTAAAATCTTTTACAAAAAAACAAATAGTATTGGTTCATCTTATAGGAAAAGTACATTTCAAAATCTCTAAAAGAACAAAAATAAGATTAAATTCTTAATCTTCTTCTTGTGTTGAATGTTTAAAAAAATTCATCGCTGTTGTTCTCTCTGCCTTACTAAAAAGAAAAAAAAATTCTATTGTCCTCCCCCCCCCCTAGAAAAAAAATATACATAATTTTTTTTGGATTGTTAATTGTTCTCTTTGACTTTTTATACACTAAAGGAATTTGAAGAACTCTGTTTCCTTTTTTGCCCACAGAAAGAAAACTTAAACGTTTTAAAATTGTTAAGTGCAGCGAACATTTTATTTTAAAATATATTTTATACACTAAAGGAATTTGAAGAACTCTGTTTCCTTTTTTGCCCACAGAAAGAAAACTTAAACGTTTTAAAATTGTTAAGTGTGCAGCGAACATTTTATTTTAAAATATATTTTTCCCAACTGTTTCAAATAATATGGAAATAATCATTGTTTCCTAAAAAACTTAAAAATGAAACAAAATTCAATTTTCCAAATAACAAAATAGGAATAATTTGTTTTAACCAAAATAAATTGTAATATTAAAAGAAAAAATGATCCGTACTAGGCGGGAACCTGACACAGCAAACTACGCTACACATTAGGCTAACATCACAACAAATTTATGATGTTGCAAATTCATACTTTTAAAATGAAAGTAGGAGTCACACATGCGTAGATTGTAATTGTTAAGAAAGCGTTGAAGGCTTTTAATTTTTGTTTTAATTTAATTTTACTGCGCAATAATTTATATCAGTTTGAAAGAAAAAATCCACTTATGATACGAATTCGGAAAAAGTATCAAGGAGTTACGATTAAAAAATAATATTTGTGATTTACGTAACCCTCAGTTGCTTTCAACCCTCGATAAAAAATCAAAATAAGAAAAATGTTTTTGTTTTAGTTAAAATAAATTCATATAAAAAAATGCCAAGTAAACAAAAAAAAAATTAAAAACAATTTTTTTAAAACCCTATTTAAATGCAAAAGGAAAAAAACCGTCTGCCACAAGGCGGGTGCGAATCTCAAAACTAATAGTTAGGAGCCAACCCTCTAACCCTTACGGCAACCATCATATGCAAATTTTGATATTTAACGCATGCAAGAGACGAATGGTGTTCACGCATGTGCACAATCGCTTAGAAGGAGACGATTTTACGAGACCCCCCCCCATCAGATATTGAAGCTGTCAAAATTATTTTTTTCCTGAAATTTCGATAGAGGATTCGACAATATCATATTCATAGTGGTCCCGTTTCTATTTTTTGACTTTTAGTTGGACATAAAAACACACAAACTAATGGACAACTGAGGTTTATATAATAGTTAAATTTAATAAATCTAGTTTGTTTAAACTTGTAAAATTGCATTAAAGATGTAGTCTAGTTTTAAATAATTAAAAGTGTTCATCAATTAATAATGGTTGGGTCATTTTGATTAACAGCATATTAATTTTTATTTTATTTTACTTTTGTTAGTTTGAAGAGATCAAGGTGCTCCTTCCTGGGGCTAACACTTGATTCTATTACAGTTTAAATTTATATCCAAGAGCTCTTTTAAGAATAGACACTGCTCCGTTTATGGCTGCTATCTGTATTTCCTTACAACTTGGTTTTCCAGGGATTGCTTCTAAGTATTTCTGAAGGTTCTTTTTTATTAGGCAAGTTGCTCCTGTCACAACTGGTATAATGCTTATTTCTTTCAGAGACCATGTTGGTTTTAGATCATTTTTTAGGTCCTAATATTTTGTTATCTTTTCTCGTTCTGCTCTATTAAGGCCAAAGTCGTTTGGAACTGTGACGTCGATAATGAGTGCAGTTCTATCGGGCTTGTTCCATATTACTATATTTGGCTTGATGGCCTTGTCTTTTATGTATCTGCCTGCCTGTATGTCTTTGTCGTAGAACACTGTCACTTTTCCGTTTGATGCTATCAGTGGTGATTCATGTTCCCAGACGTTCGACGACCTATCTAGTTGCATCTCTCCACAGATCTTCCAGTGTAAGTATCTACATATTTTGTTGTGGCGGGCATCCGCTAGAATGATCTTGCATCCAGACATTAGGTGGCCATTTTTGTAGCCATACTTGTGTAAAGGAATGCTGAAGAAAAGTGGATGTAGTATTTATGAATCTTAGGATGATTGAAAGGATTCGTAGCTTACAGTCGGATTAATTCTGTTCAACATTATACCTAGGTAATTTTTCGAGTAAAAATATTGGACGGGATTCTATGAGAAAGAAACTATTTTCAAGTTCAAATCAATCATCACTTATTGTAGCAATCAGGAAAATCCATGTCAATAGATTTAGAATATTTTATATTAAGATTTTAACGGAAAAAATGGAATTGTATAGAAGATTCATCATTGCGTGTTTGCCTGAGTCACCATCTTGAAATTAAGTGCAAAGCTAGCCTTTAGTTAACATTTGAATTAAAATTGTTCTGAATAGTTTTTTATCCACAAAGAGATTATTTATATAATAATACTAGCAGTTTGACCCGGTTTTGTTTGGGCCCTATGTACTGTTCATAACTTTATGTGCATATGTATATATATATTAATAAGTTTGACTCATGTCCAGGTAACCTACATGTAAAATTTCAAGTGTTTAGACACAAAAAGGAGTTTGGAAGAGTCTGCGGAGGTTAACTAATTAAACTTTGACCTTTTAACAGCCAAATTTTCGTCCAAAAACTGACCAAAAAGCTTGCTGCATGTCTGAATGCTCTTTATGTAAAATTTCAAATGTTTAGGCCCAAAATTGGCTGAATAGTTTGCTAGAGACCGCAAAGGTCAAATCTTTTGAATTTTGACCCCTAGGCAGCCAAATTTTCAGCCAAGAACCCTATGTCTGAATACACTTTATGTGAAATTTCAAATGTTTAGACCAAAAATTGGCTGAGTAATTTTGTAGAGACAAATTTCTTAAAAAGTTGACCCCAATTTTGACCCCTTAACAATTATTGTTTTGGGCTCAACTCAAATTAAAAGTTTGACCCATGTCCAAGTAACCTCGATCTAAAATTTCAAGGGTTTACACCCAAAATTGGCGGTGGAGTTTGGTAGAGTTTTCAAAGGTCAAATTGTTGAACTTTGACCTCTTGACAGCCAATTGAAAACCTATTAGAAAGATTTTCCTAAATCTCAACACCCCTTATTTCAAATCTGGACTCTGTATACTGAAAATTGACAGAGTAATTTGGTATGGAAATGTACACACAGAGACACACACACGGACACACACAGAGACACACACAGACAATTTCACTTATATATATATATATATAAATTACTTTATTTAACAAATATTTGTTGACTATAAAACAAAGGTTTTATCTAATATGGGTTTATTTAGGTTGTGAATACGAAGTTAAAATTTTTTTTTTTTTTACCACATTTAATAATTTTATGTGCGGTCATCTTAGTTTTTTTGTATTGTTTATTTTTAATATAATGTTAAATTATTAGGTAATTTACTAAATATTTATAAAATCCAATCCAAATATATATATATATATATATTTAAAATATAAAATTATATATCAAATAATCAATATGATATAATCAATATGATATAATCAATATCATATAATGTAAGTTTGCAAAAACAGAATTATAAATTACTTCATATTCGAATGTTTAACCAATATAATATTATAACCTACACGGTCAAAAGGAGACAATTCAATTATTGATTTTTTTAAGTTATTAACTTTAGAAATTTTAACTTAACTAGATTTTAATAATAATATATATATATATATATATATATATATATATATAGAGAGAGAGAGAGAGAGAGAAAATAAAAAGGAACAAACCGTATTATGTGTTCATCAACGTTTCGTCTTTATTTCGAGACTTCCTCTGGATGAATGAGATTAAGAAACCAAAAAATATACCAGTACAAAATATTTGAAAATGTTTCACGTGCACAGTGTGACGCAGTTCTATTTCAGAGAAACGGAAAAATGATGTTGGAAATTCAAAAAAGGAGGGGGAGGGCTGGCGCTGTTAAAGAGAAGGAAATTTTAGTGACGTCATATAGTCGTTAATGTAATTTTAAAACTATGAACGCAAGTTTATATTCTTATTGGGAAAAAGATATATCTGTTGAAATTCAAATATAAGTTTGTAACAGAAATGAAATGAGTGTATTTTATGTAATTTCAAGCACTATTAAACAACGTGGAGGTTTCTATAACATAGCGCCACTAATAAGTAAACTTTTATTAAAAGAACATTATTTAACTGTGGACACAGGTTAACTTTCTCACACCATTCAACACCCCCTGTAATAATTAACACATAATCTCAATCAATAAATCCAACTCTGCCAGGTTGATGTGAGCAGCATCATCCATTGGTCGCAACCAGCAGGCGTCCTCAATCACAGACACGTTCATCTCCAATAGCGCCCCAATCGCAAGGGAGCTCGCATCCACCTACACATTTAGCCTGTCTCCCTGGATGCACCAATCTCCTTTAGCGGGGTCCTCCTGCTTGACTCTTGTGATGATCTCCTTCACCATGCGTAGAAACAGATTGTCCACCGTTTCATCATCCCAGCCTTTGGTAACTGCACTCGCTCTCCTCTTCATGATGGCTGTCGCGGCCCGAGTCCATCCACATACTGGTAAGTGTCCCACCAGTTTTCCACACAGGGAAAATATAGCCCGCCTCGTGAGGACATAGGGCACTTCAAGAACTGCAGTTCCACGCCCCCACTTCAAGGTCCCTCGCTCCTGTTGAACACTCAACCCCAAGACACGAGCGCCATCCTCCAAGCGTTCTGGATCCTTACACATCAGTCCAAGTTCGGCTAGCTTGGCCTTCACACGTGATGACGGCACAATGTCTTCATTCACGTATATGTTGTCAAGGTATGTCCCCCCTTTTACGGTCTTATCCTGTGACAATACAGCATTGACGATCGTCTTCATTATTTGGGGCGCAACGTTCAGCCCAAAGCCCAGTCTTATGAGGCAATACCTCCTAACGGCAAACACTACCGTCTGAAACGGCCACATTAGAACCCAGCTGGAGCCACTCTCGTAGTTTGCTAGCGCACACGTCAGAATCAGCTGTGAACACATCAACATATGAGTTCAGTTCTCGGTAGTCCATTACCGGCCTGACTTTGGCTTTGTTGTGCTGAGCAACCGCCATTAATGGGATCAGACCCTTAGGAGGTCCAAGTTTCTGTAGGGGTAGGGAATCAACCAGCCATCCTCGATCCATTTGCGAAGTTCTTCTTTGTACGTGGGCCTCATGTGGTCGGGCATATGGTATTCAGTTATTCCATTCTGCAGTTTGGCTGGTTCCCGGTTTTCCGACCACTTCCATGAGGCAGTCCAAGCCCTCTTTTGCTCGTCAAATTCGACGCTGAAGTCTGGTTGGTCGATCCTTAGCGCAACATACACCGAGGCTTTCTCCTGAAAATGTACCGCCCCCGTCGCTGTTATATAGATACCACCAAGGGCTCTGATGGCATCATATCCTAGGAGCAGGTCAAAACTCAGGGGTTTTTCGAGCACTACCAGCGCCTCTAGGTTAGCGGAGCTTCCATTTTTCGTCCGAATGTTTACATTGCCCACCCCGCAACAAGTGCGCATCTCTCCACTGATAGTAGTCACTCTGACATTCTTCTTTCTCCAAGTGTGGCAGAGATCTGCACATACGATAGTGCGGGAGCACCCGGAATCAAGGAGTGCTGAGCACAGTGTTTCGTCAATATATATTGGGATGACCGGCAGCGTCTCATTTAATTTCTGTGTGGGGAAGAGGTCGACGCTGACACCTTGTCCCTGGTTCCGTTTTCCGGACACTCTTGAGCTATCTTGTAGTAATTGCTTTGCTCCTGTCGGGAGTCCTGCTAGGAATTTGCATGCTAAGGCCCGCTCAGGCAGTCCACCAGACAACACTGTCAACTTTGTCAGCTCTGCCAAGTACACGTCGACTGTTTCGCCTGGACGTAAGGTCCTTGCCTCAAGTTGCTCCCAAGCAATGGTGGGGTCAATCGCAAATGCCTTGAACAGCGCAGCCTTGATTTTCTCGTAGTCCTGTTTGCCCTCATGGCTGAGCTGTTCATACACCGCAAAGGCACTGCTGGACAAACGCAGAGGAACAACACGTTCAAAGTTTTTTACGCCAGACAAAAGGCAATGTAATTCCACCTTTTCCACCCAGTCAAGTACCGGGGTCGATCCATCAAACTCTGGTATTAATTTGAGTCAATTTTTTCCCCCATTTCACCGAAATAGCTTGAATTCGTTTTGCAACTATGGCAGTCGATTAACACACACGTCGAACTTCTAATCACACTGATGCAGTTGATACACACTGTCCTCGATCTTCTGAACATACTCCTTTTATTGTCCAAGCGTTCGTCATCAGCCAATCGGCGGCCAGAAAAACAGTCACGTGAGGGGTGACGTCATCTTACAAAAACCACAGCCGCCATTTTTAATTTCTGCTCTCCCTGTGATCCTCCCAGCAGGTAAGACAACATGCGCAGACACGTGGTCGCTTTCTTCCTTCATTTTGTTCGACTTTACACTAACATAACACTTGCAAGTGAAAGGGTCACGGTAACTAAAAAAAAAAAAAAAAACGCAGATCATTACAGAAAAAAGTGTTCAAAAGAAAAAATGTTTGTCACGACTTTCAAAGATAGCGCTGTACTTTTGCAAAAAGAAAAAGGTTCGTTGCGACTTAAAAAGGCCAATTTTTATACTTTTGTAGAAAGGTAAATTTTTTATACTTTGGAAAAAGAATTTGTCACTTGTGGTTATCGCTGCTAAAATCGGGCGTTATTTTTTTTTCTCTGGAGAAAAATATACACTTGATTTTTTTTTCTTTAGACAATGAACGTTTTATATATTTATGTTTTTTTCTGTTCGTTTTATTGTCAAGAGGAAGAAATAAGAAAGAATAAAACGGTTTTGTAAAATTCAGTGAACGTTTTGAAATTGCTAATGCTGACAAAGCAAAATGGACGAATTTAAAGTAACGTTGCATATCGATGCCGCAAAGCGTCAGTCACAATCCGAAAAACACTGGACTGAACGTCAGATACGATTTGAGGAACAACAAAAGGAATTGCAAAAACAGTTAGCGGAATGTCAAATACGAACCGAGGAACACAAATGGAAGTTCAAAAACAGTTAGCCGAACGTCAATTAGAAGTTCAGAAACAGTTGGCCGACCGTCAATTACAAACAGAGGAATTGCTTACAGAAATTGTTAAGAATGATGCGAACGCGGAAAGCAATTCAGCATTTTCTCAGAATACAATATGGACCGCGATAAACAATTTTAAATACGAGGAAGAGGAAAAATCATTCGTAGCATATTTTCGGCCTTATGAAGAGTTTTTTTTAATATTGACTGCAGCAACTGGTCTGATCAAAAGAAAACCAGACTTCTACTACGAAAATTGGAAACGGCTGAGCATGATAAATTCGTGGATTACATCTTGCCTCGGAAAACAGCAGATTTATCATTCAATGAGACGGTAAATTTGTTAACAGAACTTTTCTCGCCGAAAACGCCTCTTTTCCATAAGCGTTGGAGATGTTTGAATGCTGTAAAAGACTATAATGACGATTTTGCCACCTACGCAGCTATAGTGAACAAACACTGCGATGACAAAAGATGCGGAAATCAGGCGGAGAGTCCTTACAAAATTAGAAAATGAACGGAACTTAACACTTCAAATATTGACTGAAGATTGTCAGAAAGTAGAAATTATAAAAAAGATGCAAGAAATATCGAAGCAGGCATCGCGAATATAAAAAACGTAACTAAGAAAAAACCGTCGAAATGGCATACAGACACTAACCACCGAAACTCAGAAAAACTAAAAGCACCGAGCGCTTGTTTCAGATGTGGTGGAATACATTGGGCAAGGGATTGCCTATTTTTAACAAAAAGATGCCATTTATGCAATAAGATCGGTCATAAAAGTTCGCACTGTAGGGAAACTCAGAATAGAAGCCGTGTACGTCAAACCAGAACTAAGGACATCGTAGATGAAAATCTACGCAAATATGTAACGATTAACATTTTCGGCAAGGCTATTAAATTCCAATTAGACAGTAGATCGGATCTTTCAATAATAAATCTCAAAACGTGGAAAATATTACGAAAGCCGACTATGTTAAAAACTAACAGAACGGCGACGGCCGTTAATGGTACAAAAATTCATTTTGAAGGTGAATTAATTACAAACGTCACTTTACGGGGGGAAAACAAAGAAACTAAGATTGTATGTGCTAAAAGATAGTGAGAACCTGTTCGGTTCTGACAGCATGGAGGAGTTTCGTCTCTGGGATCAAAAAAAGGACTTCCAACATTCACTGCAAACCGACTATTAAGATGGGGAACTATTCTGCTGAACTATAATATTACAATTCAATTTCTCCCCTCAAAACAACTAGCCTATGCAGACGGTCTATCGAGACTGATTCCTGCCAAAACGGAACCTCTTGAAGATTCAGTAATCGCGGCACTACGTATTAATAGTGATGTAAAAACCATGATAAACAATATTATCCGCGAACTGCCGGTCACACTTCAGGAAATTAAGTCAGAAGCCCTAAATGACAATTTCATTCAAACCACGAAGCAGAAATTAGCACTGGGTGACACCGGTTCAGACATTTTTTCTGGTTGCAACGAAATATTGTTAAACGGTGAAAGGGTTGTTATCCCCCAAACCCCTCAAAAAAGAATTCTCAGGGATTTTCACATGGGGCATCCAGGAATAAACAGAATGAAAAGCCTAATGAGAAGTTTTGTTTATTGGCCAGCTATGGACCAAGATATTACCGACATGGGGAACAGATGCAAAGGCTGTGCTTTGGCTGCAAAAGCACCACCGATAATATATAAACCTTGGCCTAAGGCTGAACAACGATGGTCGAGGATCCACATCGATTATGCGGACCTGTGGAGGACTTTTACTACCTGATAGTAGTTGACTCTTACTCTAAATGGTCAGAGGTACTAAGATGCAAAAAACCGACCACGGCAACAAGGACAAATTTTTTATTAGAATTGTTTGCTCGGTTTGGGGTTGTAGACTGTTTGGTTAGCGACAACGCTACACAGTTCACCTCGACACAGTTCAGAGAATTCTGCGAGACGTATCAAGTCAAGCATGTTACGACACCCCAGCACCACGCCAGAAGCAACGGCCAGGCCGAACGCTTCGTCAATACGCTTAAAAGGGCATTAAAAAAGGCGTCCGGTACACCGACAGAAAAGGCCCTTCAGCAATTTCTGCAGGTTTACAGAACCACAAGAAATCCGAACAAACCAAATGCGGGATCCCCAGCAGAATCATGTTTGGACGGAAAATAAAATCCGTATTTGATAAACTGCTACCCAGACACATAGTACACAAAAGAACCTCTACAATGCCAACGAAACGGTTTAACAGCGGAGATAACGTGTATTTTAGACATTTTAGAAATAACGTTTCTTTTTAGGAACAGGGCACGATCTTACGAAGAATCGGCCATGTTACATACATCATTCAGGGCCCAAAGTTCCAACATAAGAGGCACCTGAACCAAATCAGGAAACGGTTCAACAAGGATCAAGAAGAACCACCACAGGACGGCAGTGAGGCGATTGAAACTGTGTATGACTGTTTTAACATAGACCCTCCAAAAGGGATGTCAGAACCGAGACGCTCCGACAGAAAGAGGAAGCGCACAGACCCCTTGGTGGTCTGCCCCAAAAGGAAAACATACTGATTTTCACAAGCGCGGATATCCGCTTGGGAGGGGATGTTGTGGGGGAATCCCCCTCCAAATGGACTGTTCTATCCATTATATAAACCATAAACCTTTTGATCCCAGGTGTGGATTAAACACCCGAGCGACCCTCGCCTGCTCGGTGACGTTTACTACTCTTTTCAGTTGTAACCTTTTACATTGTTGTTCCAGTAATACATTGTTGAAACTCTATTCCATTGTTTTGTTTTCTTTGTGGCTTATTGCAAGCCATAATACTACCCCAGTCAGCCATAAAGTACTGATATACTGCACGATGGAGAGGTACATTTGAGGACTTATTGCATTTCGCTTTTATTTTAACTGATACAACAGAGTGGTCGGAAGATCCAAATGGAGACAGAACGGAAGATAAACATAGCTCGGGACAAGTTGTGAGGAAAAGATCTCGGAGACTTGCATACTAACCGTCAGTATCGGGCACACGGGTGGGTTTGCGAACAATGTGAGTGAGGTCATAAGCAATGGAGAACTCGTAACAGAAACTTCCCTCATCATCAGTCTTGTTTGAGTGGGTTAATCATTCCACATTGTGAGCATTGAAGTCTCCACAGACGTTAATGTTAGTCGAAGGCTGAGGATGTGGTAAATTTTCTCAGATATGCTCTTAAAGATAGTAACTCCATTGTTGTGGGGGGCGATAGAGGGCAACTATAAATGCAGTTGTGTGAGCAAGTGCGACCCGGAAGCATATATAGGGTAATTTAGGGGTTTCTCTTGAGATGTTTTTACCACATGGAAAGCCATCTTTAATATAGGCACAATTATGTGCTATGGCAATTTTTGGGGTCAGATTTGGAAGTAAAGTTAAAGTATCCTTTAATTCCAAACTCTTCTAGATAAATAGTCGGTTCAATGCCAGTTTTCTTATGAATAATAGATATGGTTTAATCTCCTGTAATTGGGTTTCAAACTCTAGAAGGTTGGAACGTAGACCCCTGATGTTGAAGGAGACATGGTAGTGGAGGTCTATGTTGGAAGCTGAAGATCTGGGTTTAATTGTGCGTTTTTTCTGGAAACGTTCATGATGGAGTTTTGGCATTTGTGGAATAGTTAGAGAGACTTATTTAGAGCAGGACAGAGAGTGAAAGTAAGAGAAAAAAGAAGCAAAGAAATGCATACTTTCTTTGTAGCACATGATAAGGTAAAGCCACTAATATGGCATCGTGAAGCCCCACCAAAAACTACGGTATGTTCCAGAATCCATTCACGAAATAGCAATACAGCAGCCCCAGTACTTTGCACCTGCTGATAGGACAGCCTCCTTAGTGGTTAATCCATACTATCAGGCAGATAACGTCAGCCCAGATAAAACGTTTACACCCAACATCATTATTAGTGACATGGCCACAAAGATAGACACAGAAATAGAAATTTTCCGACATCTCTGGCGACTATTCACGCAAAATACTTCCAACTTTTCTTCTCTCAATGGCTAGAGATTTTTTCATGACATTCGACAGTCAGAATAAATTTGGGCATGTGCAAAGAACCTCATGGGAGTAGGTGGCATATATATATATATATATATATATATATATATATATATATATATACATATATATATATATATATATATATACATATATATATATACATATATGAGAAAAAGAAAGGTAGAGAGAGAGAGAGAGAGAGAGAGAGAGAGAGAGAGAGAGAGAGAGAGAGAAAGAGAGAAAGAAACAAAAGGGATCGAGATAGTTAGAAGAAGAAAGAAAAAGGGAAAAATAGAAATGAGGAGGGATGGGAGAGGAAAGATGGAATAAGAGATAGAAAGTTTTGAAGAGAGAGAGAGAGAGAGAGAGAGAGAGAGAGAGAGAGAGAGAGAGAGAGAG
This sequence comes from Euprymna scolopes, assembly GCF_053919585.1. Lineage (NCBI taxonomy): Eukaryota > Metazoa > Mollusca > Cephalopoda > Sepiida > Sepiolidae > Euprymna > Euprymna scolopes. Next base: position 63,071,518 of record NC_136519.1, read on the forward strand.
AGAGAGAGAAATTAATTCAGAGAAGGGCAGGAAGAGAAATGACGAAAGAGAGATATAGAGAGTGTGCGTTTCAGGGAGAATCAGGAAAGATGGTAAGAATGAATATGGGTAGAGTCAGAAGGAGAGATATGGAAAAAGAGAAGGTTACAGAGAAAGGGAGGAAGAAAGCAGAAGGATATGGAAAAAGATAGAGAGAATGAGCTGGATATAGAAATAATAAATCTAATATATAAATATCACTATGTCTGTGTGTGTGTGTGTCTGTCTGTTTTTCAAATTGTATCTCCTCCTAGACGGATGGTCGTTGGACGTCGTACAATATCTAAAAAGATTGCATTTTTGTATTAGGTGTATATGATTATATATTTCTATATATTGGATTTACGCCTAAACTAATTAACCGATCATTATGAATTTTAATTATATGTATATGATTATATATTTCTGCGTATTAGGTTTACTCCTAAACTAATTAACCGATCATTATGAATATTAATTCAACCTTTAAAAACTTTACACTATTAAACAAAATCAATACGCAGATCAAATTCCTTTAAATATTTCATCGTACTGTCCAACAATAATCGCTCCGAAGAGACTCATGCCATATTGTAACATTTATTGATCTCAAACGAAAAACAATCTATGTAAGAATTGATTGGGCGTCAAATTATATAATCACCAGGCGATTATGATAAACAATAATAATTGTTGTGAAACAAACCAAAAAATGGATTCTTAATTTATAATAATTATGTTTCTCAAACATCATGAATATTTTTTTTCTCTAATATTATGAATAAATTTTTTCTACAAACATTATGAATAAATGTTTTTCTCAACCATCATTAATATATTTTTCCTCAAACATCATGAACAATTATTTTTTCAAACATCATGAATATTTTTTTCTCAAATATCATGAACAAATTTTTTCTCAAACATAATTAATATATTTTTTCTCAAACATCATAAATATTTTTTTCTCAAACAACATGAATAAATGTTTTCTCAAACATCATGAATAAATTTTTTCTCAAACATCATGAATAAATTTTTTCTCAAACATCATGAATAAATTTTCTCAAACATAAGGAATAATTTTTTTTAAAACATCATGAATAAAGTTTTTCTCTAACAGCATGAATAAATTTTCTCAAACATCATGAATAAATTTTTTCTCAAACATAATAAATAAATTTTTTCTCAAACATCATGAATACATTTTTTCTCAAACATCATGAATGCATATTTTCTCAAACATAATTAATAAATTTGTTCTCAACCATCATGCATAATTTTTTTTCTAAAAAATCATGAATATTTTTTTTCAAACATCATGAATAAATTTTTTCTCAAATTTATTCTCAAACATCATGAATACATTTTTACTCAAACATCATCAATATTTTTTTCTCAAACATCATGAATAAATATTTTCTCAAACATTATGAATAATTTTTTTCTCAAACATCATGAATAAATTTCTTCTCAAACATCATGAATACTTTTTTTCTCAAACATCATGAATAATTTTTTTCTCAAACATCATGAATAATTTTTTTCTCAAACATCAAGAATAAATTTTTTCTCAAAAATCATGAATGAATTTTTTCTCAAACATCATGAATATTTTTTCTCAAACATCATGAATAAATTTATTCTCAAACAACATGAATATTTTTTTCTCAAACATCATGAATAAATTTTTTCTCAAACATCATGAATAAATTTTTTCTCAAACATAATCAATAAATTTTTCTCAAACGTCATTAATATTTTTTTCTCAAACCACATGAATAAATATTTTCTCAATCTTCATGAATATCTTTTCTCAAACATCAGTAATACATTTTTTCTCAAACATCATCAATATTTTTTTCTCAAACATCATGAATAAATTTATTCTCAAACATCATGAATAATTTTTTTCTCAACCATCATGAATATTTTTTTTATCAAACATCATGAATAAATTTTTTCTCAAATATATTTAATAATTTTTTTCTCAAACATAATTAATAAATTTTTTTCTCAACCATCATGAATTTTTTTTTCTCGAACATCACGAATAAATTTTTTTTCAAACATCATTATTATTTTTTTCTCAAACATCATGAATAAATGTTTTCTCAAACATCATGAATAAATTTTTTCTCAAACATAATGAGTATTTTTTCTCAAACATCATGAATAAATTTTTTCTCAAACATCATGAATAAATTTTGTCTCAAAAATATTTAATAATTTTTTTCTCAAACATCATGAATAATTATGTTTCCCAAACATCATAAATATTTTTTTCTCAAACATCATGAATACATTTTTTCTCAAACATCATGAATAATTTTTTTCTCAACCATCATTAAATTTTTTCTCAAACATCATGAATACTTTTTTTCAAACATTATGAATAAATTTTTTCTCAAACATCATGAATAATTTTTTTCTCAAACATGAATAAATTTCTTCTCAAACATAATTATAAATTTTTTCTCAAACATTATGAATAATTTTTTTCTCAAACATCATGAATACCTTTTTTCTCAAACATCATGAATAAATTTTTTTCTCAACCATCATTAATATTTTTTTCTCAGACATCATGAAAAATTTTTTTTCCAACATCATGAATATTTTTTTCTCAAATATCATGAACAAATTTTTTCTCAAACATAATAAATTTTTTCTCAAACATCATGAATCATTTGTTTCTCAAACATCATGAATAATTTTTTTTTCAAACATCATGAATAAATTTTTTCTCAAACATCAAGAATAAATTTTTTCTCAAACATCATGACATCATGAATATTGTTTTCTCAAACATCATGAATAAATTTTTTTTCTCCATCATCATGAATATTTTTTCTCAAACAATATGAATACATTTTTTCTCAAACATCATCAATATTTTTTCTCAAACATCATCAATATTTTTTCTCAAACATAATTAATAAATTTTTCTCAAACATCATGAATATTTTTTCACAAACATCATGAATAAATTTTTTCTCAAACATCATGAATGATTTTTTTCTCAAACATCATGAATAAATTTTTTCTCAAACATCATGAATAAATTTTTTCTCAAACATTATGAATAAATATTTTCTCAAACATCATGAATAAATTTTTTCTCAAACATCATGAATAAATTTTTTTTCAAACATCATGAATAATTTTTTCTCAAACATCATGAATAATTTTTTTCTCAAACATCATGAATATTTTTTTCTCAAACATCATGAAAATTTTTTTCTCAAACATCATGAATAAATTTTTTCTCAAACATCATGAAAATTTTTTTCTCAAACATCATGAATAAATTTTTTCTCAAACATCATGAAAATTTTTTTCTCAAACATCATGAATAAATTTATTCTCAAACATCATGAATAATTTTTTCTCAAACATGAATATTCATGATGTTTGAGAAAAATGTATTAATTATAATACATTTTTCTCAAACATCATGAATAATTTATTTCTCAACTATTAGGAATAATTTTTTCTCAAGCATAATTAATACATTTTTTATCAAACATCATGGATATTTTTTTTCTCAAACAATTAATAAATCTTTTCTCAAGCATCGATCCGGTGTTATTTCTTCAGCATCTAATAAAACCAAGCTTTTACAATAAATTGTGTCATAAAATTTCACTTTTTACGATCAGTGCCAAGTATCTTTTTAAATACCCATGTGCTTCATGAGGAAATTGTTTTAATCTATGATAAATGAAGAATCAAGCCAACAACAGCAATAGTGACAAACAGCATGTATTACGTCTTGCAAGATCAACAACTAACAAGATCAATAAATCTATCGTTACTGGCTTCGTTTCTAGCATCTCATAACATATCAAAGAGATTTGACAGGGTTTAATACACAATCTGTCGTTTCAGATAACTCTATAAAAGTTTTTGATGAGCAGAATCCGAATCAAATAGTATAAACGATAGCGTGCTTTAATTAGACACAACCATCTTCCTGATCTTCATCAAGGATCTTCAAATTATATTCTAAGATTATTCATTGACATTTATGCAGATAGTACAACCGTCTGTTCAAACACTTCGAAAAGTATTGATTAATATAAATTTACCGATTTCGACTTCGAAAACGTGGTGCAATGGGGAAAAGTGTTTTCTTTTTCCTTTAAACACCTGGAAAGTCAAGCTTCTTTTTCACAACTAAGACTCGAATCGTCGTATTACTTTAGCTGAAACGAATGACTTTCTTTTTTTTTTCTTGCTGTAAACAATGACTTTCAACATAAATGGCATAAAATCTGTTGCTAAAGTGGATGCTTCAGATAGTCCCTTTCTCTTGGCGGTGCAATCATCTATCGCTATATAAGTCAGGTTCGTCCTAAGATGTAGTGCTGCTGCTGCTCAGAACAGATTTTTCCTGCCTTGAAAAGGTACAAAATCGCGTTTGCAAAAAAAAAAAAAAAAAAAAAAAAAAAAAAATCGGCAACTGAAGTTATTTCAACATTTCAGTCGTTATCAGATCTGCTCTTAATAAATTACTCTTACTAAAATTGTTTCATAATTCATCGATAGTGTCACTTCTTATTTCATTTAATCTTTTTAAAAGTAAAGCGAGACCGACCGACGGAACCACTTATAAATATTCGAGTCTAAAATCAACTTGAAACAAAAATGTGTGCTCCATTGTCGAATCAAACATTATCCGTTGTCGGCAAATTTAAAGGTCACCTCATTGGCCTCTGCATTCATTTTCTCGCTGTCTTCGCCCACACAAACCCTACCTTATACGTCTCCTCCCGTTAAATAAATCACCTAACAACCTGGGCTTACCTTCTCGGACATTTAACAGGTTTTACCCTTTTGTTATTCTGCTGGAGACAAGAATCGCGGAGGGACATTCGGTCTTCTTGGTTCAGTCTCATCTACTATTTCGTCAAACATGTTATGTGATAGCGTTAACAAACCGCTTGGAGCATTTTGCCCCCGCACACGGAATGATTAGTTTTGTCAAGGGTCGGTTCATCTGCTGGTTAGTTCGATTTCCGCTCATCAACCATTCACGAATGTATTTTCTCAGGACACATGTGCTGAGATGATTGAGAAAAAAACAAACTAACCCCAAATAAAAAAAAAGAAACACTTGGAGAAACAAAAATAACGGTAATTCAAATTGGCTGACTCATCCTTCAAAACATCACTTTCAACGATGCAATCATATTAGATTAAAACTTAATTTGTTTGGCGGCAAATAAACCCTTTTGGGGTTAATGAATGTCGAAACACATTACATGTGGTAAACGATGCCCCATTATTGATTTGTTATATATCTGTTAAAGTGGTCCATCCGATGGTGAGGTACGTTTTGGGAGTTTTATGGAATGTTAAGTAACCTTATCATCATTATCAGGTCAACACTCAAATAAAGGGTAGTAATTTTAGAGCACCTTCAATAGCTTAAATATAAACTATTCATTCAATAGGTTACATATAAACTATTCATTCAATAGGTTAAATATAAACTATTCATTCAATAGGTTAAATATAAACTATTCATTCAATAGGTTACATATAAACTATTCATTCAATAGGTTAAATATAAACTATTCATTCAATAGGTTAAATATAAACTATTCATTCAATAGGTTACATATAAACTATTCATTCAATAGGTTAAATATAAACTATTCATTCAATAGGTTACATATAAACTATTCATTCAATAGGTTAAATATAAACTATTCATTCAATAGGTTAAATATAAACTATTCAGTCAATAGGTTAAATATAAACTATTCATTCAATAAGTTAAATATAAACTTTTCATTCAATGGGTTAAATATAAACTATTCATTCAATAGTTAAATATAAACTATTCATTCAATAGGTTAAATATTCAGTCAATAAGTTAAATATAAACTTTTCATTCAATAGGTTAAATATAAACTATTCAGTCAATAAGTTAAATATAAACTTTTCATTCAATAGGTTAAATATAAACTATTCAGTCAATAAGTTAAATATAAACTTTTGATTCAATAGGTTAAATATAAACTATTCATTCAATAGGTTAAATATAAACCATTCATTCAATAAGTTAAATATAAACTATTCATTCAATAGGTTAAATATAAACTATTCATTCAATAGGTTAAATATAAACTATTCATTCAATAGGTTAAATATAAACTATTCATTCAATAGGTTAAATATAAACTATTCATTCAATAGGTTAAATATAAACTATTCATTCAATAGGTTAAATATAAACTATTCATTCAATAGGTTAAATATAAACTTTTCATTCAATAGGTTAAATATAAACTATTCATTCAATAGGTTAAATATAAACTATTCATTCAATAGGTTAAATATAAACTATTCATTCAATAGGTTAAATATAAACTATTCATTCAACAGGTTAAATATAAACTATTCATTCAATAGGTTAAATATAAACTATTCATTCAATAGGTTAAATATAAACTATTCATTCAATAAATTAAATATAAACTATTCATTCAATAGGTTAAATATAAACTATTCAGTCAATAAGTTAAATATAAACTTTTCATTCAATAGGTTAAATATAAACTATTCAGTCAATAAGTTAAATATAAACGTTTCATTCAATAAGTTAAATATAAACTATTCATTCAATAGGTTAAATATAAACAATTCATTCAATAGGTTAAATATAAACTATTCATTCAATAGGTTAAATATAAACTATTCATTCAATAGGTTAAATATAAACTATTCATTCAATAGGTTAAATATAAACTATTCATTCAATAGGTTAAATATAAACTATTCATTCAACAGGTTAAATATAAACTATTCATTCAATAGGTTAAATATAAACTATTCATTCAATAGGTTAAATATAAACTATTCATTCAATAAGTTAAATATAAACTATTCATTCAATAGGTTAAATATAAACTATTCAGTCAATAAGTTAAATATAAACTTTTCATTCAATAGGTTAAATATAAAATATTCAGTCAATAAGTTAAATATAAACTATTCATTCAATAAGATAAATATAAACTATTCATTCAATAGGTTAAATATAAACTATTCATTCAATAGGTTAAATATAAACTATTCATTCAATAGGTTAAATATAAACTATTCAGTCAATAGGTTAAATATAAACTATTCATTCAATAGCTTAAATATAAACTATTCAGTCAATAGGTTAAATATAAACTATTCATTCAATAGATTAAATATAAACTATTCATTCAATAGGTTAAATATAAACTATTCAGTCAATAGGTTAAATATAAACTATTCAGTCAATAGGTTAAATATAAACTATTTATTCAATAGGTTCAATATAAACTATTCAGTCAATAGGTTAAATATAAACTATTCAGTCAATAGGTTAAATATAAACTATTCAGTCAATAGGTTAAATATAACTTATTCATTCAATAGATTAAATATAAACTTTTCATTCAATAGGTTAAATATAAACTATTAAGTCAATAGGTTAAATATAAACTATTCAGTCAATAGGTTAAATATAAACTATTCATTCAATAGGTTAAATATAAACTATTCATTCAATAGGTTAAATATAAACTATTCAGTCAATAGGTTAAATATAAACTATTCATTCAATAGGTTAAATATAAACTATTCATTCAATAGGTTAAATATAAACTATTCATTCAATAGGTTAAATATAAACTATTCATTCAATAGGTTAAATATAAACTATTCATTCAATAGCTTAAATATAAACTATTCATTCAATAGGTTAAATATAAACTATTCAGTCAATAGGTTAAATATAAACTATTCATTCAATAGGTTAAATATAAACTATTCAGTCAATAGGTTAAATATAAACTATTCATTCAATCGGTTAAATATAAACTATTCATTCAATAGGTTTAATATAAACTATTCATTCAATAGGTTAAATATAAACTATTCATTCAATAGCTTAAATATAAACTATTCATTCAATAGGTTAAATATAAACTATTCAGTCAATAGCTTAAATATAAACTATTCATTCAATAGGTTAAATATAAACTATTCAGTCAATAGGTTAAATATAAACTATTCATTCAATAGGTTAAATATAAACTAATCATTCAATAGGTTAAATATAAACTATTCATTCAATAGGTTAAATATAAACTATTCATTCAATAGGTTTAATATAAACTATTCATTCAATAGGTTAAATATAAACTATTCATTCAATAGGTTAAATATAAACTATTCATTCAATAGGTTAAATATAAACTATTCATTCAATAGGTTAAATATAAACTAGTAATTCAGTAGGTTAAATATAAACTATTCATTCAATGGGTTAAATATAAACTATTCATTCAATAGGTTAAATATAAACTACTCATTCAATAGGTTAAATATAAACTATTCATTCAATAGGTTAAATATAAACTATTCATTCAATAGGTTAAATATAAACTATTCATTCAATAGGTTAAATATAAACTATTCATTCAACAGGTTAAATATAAACTATTCATTCAATAGGTTAAATATAAACTATTCATTCAATAGGTTAAATATAAACTATTCATTCAATAAATTAAATATAAACTTTTCATTCAATAGGTTAAATATAAACTATTCAGTCAATAAGTTAAATATAAACTATTCATTCAATAAGATAAATATAAACTATTCATTCAATAGGTTAAATATAAACTATTCATTCAATAGGTTAAATATAAACTATTCAGTCAATAGGTTAAATATAAACTATTCATTCAATAGATTAAATATAAACTATTCATTCAATAGGTTAAATATAAAATATTCAGTCAATAGGTTAAATATAAACTATTCAGTCAATAGGTTAAATATAAACTATTTATTCAATAGGTTAAATATAAACTATTCAGTCAATAGGTTACATATAAACTATTCAGTCAATAGGTTAAATATAAACTATTCAGTCAATAGGTTAAATATAACTTATTCATTCAATAGATTAAATATAAACTATTCATTCAATAGGTTAAATATAAACTATTCATTCAATAGGTTAAATATAAACTATTCAGTCAATAGGTTGAATATAAACCTTTCATTCAATAGGTTAAATATAAACTATTCATTCAATAGGTTAAATATAAACTATTCAGTCAATAAGTTAAATATAAACTTTTCATTCAATGGGTTAAATATAAACTATTACGTCAATAGGTTAAATATAAACTATTCATTCAACAGGTTAAATATAAACTATTCATTCAATAGGTTAAATAAAAACTATTCATTCAATAGGTTAAATATAAACTATTCATTCAATAGGTTAAATATAAACTATTCATTCAATAGGTTAAATATAAACTTTTCATTCAATAGGTTAAATATAAACTATTCAGTCAATAAGTTAAATATAAACCTTTCATTCAATAAGTTAAATATAAACTATTCATTCATTAGGTTAAATATAAACTATTCATTCAATAGGTTAAATATAAAATATTCATTCAATAGGTTAAATATAAACTATTCATTCAATAGTTTAAATATAAACTATTCATTCAATAAATTAAATATAAACTATTCAGTCAATAGGTTACATATAAACTATTCAGTCAATAGGTTAAATATAAACTATTCAGTCAATAGGTTAAATATAACATATTCATTCAATAGATTAAATATAAACTTTTCATTCAATAGGTTAAATATAAACTATTCAGTCAATAGGTTAAATATAAACTATTCATTCAATAGGTTAAATATAAACTATTCAGTCAATAGGTTAAATATAAACTATTCATTCAATAGGTTAAATATAAACTATTCATTCAATAGGTTAAATATAAACTATTCATTCAATAGGTTAAATATAAACTATTCATTCAATAGGTTAAATATAAACTATTCATTCAATAGCTTAAATATAAACTATTCATTCAATAGGTTAAATATAAACTATTCAGTCAATAGGTTAAATATAAACTATTCATTCAATAGGTTAAATATAAACTATTCAGTCAATAGGTTAAATATAAACTATTCATTCAATAGGTTAAATATAAACTATTCATTCAATAGGTTAAATATAAACTATTCATTCAATAGGTTAAATATAAACTATTCATTCAATAGGTTAAATATACACTATTCATTCAGTAGGTTAAATATAAACTATTCATTCAATAGGTTAAATATAAACTATACAGTCTATAAGTTAAATATAAACTATTCATTCAATACGTTAAATATAAACTATTCATTCAATAGGTTAAATATAAACTATTCATTCAGTAGGTTAAATATAAACTATTCATTCAATAGGTTAAATATAAACTATTCAGTCAATAAGTTAAATATAAACTTTTCATTCAATAGGTTAAATATAAACTATTCAGTCAATAGGTTAAATATAAACCTTTCATTCAATAGGTTAAATATAAACTATTCATTCAATAGGTTAAATATAAACTATTCAGTCAATAAGTTAAATATAAACTTTTCATTCAATGGGTTAAATATAAACTATTCAGTCAATAGGTTAAATATAAACTATTCATTCAACAGGTTAAATATAAACTATTCATTCAATAGGTTAAATAAAAACTATTCATTCAATAGGTTAAATATAAACTATTCATTCAATAAATTAAATATAAACTATTCATTCAATAGGTTAAATATAAACTTTTCATTCAATAGGTTAAATATAAACTATTCAGTCAATAAGTTAAATATAAACCTTTCATTCAATAAGTTAAATATAAACTATTCATTCATTAGGTTAAATATAAACTATTCATTCAATAGGTTAAATATAAAATATTCATTCAATAGGTTAAATATAAACTATTCATTCAATAGGTTAAATATAAACTATTCATTCAATAAATTAAATATAAACTATTCAGTCAATAGGTTAAATATAAACTATTCAGTCAATAAATTAAATATAAACTATTCATTCAATAGGTTAAATATAAACTATTCAGTCAATAAGTTAAATTTAAACTTTTCATTCAAGAGGTTACATATAAACTATTCAGTCAATAAGTTAAATATAACTTATTCATTCAATAGATGAAATATAAACTATTCATTCAATAGGTTAAATATAAACTATTCATTCAATAAGTTAAATATAAACTATTCAATCAATAGGTTAAATATAAACTATTCATTCAATAGATTAAATATAAACTATTCATTCAATAGGTTAAATATAAACTATTCATTCAATAGGTTAAATATAAACTATTCAGTCAATAGGTTAAATATAAACTATTCATTCAATAGGTTAAATATAAACTATTCATTCAATAGGTTAAATATAAACTATTCAGTCAATAGGTTAAATATAAACTATTCATTCAATAGGTTAAATATAAACTATTCATTCAATAAGTTAAATATAAACTATTCAGTCAATAGGTTAAATATAAACTATTCATTCAATAGATTAAATATAAACTATTCAGTCAATAGGTTAAATATAAACTATTCATTCAATAGATTAAATATAAACTATTCAGTCAATAGGTTAAATATAAACTATTCAGTCAATAGGTTAAATATAAACTATTCAGTCAATAGGTTAAATATAAACTATTTATTCAATAGGTTCAATATAAACTATTCAGTCAATAGGTTAAATATAAACTATTCAGTCAATAGGTTAAATATAAACTATTCAGTCAATAGGTTAAATATAAACTATTCAGTCAATAGGTTAAATATAAACTATTCATTCAATAGGTTAAATATAAACTATTCATTCAATAGGTTAAATATAAACTATTCAGTCAATAGGTTAAATATAAACTATTCATTCAATAGGTTAAATATAAACTATTCATTCAATAGGTTAAATATAAACTATTCATTCAATAGGTTAAATATAAACTATTCATTCAATAGCTTAAATATAAACTATTCAGTCAATAGGTTAAATATAAACTATTCAGTCAATAGGTTAAATATAAACTATTCATTCAATAGGTTAAATATAAACTATTCAGTCAATAGGTTAAATATAAACTATTCATTCAATAGGTTAAATATAAACTATTCATTCAATAGGTTTAATATAAACTATTCATTCAATAGGTTAAATATAAACTATTCATTCAATAGCTTAAATATAAACTATTCATTCAATAGGTTAAATATAAACTATTCAGTCAATAGCTTAAATATAAACTATTCATTCAATAGGTTAAATATAAACTATTCAGTCAATAGGTTAAATATAAACTATTCATTCAATAGGTTAAATATAAACTATTCAGTCAATAGGTTAAATATAAACTATTCATTCAATAGATTAAATATAAACTATTCATTCAATAGGTTAAATATAAACTATTCAGTCAATAGGTTAAATATAAACTATTCAGTCAATAGGTTAAATATAAATTATTCATTCAATAGGTTAAATATAAACTATTCATTCAATAGGTTAAATATAAACTATTCAGTCAATAGGTTAAATATAAACTATTCATTCAATAGGTTAAATATAAACTATTCATTCAATAGGTTAAATATAAACTATTCATTCAATAGGTTAAATATAAACTATTCATTCAATAGGTTAAATATAAACTATTCATTCAATAGCTTAAATATAAACTATTCATTCAATAGGTTAAATATAAACTATTCAGTCAATAGGTTAAATATAAACTATTCATTCAATAGGTTAAATATAAACTATTCAGTCAATAGGTTAAATATAAACTATTCATTCAATAGGTTAAATATAAACTATTCATTCAATAGGTTAAATATAAACTATTCATTCAATAGGTTAAATATAAACTATTCATTCAATAGGTTAAATATAAACTATTCATTCAGTAGGTTAAATATAAACTATTCATTCAATAGTTTAAATATAAACTATTCAGTCTATAAGTTAAATATAAACTATTCATTCAATAGGTTAAATATAAACTATTCATTCAATAGGTTAAATATAAACTATTCAGTCAATAAGTTAAATATAAACTTTTCATTCAATAGGTTAAATATAAACTATTCAGTCAATAGGTTAAATATAAACCTTTCATTCAATAGGTTAAATATAAACTATTCATTCAATAGGTTAAATATAAACTATTCAGTCAATAAGTTAAATATAAACTTTTCATTCAATGGGTTAAATATAAACTATTCAGTCAATAGGTTAAATATAAACTATTCATTCAACAGGTTAAATATAAACTATTCATTCAATAGGTTAAATAAAAACTATTCATTCAATAGGTTAAATATAAACTATTCATTCAATAAATTAAATATAAACTATTCATTCAATAGGTTAAATATAAACTTTTCATTCAATAGGTTAAATATAAACTATTCAGTCAATAAGTTAAATATAAACCTTCCATTCAATAAGTTAAATATAAACTATTCATTCATTAGGTTAAATATAAACTATTCAGTCAATAGGTTAAATATAAACTATTCATTCAATAGGTTAAATATAAACTATTCATTCAATAGGTTAAATATAAACTATTCATTCAATAAATTAAATATAAACTATTCAGTCAATAGGTTAAATATAAACTATTCAGTCAATAAATTAAATATAAACTATTCATTCAATAGGTTAAATATAAACTATTCAGTCAATAAGTTAAATATAAACTTTTCATTCAATAGGTTAAATATAAACTATTCAGTCAATAAGTTAAATATAAACCTTTCATTCAATAAGTTAAATATAAACTATTCATTCAATAGGTTAAATATAAACTATTCATTCAATAAGTTAAATATAAACTATTCAGTCAATAGGTTAAATATAAACTATTCATTCAATAGATTAAATATAAACTATTCATTCAATAGGTTAAATATAAACTATTCATTCAATAGGTTAAATATAAACTATTCATTCAATAGCTTAAATATAAACTATTCATTCAATAGGTTAAATATAAACTATTCAGTCAATAGGTTAAATATAAACTATTCATTCAATAGGTTAAATATAAACTATTCATTCAATAGGTTAAATATAAACTATTCATTCAATAGGTTAAATATAAACTATTCATTCAATAGGTTAAATATAAACTATTCATTCAATAGGTTAAATATAAACTATTCATTCAATAGGTTAAATATAAACTATTCATTCAGTAGGTTAAATATAAACTATTCATTCAATAGTTTAAATATAAACTATTCAGTCTATAAGTTAAATATAAACTATTCATTCAATAGGTTAAATATAAACTATTCATTCAATAGGTTAAATATAAACTATTCAGTCAATAAGTTAAATATAAACTTTTCATTCAATAGGTTAAATATAAACTATTCAGTCAATAGGTTAAATATAAACCTTTCATTCAATAGGTTAAATATAAACTATTCATTCAATAGGTTAAATATAAACTATTCAGTCAATAAGTTAAATATAAACTTTTCATTCAATGGGTTAAATATAAACTATTCAGTCAATAGGTTAAATATAAACTATTCATTCAACAGGTTAAATATAAACTATTCATTCAATAGGTTAAATAAAAACTATTCATTCAATAGGTTAAATATAAACTATTCATTCAATAAATTAAATATAAACTATTCATTCAATAGGTTAAATATAAACTTTTCATTCAATAGGTTAAATATAAACTATTCAGTCAATAAGTTAAATATAAACCTTCCATTCAATAAGTTAAATATAAACTATTCATTCATTAGGTTAAATATAAACTATTCATTCAATAGGTTAAATATAAACTATTCATTCAATAGGTTAAATATAAACTATTCATTCAATAGGTTAAATATAAACTATTCATTCAATAAATTAAATATAAACTATTCAGTCAATAGGTTAAATATAAACTATTCAGTCAATAAATTAAATATAAACTATTCATTCAATAGGTTAAATATAAACTATTCAGTCAATAAGTTAAATATAAACTTTTCATTCAATAGGTTAAATATAAACTATTCAGTCAATAAGTTAAATATAAACCTTTCATTCAATAAGTTAAATATAAACTATTCATTCAATAGGTTAAATATAAACTATTCATTCAATAAGTTAAATATAAACTATTCAGTCAATAGGTTAAATATAAACTATTCATTCAATAGATTAAATATAAACTAATTATTCAATAGGTTAAATATAAACTATTCATTCAATAGGTTAAATATAAACTATTCAGTCAATAGGTTAAATATAAACTATTCATTCAATAGGTTAAATATAAACTATTCATTCAATAGGTTAAATATAAACTATTCAGTCAATAGGTTAAATATAAACTATTCATTCAATAGGTTAAATATAAACTATTCATTCAATAGGTTAAATATAAACTATTCAGTCAATAGGTTAAATATAAACTATTCATTCAATAGATTAAATATAAACTATTCATTCAATAGGTTAAATATAAACTATTCATTCAATAGGTTAAATATAAACTATTCATTCAATAGGTTAAATATAAACTATTCAGTCAATAGGTTAAATATAAACTATTCATTCAATAGGTTAAATATAAACTATTCATTCAATAGGTTTAATATAAACTATTCATTCAATAGGTTAAATATAAACTATTCAGTCAATAGGTTAAATATAAACTATTCAGTCAATAGGTTAAATATAAACTATTCATTCAATAGGTTAAATATAAACTATTCATTCAATAGGTTAAATATAAACTATTCATTCAATAGGTTAAATATAAACTATTCAGTCAATAGGTTAAATATAAACTATTCATTCAATAGTTTTAATATAAACTATTCATTCAATAGGTTAAATATAAACTATTCAGTCAATAGGTTAAATATAAACTATTCACAAAATATATAAGACTACAAAACCAAATACATCTACTGATCAATCGTACACAAAACATAGCCAAGCACACGAAGTGTTTAAATACTCTTCTCCAAAAACATTCGCTGACTAGATTCAAACTCATTATAAGCGGTCCCATATTCCGTGAGTATATCCATTAGCCAATCACGAACGTACCCACTATTTATTTTGGAAAAAAATAAATGTTACC
The DNA here is from genome assembly GCF_053919585.1 of Euprymna scolopes. NCBI lineage: Eukaryota > Metazoa > Mollusca > Cephalopoda > Sepiida > Sepiolidae > Euprymna > Euprymna scolopes. The sequence continues at coordinate 63,087,558 of NC_136519.1, forward strand.
GTCGATCGTTTATAGCGACAAACCTGAGTATCTCTGATTATCAGACTCTTTATTTCCTCGCAACTCAAGTGAAATGCTAATAATTTCGCACAAATATTCCCAAAATGCCTCCTTATCTTTACTCACGCAAGCAAAAGTTTCAAGTCCGAGTCGAGTTTTTATATTTTTATATTTTTACTTTACTACAGTCATCATCGTCGTCCACAACAGAATAAATTGCTTTTCAACTAAATAACATAATGTGCCCCTGCGACAATCGGGTCAGTGAGCCAAAAATATTGTTTTTAATTTGCGCCAAATTCTGAGCTGGTTGAGACTATGCCTGTTGTAGATTCTTCACGTGGGTATCTGTAACCCGGATGTACCCAGATTACTGGTTCTCGACAATGAATAAACAGTATTTAGTGTTTGCACTAAAATTATAAACGGTGACACTTTTTCCAAACAGGGACTATGGGTATCTTTAATAATATTCATGCTATATCTAACTTCTTCACGATTTTCCCACAGTCTTTTTTATCGTCTTTCAACAATATAAAAGGGTCACTTTAGTGGTCGTCTTACCAGTAAGAGGTGCGATTCTGAATGATCTTTATATTCACCGAACTCTAACTCTCCAGGTTTTTATACCCATAGTAATGTGTATCAAACAGACTATTCTTGAAATGAAGAGGCCATCACAGCCAAAACTAATGCTAAAAGTGTCAGAGTTATTGACAAGCTTACACATCGTAACTAGGTGGGCTTATAATCGAATACAAGAACTCCTGAACATTAATGACTGAACCTTGGTGGACAAGTCAAGCATAGTGCCAAATAATGTACATGTGTATAGTCTTTATTTAAGTATATCTTCTGTTGCTTTTATACAAGGCTTTATTGAGTTCGGTGTTTGGATTGCGAGTTTTTAGTAATTCAGAGTTATACATCGTTCTTCTCTGGTATGAGTTACGATAATATTCAAATAAAACACTGCGGATGTTTGAGTATTATTAGCTGTTCTTTTGAACAGCTAATAATACTCAAACATCCGCAAAGGAAAGCAAAGAGTTAGCGGTCACAATAGGGGTGGGAACCTGTAAATCCTTAAGCAAGCTAAGGAACTTCTGCTCACGCACTATCCAAGTTACTCTCTCAAAATAAACCAAACTAGTAGAAACTCCTTCCCTAAAGACCATTACGTTCGTTTGAGATGTGATACATAAAACTGCTTTATTTAAGTAACATTTATTCCTAATGAAATTGTTCATTTCAACATAATAGAACATCTTTATATAAATAATTTTGTGCTCTTTTCAGTTTATCTGCCTGTAGCCCAACCTGCCAGACAATTGGAAACTGACTGCTAAATTTGATAGTTATGTAGCTACTGTATTTTTCAAATATATATTCTATATATATAGGATTCACTCTTAGAATAGGCACAGAGATATTTGGATAAAAATCAACGACTATCCTACATCACCAACAAAAATATCGATGGAAAAAGAAAAACGTTAAAAAAGTTTGGTTCAAATTCCGTAGAAGCACCAAGCAAAACACACATATACTCTTGGTTGGATTAAAGAAAAGATTGTGAATTTTATTAACGCTTGGCTGAGTGGTATTTTTCTGGCGGGGGTAGAGAGATCACCGCAAGAAGATCAAAACATTATGTATCAATAGTTCACTGACCGATTTTTCCTTTCAGTCGATTTTCTGCATTTCACAATTGGAAATCGATGATGAATTACTGAATGGCTAAAAATCCATTCATGAGATCAATAAATCTTCCATTACTTACTATAAGAAAAGATTATTATGTTATCCCACTTCCCTGTGAAGTGGGCCGATCCACACGAACTGCTAATAGCTATAATTTTTCAGTTATAAACATCAGATTATTTTTAATTACGCAAGGCCATAATATAGGCTTATAATATTGTTTTTCTGCTCTCCCGAACACGAGCCCAATCTATTAAACTTTTCTGTGTTAGATATGTTATTAGTGTTATTTTATTTGTATATGCTTTTACAAACATTCGAGTTGATGCTTCCTCAGATTATTTTCAGAACTGATATGTAACTCGCAGATGTATTATTGTTGATGCGAATGAGATATGTGTGTGTATAGAATCTTTCTTTAAATATCCCTTCCGTTGAGTTTATGAATTGAATTATTGAATTAACTGTTTAATTTGTATAGAATGCAGGATTCTCTTAGTGACCACGATTTATATATTGTGGTTTTCGTGGTGTTTGATTATTATACATTTTTATCATTATTTTTCATTTGTAGTATTTTTGTGGAAACATCTATTTGATATTCCGGTTTTTATTAAATACTGTGAAAAGTTTATTCAATTTCAAAACGGCTTCTCTCTCTCTCCCTCTCTCTCTCTCTCTCTCATATATATATGTATATATATATATATATATATATATATATATATATATATATACATACATACATACATACATACATACATACATATGTGTGTGTGTGTGTGTGCGTATGTGAATAAAGATAAAATTAATAAATAATAATACATTATGCAATAATAAATAAAAATATATGAAATAAAATAATGACTTCAAGGAAAAATAATAGTAATAATAAATGAATAATAATAAATGATATAATAATAATAATAGTAATAATAATAATAGTAAAGATAATAATAATAATAATAATAATAGGAAAAGAATTAAAATTTAGAAAATGTTAAATAACTAAATTTAAAAATAGTATATAAAGTATGAAAGTAAAGGAGTAATAAATTCATACAACAGAGAAATAATGTTAATAGATTATAAGATTCCATATTTCAAGTTGAATAAACACATAAACATAATATCTTATGATCATAATTATTTAGAAAAACATTCTATATTTAATCCCAAACACTTTATTATAAGACAATTGTTTCTGTCTATTTCAAAATTGCACCTTTTTATAAATATTGACGAAAAGACTTCATTAGTATATATTCGGCCATATGTATATGCATATTCTCAATAAACAGCAGAGCGTAATTATAATTTATTCATTCATGCAAAAATTATTGACTACATACGTGCATACATGTTTCTGCTTCAACTCCTTTGGAGAAGTATTGTTTTCAAGCCAAATTTTCTTTGAAAACCAAAATTATTTATACAAAGTCTTTTCTTTTGCCTCCATGGGATTAATGGACTATCTCATGACATCACTATCTCTGGTGACGTCACTTCCGGTGTTCGGCAGTAAAAGATTGGTACGCGGCTAAGCAGGTCGTGTGCAAACGCCCAACAGTTGAGGAATGGTATTGCTGAACACGCCTTGCCTGTAATATATGTGAATACATGTTTGCTTCTAAGAGTCCTGTGTTCCTTTCGTTTTTATTACCATTTAACACCATAACAAACTGGCGACAAACGGATTCGACCTTCACACGGGTTAACCCCACAAAAAAGGGAAATATGAAATTAAATTGACTTCAAAAGAACTTCGGATTTCCAAGCTAAAAATTCGGCTGGCAATTACTTTCTAAAAACAAAATTCCAAAAACAAAAAAAAAGAAAGAAAAAAGAAAGGAAGGCAAGGCAAAGATCTCGACTCAATTGTAAGTAATCTTTTTGTCTCTATATTTAAATTGAAAAGAACTGTACCAAACGTATTTTTGTTAATCATTTGTTAGTCATTTGGTTGCCTATTGAAAAAAAGAGAAAAATGTTGACCCAAATTCACCGCGAAACAATTCTAATTGTAACCTGTCTACTGTTCATTCTCATGCATATTCGGACATTTTGCAAATGAAGGGAAAAGTTTTTTTTTGCCTTTTCTTTTTGCTGCTAACTTTATGCAAACGGGAGAGAAATGTTTTTTCCCTTTCTTTTTACTTGGACTACAGTAGTATTGAAAGAAAGACTTTCATTGAGTGGGATCTTCTGAAATATTCTATTATTAACTGTCTGTTCTAACGTGGAAAAATTTTTTTTCCTCGTGGGAACAAGTCCCCCCCCCCCACACACACATAGAAAACCCTAGCCATTTTGTAGTCAACTTCCGGACAATTGCACAATTATTTTTATTCTTTTGGAACTTTATTGTATCACAGTATATTTTTTTGTTTCGCAAGTAAAATGTTTTTTTTGTCCACCCTCATATTAGGTTATCTTTAAGGTTTTTACCAAGAAGCAAGGGATACATTGCTCCCTTCTCATACGCACACACTCAAGGAAAGGACATTTTCTGTTTTTTTATTAGTGTATTTCTCTTCTCTAGTCAAAAACGGAAATAATTTTTTTTCTCGTGCGCTTGGAAAAGCCATTACAAGATGGAGGAGGTTAAAGAAGTATTGTTACAGCTAATCAAGGTCCGGATGGACCAGCAGCAGAAAGCTGCGGCGGGAAACATTGGTCGAGTCAATGTTTTTAGAAAGAGAAGTAATGCAACGCATGTGGCAGGAAGGGCCACAAAGCGATCCAGTGCAGGAATAACAAGGACAAAGACAGCGTGCAACCGACGAGATCTGACTTGGATTCTGATATGTCACAGTTAACATCGCAAATAAAACCGTGCATCTACAATTGGATTCCGGATCAAAACTGCCCATCATTAACCTTAAGACATGGAAAAAGGCTTGGACTAAAGTATATTGAAAGGAAAGACTTTTTCATTGAGTGGAATTTTCTGAAATATTCTATTTTTAAGTGTTTATTCTAAAGTGAAAATTTGTGTTCTTCCTCGTAGGGACCCCCCCCCCACACGCACACAAAAGAACCTAGTTAAAGCAGTATTAATATAGCTGTCAAGGCCCAGATGGGCCAGCAGAAGAAAACTGAGGAAAATTTAAAAGAATGTGATAAACAGCTCCAGTTACAATTTCAAGAGAGGCATCAAGAGTGGGAGGAGAGAATGCTACTTCAACAACAAAGACAAAAAGACCTATTGTTAAAAATGTTCGATAGAACGGAACACAGGGACGACAGCTTTGCCTTTTCCCAAAGTACAATATGGAACGCTATAGAAACGTTCAACTACCAACCGGAGTTGGATGGGATGTTTGACGCTTTCTATCGGAGATATCAGGACCTATTCACCGTGGGCTGTCAAAAGTGGAGCAATGCTAAAAAAGTTCGCCTACTTTTGAGGAAATTAGGAACATCAGAATATAGCAAGTTTGTGGAATATTCTCCCCAGGAAGACGAGTGAATTGGAATTTTCTGAAGCGGTGAAACTTTTAACTGTTCAGCCCGAGTTCTACACTCTTTCATAGAAGATGGAAGTGCTTGAAACTGCAAAAAAGCGACGACGATTAACTAACCTTCGCGTCCGTGGTAAATAAACACTGCGATGATTTCCGTCTATCTGACTTATCAGCAGATGACTTTAAGTGTTTAATTTTTGCGCAGGGTCTAGTCTTATCTAAGAGATTAGACAACGTGTTCTCTCTAGACTTGAGAGCGAACAGGGCCTCACCCTCCAGAAGTTGGCCGAGGATTGTCAACCGGTAGTTTGCGTAAGGAACAACTCGAGAAACGTCGAGGAGTCAGGCGCAACATTCATTAGAAGGACGACCTTCAAACCGGAAAAATACTCACTCCGAAAAAGCAAAGCTGTAAGTAAGAAAACTCAGGCTGCACCTAATAAGTACGACCCAGTCACAAGACCCGCTGCGACGGGAAACATTGGTCGAGTCAATGTTTTTACAAAGATAAGTAATGCAACGCATGTGGCAGGAAGGATCACAAAGCGATCCAGTGCAGGAATAACAAGGACAAAGACAGCGTGCAACCGACTAGATTTGACTTGGATTCTGATATGTCACAGTTAACATCGCAAATAAAACCGTGCATCTACAATTGGATTCCGGATCAAACCTGCCCATCATTAACCTTAAGACATGGAAAAAGGCTAAGGAAACCAACCATGTGGAAGACTGATAAATCAGCTCGAGCTGTGACAGGCGATTAAGTGGAATTTGAGGGAGAGTTCACACTCCCGGTGACTTTAAATGGTATTACTAAAAAGTGAAAGTGTATGTACACAGGACACCCGAAAACCTGGTCAGTACTGATTGGATGAAGCGATTCGAATTGTGGGACCAACCTATGAATAAATTCTGTCAACGGGTAGAAGCCTCGTCTACGGAGGCGCAACAACTGAAGGACGAGTTAAAAGAGGAATTTCCAGAAGTATTTTCACCAGGACAAGGAAAATGTACAAAGCTATAGCAAGATTCGAACTAAAAGAAAACATTCTGCCCGTTTTCAAGAAGAAACGAAACGTCCCATTTGCAGCAACGGAGAAAATCGACAAGGAATTGGATCGACCAGAAGAGGCCGGAATACTATCAAAAGTAAGCAGCAGTGATTAGGAAGCCCCTACCGTATATGTGACCAAGAAAACAAATCAGATTCGTGTATATGCGGATTTCTCCACGGGTCTAAACGCAGCCCCCAAAGATTGCCACTATCCACTCCCCCACATCCGAGGAAATATTCAACAAATTAAACGGTGGTAAAGTGTTTTCTAAGGTGGATTTAAGCGACGCATATTTGCAGATCCCCGTTGAGGCAGAATGTTTAAAACAACTCGTTACAAATACACACAGGGGACTCTACAAGTTGGAAAGGTTAGCTTTCGGAGTAAAGGTCGCATCTGTGACTTTCCAGCAGGTTATGGACACCATAATGGGTTGCCTCGATTTCGCTTGCGCCTACTTGGATGATATTGTCATAGCCAGTAAATCCACAGGTGAGCACCGAAAACACATTCATGAAGTTTTTCAAAGAATTCAAAGTTTCAATTTGAAACTAAAAGAAGCAACGTGTGACTTCCCAATGTAGGAAATACATTACTTAGGTCACATTATTGATGAAGATGGTAGAAACCCGGATCCTGAGAGGGCGGATGCCATAAAGAACATGCCTGCTCTCAATAATGTGCAAGAAATACAAAGCTTTCTGGACCTGGCTAATTTCTACTAAGTCTTCATCAAGCTTTGCGCGCCCCACTATATGAACTTCTAAAGAAAGAGAAAGCCTGGGACTGGACGGCAGAATGTCAGAAGGCGTTTGAGAAGATCAAATAGACGTTATCTTTTTTGACACACTATGATCCAAGGTTGAGAATAATAGTAGCGTGTGACGCAAGCTCATTTGGCGTGGGAGCTTGCATACTTCATATAATACATGACAGTACCAGGAAACCGATCGCATATTCATCAAGAACGCTACTAACGGCTCTCAAATCGAAACAGAAGCCTTGAGTATTATATTCGCTGTGACAAAGTTTCATAGGTATTTACACGGCAGAAAATTTATATTGCAGACGGATCATAAGCCGTGGTTCACGATTTTTGGTTCCAAGAAAAGGCTTACCGACATATACGGCTGTTGAGATGGTGTACATTATTACTGTAGGATGATTTCACCCTGGAGTACTTGTCTTCGTAACAAATTAGTCATGCGGATAGCCTATCTATGCTATTACCATTGAAAAGGGATCCATTTGAAGATTCATCATTGCCACTCTTCGGACGGACGGAGAAATAAAAACGATGATGGGCAACACAATCAATTAAAGGGAATCAGACAAGGATGACTTCATCTGTGACATAAAAAATAAGATCGCCATAAAGGGCGATGTTCCGGAAGTATTTTTGCTTTGCGATGAGGTTTTACTATATGGTGAAAGAGTGGTGATTCCCACATATCTCCAAAAATGAATTCTACGGGATTTTCACACAAAACATCCTGGGAAAAATCGTATGAAGAGTTTGATGAGGAGCTATGTCTACTGGCCTAAAATGGACAAGGACATCAATGAGAGGATAGACTCGTGCACATGCTGTGGCCTTGCGGCTAAATCACCGCCGATTACATTTAAACCTTGGCCGAAGACTGACCAGCCATGGTCTAGGGTGCACATCGATTTTGCGGGTCCACTCGAGGACAATTATTACTTAATCGTAGTCGATAGTTACATCAAGTGACCTAAGGTATTGAGGTGAAGAAGACCGACAACTGTAACGACTGTAAATTTCTTACATTTCGCACGTTTTTTGATGTAGTCGATTGCATCGTAAGTGATAAGGGAACCCAGTTTACGTCTGCTGAGTTCAAAAGTTTTTGTGATACATTCTAAGTTAATCATATCACCACTCCCCAATATCATCCTAAGCGAATGGGCAAGCAGAACGCTTTGTGGACACTTTTAAAAGAGCACTGAAGAAGGCTCAAGGGACCTCAACAGATAATGCACTTCAACAATTTCTACACGAGTGTAGGATTACATCGAACCTTAACACATCAACAGCAGTCTCACCTGCAGAAACGATGTTTGCGCAGAAAGTGAGATCCGTTTTTGACAAGCTCTTACCCAAACAGTCAATGCCACTAATGACCACTTACCCAGTAAACGTTTCATGTCAGGTGAAAAAGTGTTTCTCAAAAGTTATAAAAACAACACATCATTCTGGAAGGTGGGTACTAAGAGAGTCGGTGACATGGTATATATCGTTCAAGGACCAACATATATCCACAAACGTCACCAGAAGCAACTAAGAAGATATCGATCAGTTGAAACCAGCAACAGTCCACCATTGGAAAATGAGCCGATAGACACTGTCTTCGAAACTTTTGATCTTGAACCTCCTCAACCAACACCTGAACTACGGCGGTCGTTCCGTAAGAGAAAATTTACCGATCCATTGATGGTTAACCCTAAAGGAAGAGGTACTGACAGCTTTTACAAACAAAAAGCTTGGGAGGCGGTATTGGAGACACGCCTCCGTGGGAATAATGGAACATCTCATGACGTCACTTTCTCTGGTGACGTAACTGCCGGTAACGAGTACCGGTGCCCGGCAGTCCGATTGGTACGCGGCTAAGCAGGTCGTGTGCAAACCTCCAACAGTTGGGGAAAGATATTGTTCAACCTGCCTTGCCTGTAATATATGTGAATACATGTTTGTTTCTAAGAGTCCTGTGTTCCTTTCGTATTTATTACCATTTAACACAAAAACAATAACATACCATGCTGTGTGGATGGAAAAGTGCTCAAACGCATTTGGAATTCTAAAACATTATTGATTAAAGCGGTGAAGTGAATAGTATCAGTAAGTAAAGAATTGCCTTTTAGAAAGGTTTTATTAACTGTAAAATACACGTACGCTCTTGAAAGGATCGAGCGGGAAAATGAAACAGAGGGCGCTTTTATTATGAATGTCAATCCCAAGGGGGATAACTCTTAACAACAAATTAAATCATAACATTTTCCCCGTCCTAAAGTATTCAAGTAAGGGGTAATTAATTATAGACAAATTTTTTTTTTTTTTTTTTTTTTACAATCACATAAGAATCATTTTATTTACAAATAACATATGAACCCAAACTGCAGTTTTTTCAGTATTTAGTCACAAAATCCTTATATTTACTAGGGAATTGTCGAACTCGGGACGACCTCCGCACAGATTGGCAGGAATGCTAATTTTCAGTATTATTTTTTAGTGAAATCTGATTTTCTTCAAGATCAGACGATTGATTTTTGTCTTCCTAATGACCAATGTTTTCATTAGTAGAAGGTTCAAATAAAGTCTCTGAAGTAGTAGGATTATTATTAGAGTTCTCTTCATTTGATGAGTTTGGAGCTAAGTCTCGAACGTTGACAGTGGTTTCAGTACCAGAAGGTAGTTGAACATAAGCGTAGTGGGGGTTGACATCTATTAGGGTGGCAGGCGTTACAGGAGGGTCATGTTTACTTGTTTTAGTGTGGTTTCTAATATATATTGGGCCTGGTTTAACCCAAGAAGGAATTGAAATTCCGGAAGCAGATTTACGACTATATTTAAATAGTCTATCATGGGGAGTCATATTAGTGGCAGTACAAAGTAATGATCTAATTGAATGAAGTGCGTCCGGTAGTATGTCTTCCCAATAAGGTAGTTTCATTTGATTAGAATGTAATGTTGTTTGAATGGCCTTCCATAAGGTACCGTTGAGTTTTTCAATCTGTCCATTACCTTCAGGATGATACCTACTTGTTTTAGAAGTAGCAATTCCTTTTTTGTGTAAAAAATCCTTTATTTCTCTTGCTAAGAAATCAGAAGCACGGTCAGTATGTATCATGTCAGGCAAACCAAAAATTGAAAAGAGTTTGTTTAGACAGTGGATAATGGTTTTGCTTGTCATATCTCTGCAAGGAAAAGCGAAAGGAAAACGGGAATACTCATCAATTAGAGTAAGTAGATATTTGTTGCCATGTATAGAAGTAGGTAGAGGGCCTTTAAAATCAAGATTTAATCGTTGAAAAGGTAATATGGCTTGAATGAGAGTCCCTCCATTGGTATTGGCGAATTTGGGTTTCAGTAATTGACAGGATGAGCAAGAGTCAGTAATATTCTTAATTTGATCCAAAGTAAAAGGGAGGTTCCTCGTTCTTATAAAATGGCTTAGTCTTGAAACACCAGGATGACATAATTGTTTATGTAAATCACGAAGATCTTGTAGATTGTAAGTAAGAGCAGAGATGCGAGAGAATGTGTCAGCAGCAATATTTTCAGGTCCAGGTCGATAAACTATAGTGAAATTGTATTGGGATAATTCTATACGCCAACGACATATTTTGTCATTCTTAATTTTTGATTTTCTTTTATTGTCGAATATGAAGCTGATGCTCTTCTGATCTGTGATGACTTTAAAGTGCCTGCCGAGTAGAAAATGTCGCCACTTACGGAGAGCTTCTACAATAGCGGCTGCCTCTTTTTCTACTGCATGGTGCTTACTTTCATTAGTATTGAGAGTTCTTGAAAAAAATGCAATAGGACGACCTTCTTGATTTAGTGTTGCAGCAATGCAATAGTTACTAGCGTCCGTTTCTACTTCAAATTCTTTATTTGGATCTACCGTTATTAAAGTGGCGTCTTTTAGATCATTTTTCAATGTTTGAAAAGATTTTAATACAGATGGAGGTAGTGGAAATTCTTTGTTTTGATTTAGTAATAAAATTTTATCAGAAAATTTTTTAATGAATTTGCAGTAATAGGAAAACATTCCAACTATTCTTTTTTGAGATTTAAGATTCAGCGGAGGTGGCATTTCGAGTAATGGTTTTAGTCTTTGATAATCGGGAGCTATTTGATTATTTTCTATGGTGTAGCCGAGTAGAGTAATAGAACTAGAAGAAATTATGCTTTTATTTTCATTTAAAGTGATGTTATATTGTTTAGCAATTTTGTAGAATTTTTGAAGATTGTAATCGTGTTCTTCTTGATTTTTTCCGCATATAGTTACGTTATCAACATACACAAAGGTATCGGTTAGATTTTCTTTTTCTATAATATAGTCTATGCTCCTCTGGAAAGCACTTACTCCATTGGTGACGCCAAAAGGAAGACGAGTAAATTGAAAAAGTTTGCCACTTACTTCAAACGCAGTGAGTTTACGATCAGCACGATTTATAGGTATTTGGTGATAAGCAGATTTTAGGTCGAGAGTAGAGAAGATGTTATATTGAGCGATGTCGTCTACCATCTTATTGATATTAGGCATTGGGTAAGCGTCTAGTTCCGTGAATCTATTAATGGTATCGCTGTAGTCGACTACCATTCTTTTCTTATGATTCTCATTCGAAGTTACAAGAACTTGCGCTCGCCACGGAGATATCGAAGGTTCAATTATGCCTTCTTTCAACATTCTAGCAGTCTCTTCTTTTATGAATTTGTTGGCGGCAAAAGTGTAACGTCGGGATTTTGTCGCAATAGGAGTAGTATGAGGAGAAAGATTAGAAAAGAGAGGAGGGGGTGGAACGTTTATGGTAGGAAAAAAATTTTCGTGTTTATAGCTCCAATTATAAGTTTGTCTCTAGGACCGTCGAATTTAAGTGTTACTTTTTTATATTTTTTTAAAATATCTTTTCCGATTATTAAATCAATGAAAAGGTTTTCAATGATTTCAATTGTTATTCCAGAATGGGTTTTATCTTTCAGTATTAAATCCACGACAGCTTCGCCAGTTATTTTAGCATGTTGATCGGAAGCAGCCAGAGCTATAGTTTTGTTTTTAGGTATTGTGAAGAGTTTAAGTTTTTTAGCAGTATTTTCATTAATGAATGTTTTTACACTGCCGGAGTCCACCATAGCGTTCACGAAGTGCCCGTTAATTTGGCATTGAGTGAATGTGACATCTTTGGAGTTAGTTCCTAGTCAGGATAGAGAAGGTGAGGGGTAGTCAGAGTCGTCATAAAGAACAGCAGTATGAGTGTTAGAAATAGAAGATTTACACACTTTAGCCCAATGACCATTTTTTTTGCATTTTTTACATTCGGCGTTTCGTGCAGGACATAAATATCGAGGATGACGTGATTTTCCACAGAAAAAACAAACCCCTTTTGGATGCATATTTTCTTTAGTCACAGCTATACGATTGTAGCCCGAAGGATTATTTGTAGCTGCTACAGTAAAGTTATTTGCGTAGCTTATCGAATGCTTTTCTGCTTGTTCAAGAGATCTGGCCGTGGCATATGTGTCTTGTAAAGTCAGGATGGGTTTTTCTAACAGTCGTTGTCGGATGGATGAAGAAGAAATTCCACCGATGAAAGCTTCCCGAATGTATTGATTTTTGTTTTCTTCAGCAGAAACCGCTTCGAAGTTACATGTTTTGGCAAGCATTTCCAATTGTAGTATGAAGGCATCTATATTTTGTGTTGTTTGTTGCTTCGTCGTCATCAATCGATATCTATTATAAACAATATTTTCAGGTTTTAAATAAGCGGCGTCCAATGTTCTTAATGCACTATCGTAGTCAGTTTTATCGCTTATTAAATCGAAAACAGAGGCTGAAATACAATTGATCAAGGTAAAGAAATTATCTGAAGTGTTTTCGATTAATCCGTTATTATGTGAGCGGATATAATTCTGGAGGGTTAATTTCCAATGCCTATAGGATTTTTCGGAATTAGGGCATGTAGGTTCCACCTCGAATCTGTCGGGACGTAAGATTCGATCCATTATTTATTTATTTATTTATTTATTTTTTTACAGTTAATAAAATTGAAGTGAATAGTATCAGTAAGTAAAGAATTGCCTTTTAGAAAGGTTTTATTAACTGTAAAATACACGTACGCTCTTGAAAGGATCGCGCGGGAAAATGAAACAGAGGGCGCTTTTATTATGAATGTCAATCCCAAGGGGGATAACTCTTAACAACCAATTAAATCATAACAGTGCAGTGCGTATATGAAAAAAATATGTATGATTGGATTTAGTTTAAGAAAAATATAGTTTGGCGAGGAAAAAGTAAGGTGTAAATACAAGTGAATAAATGTGAGTTTTAACCGATTTCTTTCATGCATTAAAAAAGATTTCTTTTATGTATTCTAAAATGTATTTCTTTATGTATTCTAAAAGATTTCTTTTATGTATTCTAAAAGATTTCTTTCATTTATTCTAAAAGATTTCTTTTATTTATTCGAAAAGATTTATTTTATGTATTCAAAAATATTTTTTTATTTATTCTAAAAGATTTCTTTTATTTATTCAAAAAGATGTCTTTTATTTATTCAAAAAGATTTCTTTTATTTATTCTAAAAGATTTTTTTTATGTATTCTAAAAGATTTCGTTTATGTATTCTAAAAGATATCTTTTATGTATTCTAAAAGATATCTTTTATGTATTCTAAAAGATATCTTTTATGTATTCTAAAAGATTTCTTTTATGCATGCTAAAAGATTTCTTTTATGCATTCTAAAAGATTTCTTTTATGTATTCTAAAAGATTTCTTTTATGCATGCTAAAAGATTTCTTCTATGTATTGTAAAAGATTTCTTTTATGTATTCTAAAAGATTTCTTTTATGTATTCTAAAAGATTTCGTTTATGTATTCTAAAAGATATCTTTTATTTATTCTAAAAGATTTCGTTTATTTATACTAAAAGATTTATTTTATGCATTCTAAAAGATTTCTTTTATGTATCTTTTATGTACTCTAAAAGATTTCTTTTATGTATTCTAAAAGATTTCTTTTATGTATTCTAAAAGATTTCTTTTATGCATTCTAAAAGATTTCTTTTATGCATTCTAAAAGATTTCTTTTATGCATTCTAAAAGATTTCTTTTATGCATTCTAAAAGATTTTTTATGTATTCTAAAAGACTTCGTTTATGTATTCTAAAAGATATAATTTATTTATTCTAAAAGATTTCGTTTATTCATACTAAAATATTTATTTTATGTATTCTAAAAGATTTCTTTCATTTATTCTTAAAGATTTCTTTTATTTATTCGAAAAGATTTATTTAATGTATGCAAAAATATTTCTTTTATGTATTCTACAAGGTTTCTTTTATTTATCCAAAAAGTTTTTTATGTATTCTAAAAGATTTCGTTAATGTATTCTAAAAGATATCATTTATGTATTCTAAAAGATGTCTTTTATATATTCTAAAAGATTTCTTTTATTTATACTAAAAGATTTCTTTTATTTATTCTAAAAGATTTCTTTTATTTATTCTAAAAGATTTCTTTTATGTATTCAAAAAGATTACTTTTATGTATTCTAAAAGATTTCTTTAATGCATTCTAAAAGATTTCTTTTATGTATTCTAAAAGATTTCTTGTATGCATGCTAAAAGATTTCTTTTATGTATTGTAAAAGATGTCTTTTATGTATTCAAAAAGATTTCGTTTATGTATTCTAAAAGATTTCGTTTATGTATTCTAAAAGATATCTTTTATTTATTCTAAAAGATTTCTTTTATTTATTCAAAAAGATTTCTTTTATGTATTCTAAAAGATTTATTTTATGCATTCTGAAAGATTTCTTTTATGTATTCTAAAAGATTTATTTTATGTATTCTAAAAGATTTCTTTTATTTATTCTAAAAGATTTCTTTTATGTATTCTAAAAGATTTCTTTTACTTATTCTGAAAGATTTCTTTTATGCATTCTAAAAGATTTCTTTTATGTATTCTAAAAGATTTCTTTTATGTATTCTAAAAGATTTCTTTTATGCATGCTAAAAGATTTCTTCTATGTATTGTAAAAGATTTCTTTTATGTATTCTAAAAGACTTCTTTTAAATATTCTAAAAGATTTCTTTTATGTATTTTAAAAGATTTCTTTTATGTTTTCTAAAAGATTTCTTTTATGTATTCTAAAAGATTTCTTTTATGTATTCTAAAAGATTTCTTTTATTTATTTTAAAAGATTTCTTTTATGTATTTTAAAAGATTTCGTTTATGTATTCTAAAAGATTTCTTTTATGAATTCTAAAAAATTTCTTTTATGTTTTCTAAAAAATTTCTTGTATTTATTCTAAATTATTTCTTTTATGTAATCTCAAAGATTTCTTTTATGTATTCTTAAAGATTTCTTTAATGTATTCTAAAAGATTCCTTTATGTATTCTAAAATATTTCTTTTATGTATTCTAAAAGATTTTTTTATGTAGTCTAAAAGATTTCTTTTATGTATTTTAAAGATTTCTTTTATGTATTCTAAAATATTTCTTTTACGTATTCTAAAAGATTTTTTATGTATTCTATAAGATTTCTTTTATGTATTCTAAAAGATTTATTTTTTTTATTCTAAAAGAATTCTTTTATGTATTCTAAAAGTTTTCTTTTATTTATTCTAAAAAATTGCTTCATGTATTCTAAAAGATTTCTTTTAATTATTCTAAAAGATTTCTTTTATGTATTCTAAAAGATTTCTTTTATTTATTCTAAAAGATTTCTTTTATGTATTCTAAAAGATTTCTATTATTTATTCTAAAAGATTTCTTTTATGTATTCAAAAAGATGTCTTGTATGTATTCTAAAAGATTTCTTTTATTTTTTCTAAACGATTTCTTTTATGTATTATAAAAGATTTTTTTATGTATTCTAAAAGATTAATTTTATTTATTCTAAAAGATTTATTTCATGTATTCTTAAAGATTTATTTTATTTATTCAAAAAGATTTTTTTATGTATTCTAAAAGATTTCTTTTATTTATTCTAAGAGATTTCTTTTATGTATTCTAAAAGATGTCTTTTATGAATTCTTAAATATTTCTTTTATTTATTCTAAACGATTTCTTTTATGTATTCAAAAAGAATTCTTGTATGTATTCTAAAATATTTTTTTATTTATTCTAAACGATTTATTTTATGTATTCTAAAAGATTTCTTTTATGTATTCTAAAAGATTTATTTTATTTATTCAAAAAGATTTCTTTTATGCATTCAAACAGATTTCTTTATTTTTTCAAAAAGATTTCTTTTATTTATTCCAAAAGATTTCTTTTATGTATTCTACAAGATTTTTTTTTATATATTCTAACAGATTTCTTTTATGTATTCTAAAAGATTACTTTTATGTATTCTAAAAAATTCTTTTATCTATTCTAAAAGATTTTTTTTATTAATTCTAAAAGATTTCTTTTATGTATTCTTAAAGATTTCTTTTATTTATTCAAAAATTTTTCTTTTATTTATTCAAAAAGATTTCTTTTATTCATTCAAAAAGATTTCTTTTATTCATTCAAAAAGATTTCTTTTATTTATTCAAACGATTTCATTTATTTATTCAAAAAGACGTCTTTTATTTTTTTTAAAAGATTACTTTTATATATTCTAACAGATTTCTTTTATTTATTCAAAAAGATGTCTTTTATTTATTGAAAAAGATTTCTTTTATGTATTCTAAAAGAGATCTTTTATTTATTCTAAAAGATTTCTTTTATGTATTCTAAAAGGTTTCTTTCATTTATTCAAAAAGATGTCTTTTATTTATTCAAAAATAATTATTTTATTTATTCTAAAAGATTTCTTTTATTTATTCAAAAAGATGTCTTTTATTTATTAAAAAATAATTCTTTTATTTATTCTAAAAGATTTCTTTTATTTATTCAAAAAGATGTCTTTTATTTATAAAAAAATAATTCTTTTATTTATTCTAAAAGATTTCTTTTATTTATTCAAAAAGATGTCTTTTATTTATAAAAAAATAATTCTTTTATGCATTCTAAAAGATTTCTTTTATGCACTCTAAAAGATTTCTTTTATGTATTCTAAAAGATTTCTTTTATGCATGCTAAAAGATTTCTTCTATGTATTGTAAAAGATTTCTTTTATGTATTCAAAAAGATTTCTTTTATGTATTCTAAAAGATTTTGTTTATGTATTCTAAAAGATATCTTTAATTTATTCTAAAAGATTTCGTTTATTTACACTAAAAGATTACTTTTATTTATTCAAAAAGATTTCTTTTATGTATTCTACAAGATGTATTTTATGCATTCTAAAAGATTTCTTTTATGTATTCGAAAAGATTTCTTTTATTTATTCTGAAAGATTTCTTTTATGCATTCTAAAAGATTTCTTTTATGTATTCTAAAAGATTTCTTTTATGTATTCTAAAAGATTTCTTTTATGCATTCTAAAAGATTTCTTTTATGCATTCTAAAAGATTTCTTTTATGTATTCTAAAAGATTTCTTTTATGTATTCTAAAAGATTTCTTTTATGCATTCTAAAAGATTTCTTTTATGTATTCTAAAAGATTTCTTTTTTACATTCTAAAAGATTTCTTCTATGTATTGTAAAAGATTTCTTTTATGTATTCAAAAAGATTTCTTTCATGTATTCTAAAAGATTTCGTTTATGTATTCTAAAAGATATCTTTTATTTATTCTAAATTATTTCGTTTATTTACACTAAAAGATTTCATTTATTTATTCAAAAAGATTTCTTTTATGTATTCTAAAAGATTTATTTTATCAATTCTAAAATATTTCTTTTATGTATTCTAAAAGATTTCGGTTATGTATTCTAAAAGATTTTTTTTATGTATTCTAAATGACTTCTTTTATGTATTCTAAAAGATTCTTTTATTTATTCTGAAAGATTTCTTTTATGCATTCTAAGAGATTTCTTTTATGCATTCTAAAAGATTTCTTTTATGTATTTTAAAAGATTTCTTTTATGTATTTTAAAAGATTTCGTTTATGTATTCTAAAAGATTTCTTTTATGAATTCTAAAACATTTCTTTTATGTTTTCTAAAAGAATTCTTTTATTTATTCTAAAAAATTTCTTTTATGTATTCTTAAAGATTTCTTTTATGTATTCTTAAAAATTTCTTTTATTTTTTCTAAAAGATTTTATTAATGTATTCAAAAAGTTTTTTTTTATGTATTCTAAAATATTTCTTTTATCTATTCTAAAAGAGTTATTTTATTTATTCAAAAAGATATCTTTTATGCATTCAAAAAGATTACTTTTATTTATTCAAAAAGATTTCTTTTATTTATTTAAAAAGATGTCTTTTATTTATTCTAAACGATTTCTTTTATGTATTCTAAAAGATTTCTTTTATATATTCTAAAAGATTTCTTTTATGTATTCTAAAAGATTTCTTTTATATATTCTAAAAGATTTCTTTTATGTATTCTAAAAGAATTCTTTTATGTATTCTAAAAGATTTCATTTATGTATTCTAAAAGATTTCTTTTATTTATTCTAAAAGATTTCTTTTATGTATTCTAAAAGATTTCTTTTATGTATTCTAAAAGATTTCTTTTATATATTCTAAAAGATTTCTTTTATGTATTTTAAAAGAATTCTTTTATGTATTCTAAAAGATTTCATTAATGTATTTTAAAAGATTTCTTTTATGTATTCAAAAAGATTTCTTTTATGTATTCTAAAAGATTTCTTTTATGTATTTTAAAAGATTTCTTTTATGTATTTTAAAAGATTTCTTTTATGTTTTCTAAAAGATTTCATTTATGTATTCTAAAAGATTTCTTTTATGTATTCTAAAAGATTTCTTTTATGTATTTTAAAAGATTTCTTTTATGTATTTTAAAAGATTTCGTTTATGTATTCTAAAAGATTTCTTTTATGAATTCTAAAACATTTCTTTTATGTTTTCTAAAAGATTTCTTTTATTTTTTCTTAAAGATTTTATTAATGTATTCAAAAAGATTGTTTTATGTAGTCTAAAAGATTTCTTTTATGTATGTTAAAGATTTCTTTTATGTATTCTAAAATATTTCTTTTACGTATTCTAAAAGATTTTTTTATGTATTCTAAAAGACTTCTTTTATATATTCTAAAAGATTTCTTTTATTTATTCTAAAAGAATTCTTTTATGTATTCTAAAAGTTTTCTGTTATTTATTCTAAAAAATTGCTTTTATATATTCTAAAAGATTTCTTTTAATTATTCTAAAAGATGTCTTTTATGTATTCTAAAAGATTTCTTTTATTTATTCTAAAAGTTTTCTTTTATGTATTGAAAAAGATTTCTTGTATGTATTCTAAAAGACTTCTTTTATTTATTGTAAACGATTTCTTTTATGTATTATAAAAGATTTCTTTCATGTATTCTAAAAGATTTTTTATGCATTCTAAAAGATTTCTTTTATGTATTCTAAAAGATTTCTTTTATGTATTCTAAAAAACCTCTTTTATGTATTCTAAAATATTCTTTTATTTATTCTGAAAGATTTCTTTTATGCATTCTAAGAGATTTTTTTTATGCATTCTAAAAGATTTCTTTTATGCATGCTTAAAGATTTCTTCTATGTATTGTAAAAGATTTCTTTTATGTATTCAAAAAGATTTCTTTTATGTATTCTAAAAGATTTCGTTTATGTATTCTAAAAGATATCTTTTATTTATTCTAAAAGATTTCGTTTATTTATACTAAAAGATTTCTTTTATGCATTCTAAAAGATCCCTTTTATGTATTCTAAAAGATTTCTTTTATATATTCTGAAAGATTTCTTTTATGTATTCGTAAAGATTTCTTTTATATATTCTAAAAGATTTCTTTTATGCATTCTAAAAGATCCCTTTTATGTATTCTAAAAGATTTCTTTTATATATTCTGAAAGATTTCTTTTATGTATTCGTAAAGATTTCTTTTATTTATACTAAAAGATTTCTTTTATGTATTCTAAAAGATCCCTTTTATGTATTCTAAAAGATTTCTTTTATATATTCTAAAAGATTTCTTTTATGTATTCTAAAAGAATTCTTTTATGTATTCTAAAAAATTTCATTTATGTATTTTAAAAGATTTCTTTTATGTATTCTAAAAGATTACTTTTATGTATTCTAAAAGATCCCTTTTATGTATTCTAAAAGATTTCTTTTATATATTCTGAAAGATTTCTTTTATGTATTCGTAAAGATTTCTTTTATATATTCTAAAAGATTTCTTTTATGTATTCTAAAAGAATTCTTTTATGTATTCTAAAAGATTTCATTTATGTATTTTAAAAGATTTCTTTTATGTATTCTAAAAGATTTCTTTTATGTATTCTAAAAGATTTCTTTTATTTATTTTAAAAGATTTCTTTTATGTATTCTAAAAGATTTCTTTTATGTATTCTAAAAGATTTCTTTTATGTATTCTAAAAGATTTCTTTCATGTATTTTAAAAGATTTCTTTTATGTATTCTAAAAGATTTCTTTCATGTATTTTAAAAGATTTCTTTTATGTATTCTAAAAGATTTCTTTTATGTATTCTAAAAGATTTCTTTCATGTATTTTAAAAGATTTCGTTTATGTATTCTAAAAGATTTCTTTTATTTATTCAAAAAGATTTCGTTTATGTATTCTTAAAGATTTCTTTTATGTATTCTTAAAGATTTCTTTTATTTTGTCTAAAAGATTTTATTAATGTATTTAAAAAGATTTCTTTTATGTATTCTAAAAGATTACTTTTATGTATTCTAAAAGACTTTTTTATGTAGTCTAAAAGATTTCTTTTATGTATTTTAAAGATTTCTTTTATGTATTCTAAAATATGTCTTTTACGTATTCTAAAATAATTTTTTAATTTATTCTAAAAGACTTCTTTTATATATTCTAAACGATTTCTTTTATTTATTCTAAAAGAATTCTTTTATGTATTCTAAAAGTTTTCTGTTATTTATTCTAAAAAATTGCTTTTATATATTCTATAAGATTTCTTTTATTTATTCAAAAAGATGTCTTTTATTTATTGAAAAAGAGTTCTTTTATGTATTCTAAAAGAGATCTTTTATTTATTCTAAAAGATTTCTTTTATGTATTCTAAAAGATTTCTTTTATTTATTCAAAAAGATGTCTTTTATTTATTCAAAAATAATTCTTTTATTTATTCTAAAAGATTTCTTTTATTTATTCAAAAAGATGTCTTTTATTTATTCAAAAATAATTCTTTTATTTATTCTAAAAGATTTCTTTTATTTATTCAAAAAGATGTCTTTTATTTATTCAAATATAATTCTTTTATGCATTCTAAAAGATTTCTTTTATGTATTCTAAAAGATTTCTGTTATGCATGCTAAAAGATTTCTTCTATGTATTGTAAAAGATTTCTTTTATGTATTCAAAAAGATTTCTTTTATGTATTCTAAAAGATTTTGTTTATGTATTCTAAAAGATATCTTTAATTTATTCTAAAAGATTTCGTTTATTCACACTAAAAGATTTCTTTTATTTATTCAAAAAGATTTCTTTTATGTATTCTACAAGATGTATTTTATGCATTCTAAAAGATTTCTTTTATGTATTCGAAAAGATTTCTTTTATTTATTCTGAAAGATTTATTTTATGCATTCTAAAAGATTTCTTTTATGTATTCTAAAAGTTTCTTTTATGTATTCTAAAAGATTTCTTTTATGTATTCTAAAAGACTTATTTTATGTATTCTAAAAGATTTCTTTTATTTATTCTGAAAGATTTCTTTTATGCATTCTAAAAGATTTCTTTTATGTATTCTAAAAGATTTTTTTATGTATTCTAAAAGACTTCTTTTATGTATTCTAAAAGATTTCTTTTATTTATTCTAAAAGTTTTCTTTTATGCATTCTAAAAGACTTCTTTTATGTATTCTAAAAGATTTCTTTTATGTATTCTAAAAGACTTCTTTTATGTATTCTAAAAGATTTCTTTTATTTATTCTAAAAGATTTCTTTTATGCATTCTAAAAGATTTCTTTTATGCATTCTAAAAGATTTTTTTATGTATTCTAAAAGACTTCGTTTATGTATTCTAAAAGATATATTTTATTTACTCTAAAAGATTTATTTTATTTATTCGAAAAGATTTATTTTATTTATTCGAAAAGATTTATTTTATGTATTCCAAAATATTTCTTCTATTTATTCTAAAAGATTTCTTTTATTTATTCAAACAGATGTCTTTTATTTATTCAAAAAGATTTCGTTTATGTATTCTAAAAGATATCTTTTATGTATTCTAAAAGATTTCGTTTATTTATACTACAAGATTTCTTTTATTTATTCTAAAAGATTTCTTTTATTTATTCTAAAAGATTTCTTTTATGTATTCAAAAAGATTTCTTTTATGTATTCTAAAAGACTTCTTTTATGTATTCTAAAAGATTCTTTTATTTATTCTGAAAGATTTCTTTTATGCATTCTAAGAGATTTCTTTTATGCATTCTAAAAGATTTCTTTTATGCATTCTAAAAGATTTCTTTCATGCATTCTAAAAGATTTTTTTATGTATTCTAAAAGACTTCGTTTATGTATTCTAAAAGATATATTTTATTTATTCTAAAAGATTTCGTTTATTCATACTAAAAGATTTGTTTTATTTATTCAAAAAGATTTCTTGTATGTATTTAAAAAGATTTCTTTTATGCATTCTAAAAGATTTCTTTTATGTATTCTAAAAGATTTTTTTATGCATGCTAAAAGATTTCTTCTATGTATTCAAAAAGATTTCTTTTATGTATTCTAAAAGATGTCTTTTATGTATTCTAAATGATATCTTTTATTTATTCTAAAAGATTTCGTTTATTTATACTAAAAGATTTCTTTTATGCATTCTAAAAGATCCCTTTTATGTATTCTAAAAGATTTCTTTTATATATTCTGAAAGATTTCTTTTATGTATCCTAAAAGATTTCTTTTATGCATTCTAAAAGATTTTTTTATGTATTCTAAAAGATTTCTTTTATATATTCTAAAAGATTTCTTTTATGTATTCTAAAAGAATTCTTTTATGTATTCTAAAAGATTTCATTTATGTATTTTAAAAGATTTCTTTTATGTATTCTAAAAGATTTTTTTTATGTATTCTAAAAGATTTCTTTTATGTTTTCTAAAAGATTTCTTTTATGTATTTTAAAAGATTTCGTTTATGTATTCTAAAAGATTTTTTTTATGTATTCTAAAAGATGCCTTTTATGTATTTTAAAAGATTTCGTTTATGTATTCTTAAAGATTTCTTTTATGTATTCTAAAAGATGCCTTTTATGTATTTTAAAAGATTTCTTTTATGTATTTTAAAAGATTTCTTTTATGTATTCTAAAAGATGCCTTTTATGTATTTTAAAAGATTTCTTTTATGTATTTTAAAAGATTTTTTTTATGTATTCTAAAATATTTCTTTTATGTATTCTAAAAGATTTTTTTTATGTATTTTAAAAGATTTCTTTTATGTATTTTAAAAGATTTCTTTTATGTATTCTAAAATATTTCTTTTATGTATTCTAAAAGATGCCTTTTATGTATTTTAAAAGATTTTTTTTATGTATTTTAAAAGATTTCTTTTATGTATTTTAAAAGATTGCTTTTATGTATTTTAAACTATTTCTTTTATGTATTCTAAAAGATGCCTTTTATGTATTCTAAAAGATGCCTTTTATGTATTTTAAAAGATTTTTTTATGTATTTTAAAAGATTTCTTTTATGTATTCTAAAAGATTTCTTTTATGTATTCTAAAACATTTCTTTTATGTTTTCTAAAAGAATTCTTTTATTTATTCTAAAAAATTTCTTTTATGTATTCTTAAAGATTTCTTTTATGTATTCTTAAAAATTTCTTTTATTTTTTCTAAAAGATTTTTTTAATGTATTCAAAAAGTTTTTTTTATGTATTCTAAAATATTTCTTTTATCTATTCTAAAAGATTTATTTTATTTATTCAAAAAGATTTCTTTTATTTATTGAAAAAGATTTCTTTTATGTATTGTAAACGATTTCTTTTATTTATTCAAAAAGATTTCTTTTATGTATATAAAAAGATTTCTTTGCTTTATTCTAAAAGATTTCTTTTATTTATTCCAAAAGATGTCTTTAATTTATTCAAAAAGATTTCTTTTATGCATTCAAAAAGATTTCTTTTATTTATTACAAAAATATATCTTTTATTTATTCAAAAAGATTTCTTTTATTTATTCTAAAAGATTATCTTTATGTATTCTAAAAGATTTCTTTTTTGTATTCTATAAGATTTCTTTTTTTGATTCCAAAAGATTTCTTTTATTTATTCAAAATATTTCTTTTATTTATTCTAAAAGATTTCTTTTATTTTTTCTAAATGATGTCTTTTATGTATTCTAAAAGATTTCTTTTATTTATTCTAAAAGATTTCTTTTATTTATTCTAAAAGATTTCTTTTATTTTTTCTAAATGATGTCTTTTATGTATTCTAAAAGATTTCTTTTATTTATTCTAAAAGATTTCTTTTGCGTATTCTAAAAGATTTCTTTTATTCATTCAAAAAGATTTCTTTTATTCATTCACAAAGATTTCTTTTATTTATTCTAAAAGATTTCTTTTATTTATTCAAAAAGATTTCTTTTATTTATTCTAAAAGATTCATGTTATGTATTCAAAAAGATTTCTTTTATGTATTCAAAAAGATTTCATTAATTTATTCAAAAAGATTTCTTTTATTTTTTCTAAAAGATTTCTTTTATGTATTCAAAAAGATTTCATTTATTTATTCAAAAAGGTTTTTTTTACTTATTCAAAAAGGTTTCTTTTATGTATTCAAAAAGATTTCTTTTATTTATTCTAAAAGATTTCTTTTATGTATTCAAAAAGATTTCTTTTATGTATTCAAAAAGATTTCATTAATTTATTCAAAAATATGTCTTTTATTTATTCAAAAAGGTTTCGTTTATTTATTCAAAAAGGTGTCTGTTATTTATTCTAAAAGATTGTTTCAGTTCTCTTCCGTTTTCCTTTTGTAATTTGGAATTGCGTCACTGCAAAAACTGGAAACATCTTACTTTTTTGACTGCAAATATAAAATGTATTTTCTATACTATTGACCTTATCTTAACTCATTTGAATCGGTTAATCATAACTTAGCGGCATCTTTTGAATTTTTAATATTCATTTTACTGTTATCTTAATCATAGTTAGAAACATTTTCACTACTTCAAATTAGTACAAAAAAACTGCTACTAATCTTATTCAAAATACTCTTCCGAACTTTAATGAAAGTTGGATTTTTCTTTAAAACAAAACAAGCCAGAAAAAAACGTTATTTAAGTAATATTATTAATATCTAGCCTTTCTATATGTTTGTATCTACTGTAAATATGACTATACTGCTATTTATATCTAATTATAACGAAATTTCATTGCTCATACATTACTTCCCTTTCTTACCAGTATTGAAATGTATTTTATATCGTTACCCAAACCGATATTGAATAGATACATTTTACTTTTCGCTCTTATCGACTTAAAATTTGATGCATGACTCTGGGTATTTATCTTGATTCCAAATTCTTAAACTAATATATGAGCAATATTTTAATGATATATAAACTCCTAAAATCAATCAGTTGCAAAACGAGATCTTCCACTATACGCTTTTTCACTTGCCCACCTTTCCATTAACAAAGTATTGTAAAATGCTTTCCAATTATTTTGACAGGTGTAACATTTCAGTAGATATATAACTTATCGGACTAACTCAACAAATCATAACTCCGGAGACAGAAGTGCCCGGTTTAGGACTTAGGCGCGGGGGTAAAAGATTATTATATTCCTACTTCAAACTAAACTTCTGAACGGTAAATATTGCAAATTTCATTTTCTTATTTTATTCTAGTTCTTCTATATTTCGTTCTACCTACAGGCTTATAACTCTTTGTTACCAGATGTTCATCTCTTAAGTCAGAGAAAATGTGTAACTGCTTGCTAACAGTTATTAACCTTGGAAAACGAGTTTGTATATTTTGAAATAGCCTTTAAAAAAGAAACTCATTCTTCAAATTAAATACAAGGAAAAAATTACCGGTCGACCCATTGAAATTTAATGTAACGAGAATTTATCTGTAAATGTTAGAGGGCAGAAGAACTTTATTAAGTAATATACTTACTATCTACAACTTTGTACCTGCTATAATTATGCCCATAATGCTATTGTATATCAAATTACTTATACTGGATCTTACTTCGAGTTATACCTGTATTGAAATGTATTTTCATAGTTATATCGCTACTTCAATCTATACTGAATAGATGTTTGTTTCTCTCGAAATTGAGCAAATTGCGCTGCTAGCAATGCTATGCATATCCAATTCTATCCAATAGATACTTTCCATCTAAGACGACTACCTTTATCTGTCATGCATGATAAACATTATCCCAAATTTTTATAATCCTGAACTCTACCCCCAAATCTGTATATCCTAATGTGTATTTAAGCTGCTAAAAAATCACATACATTGCACGTACCTCTGGAGAGTGGTTTAGCTTTCGGTCCTTAACAGGTTGACCTTTTAAAAATCAACACTCACTAAACATCTATAGATTTCTATTGCTAAGGCCTGCATCCTTATCTTATAGCTTAGCTGCAAAATAGATACTTATTGGCAATAGTATTATGCTTAGATCTTAAGCGATCTATATTAAATAGCAATCTGTATACCTCTTTGCCTTAGATGGGTGAAAGCAATACAAAAAGTGTCACAAAAACTGAGCTGATACTTTTTTATGCAAAATACAATTTCGAATTTTAAACAAAAAGCAAACTTATCTATCTTCGTTAGAAGTGAGAACTTTATCAAGAATTATCCTTAGTATCTACAAATTTTATATCTTTGTATCTACTGTAAATATGTCCATATTTCTGTTCAAACTAAATTAAACCTACTGAATACGTCATAGCTTATACGTTATTTGCAGATATACCTGTACCGAATTGTACCTAAAATCATAAAAATGTCGCTACTTTACTCTATATTGAATAGATACATTTTATTATCCTTCCTATTGTCTTAAATATCCAGAGTTCGGGCATCAAGTATTATTTAATTCCTAATATAAATGTTATCATACTTTAACATGTTATTCTATTCCTAAACAAACAATATTTAAATCAAATATTAACTCCTCAATCTCAAACAAACCAGTTACAAATTTAGTTGTAAACCTATACTCCTCCATCCCCCCTAACCACTTTAACATGTCTGGTTATCTCCCACTTTGCCGTAAGGACTAGGACAGACATGTTGGGGACAGGACGGTCTGCTCTCGTTATCAACGATCCCGTTCCCATGTGTAATGGTGAAAGGATTGAAAAGACAAAAGTCGCATAATAAGGATGAAAACATATGTATGTGATGCCAGGTAACCATTTTAATGGAATTTCTTTATACACACCGACAAAACAAATCTATTCGCCCCTACAGATGTTATCAAAAACTTTATTATAAATATGGCAATTCATGCAGATTCCAATGTAGGATGGATCTTGAAATTGAAATAGCAAGAACGTGGCAGATGAAAACGTTCATAATTCCACTGTTTTGTAAATTTTGGAAATCTCAAAGTAGTTGAATAGATATATCCGTGTGACGGCACCCTATGTTGATAAGAAAACAAATGTTCTCACAAGCACAACTCTCTCTCCCTTCATGAAAGGTTTTGTCAATGCTGAAACATGAACAAACAAACGTATGTGTCCAGAATAATACATTGCAATGACGTCATTTCTGCCTTTGAGTCTCTGCTGTATATAGCTGATCTCTAAAAATATAATGATAATATTTAGATAAGAAATAGATGAATTCCTATCTGCGATTTTCATTACGGGTTAATTTTCATTACGGATTAATTTCCATTACGGGTTATGACAGGAAAATAAATTATGTAGAACGATATCTGTTACGAAAAATATCCCAGAAATATTTATAAAAGTGGCTGGCTATAAATTCGCTATGAGATGCAACCTTATATACATGGTGTGTGCATAGCAAAATGAAAATATATTTATAGCAATTAAGCTACACAAAGTGTTTCATCTCCGTAGTAAATCGTCAGATTAAAATTTAGCCTGACAATTCCATACAAAGATGACATTTGGAAGCCTCTGAGTAGCTTGATTAACATAAATATGTTTTCATAACTTACGACCAAGCTTTGTTAAATACACACACACACACACACACACACACACACACACACACACACACACACATATATATATATATATATATATATATATATATATATATATATATACTAGCAGAAGTACCCGTCGTTGACTGGGTTCAAAAACAGCCTCCAGAAAATGGACTGTGATTGGTGAAAGTATGATACGCTATGAAAAGGAGGGGGTTGTAAAGAGATAGGTTTAGATACTCAAAAATTTTACCCTAAGCAAAATATGATGAAAGTAAATATAATTTTCGCGAAAATATATTTTTTATATCAACTTTGTTTCCATTCGTAGCCAAGAGTGACCAACAAAATGATGTTTTCTTACAAAGAGAAAATGTTATATATATATATAATAATATACATATACAAGAAATAAATGTTACCATAATCAATAAACATTACTTTTATGGTAGAAAAGTTCATTGGTTCGTATTTTTAGGTAGTTTGTAAATATTTATTTTTTTAATTCACGAACCGGTTTAAAAATAGTAAAAATGGCAGCGACTTTTAAATGGGGAGCCCTGTTTTCAATTTGAAGGAGGGGCACCTGAGCATTCTGTGTTAACAATTTAAGAGAGTTCCGTCAACGTAATAAATATTTATAAACATATTTTAATGTTTTCCGTTATTTTGTGCTTGAGAAATATTCGATTATAGCATGTGTAGTTCATATAAAAATTCATTTAAGTAGTTATCGTCTCAAATTTCATTTTAATTTTGGTTCGCTGAAATTATTTCAAGTAAAGAGCATTAAAAACTATTTCAAAAAAAAAAAAAAACAACAAGAACTGAAATTTTATTGATTTTTTCGGTTAGTCGTTTGTTGGCTTTTCTGCTAAACACTCTTATTAAATAATATCGACGAAATATCGAAAAACAAAGAAACAAAAACAGTTTCGAAAAATAATGAAGCTTTACTTAAAATAATCCGGAACAGCAAAATGGGATATTAAAAAGTAAACACGTAATTACTTTAGTATTTTAAAGCAAAGAATCGATATAAATATGAATAAGAAGAAAATGACGCTCTTTTCAAGCAGAACAGCTTCGTTTCAGTTTTATAGTATTGAACGGTGTAGTATTGCGCCATCGGATTAAGGGTTGTACTATTGTAATGTAAAGAACACGCAGAAAGGGTTGTAATCAACTGAATTCCTTCTAGTAGACTGACAAAAAAAGCTTAAACAGATATATAAATAAAAATAAAAAGGTTATGTAAATGTTTTTAAAAAGACACATAATCACGTGAGCAGGATTTTTTCCTTCTGTTGACACAACAAGTAGCGTTCTTTTTTATTATTTATCTATTTATCTATTTCTGAAAGAGTGCCACGTGCAAATTGAGAAAGAAAAAAACCCAGAGTTATGCAAAATTTGTGTCCCGAATTGTCTAAAGTTCCGACTTCTTTTTTTTTTGGCTTTCACTTTAATAAGAACGTGAATTTATGAGGTGAATTTATTCGACACAATATGATTCAACTAAAAAAAATAAATACAAGCTAACGTGAATTAAGATTAAAGTTAAGGTGTCATTGTGGGCCCTTGCTCCTTTTAAAAAACCTTATTAAACTTTCTGACATATTTACATTCTATGGAGTTCAGGCGCGAACAACACCCAATAATTTTATTATACCATATTTCTTCAAACTGAAACATAATTATCAAAGTATACTTACTCAAATAGATATGAAAAGTCTTTGTTAAAATTTGTGCCATATTTGGAATTTGTGACGTATGGAGTACAGGCGCGAACGCAGATCCTACAATTTTATCATACCATCCCTATTTAAGCTGAACCATACTTATCAAAGTATTCTTATATACATCTATATAAAAAAAACCCTTGTAAACGTTTTTTTTTTCATTTTTTATTTCCATACTTTGGGGGCTAGGGGCGAACGCATACCCCACAATTTTTATGAACCACCGTTCTGCCAGATCAAACATACCCATTCCTGATTCTCGATACATCTTCTATCATTATATGTAATCAGTTTTTTAAAATAGTCAACCATATAGTTTAAAAACTATTCGTGACCAGACACACACAAAGACGTTCAGCTTTATATCATATATATATATATATATATATATATATATATATATATATATATATAACTGATTCAAACACAATATAGCTCTGACTAATAAGGCATCGAGCACTGTATATAAGTGCAAATCCAGTTTTTAACTAGTTGAAATGTTATACGTACATAAAAATTATCCATAGATGCGTGTTTCTTGTTAACAATCACCAGAATCACTTTATTTTTGCAGGTCAATCACTTCCATTATGTATTTCCCGTGTTAGACCAGTAAACGTAGTTTCTCATTAAGCTTTTCATCCGGTTTTTTCTAGGATATCTCGTGTGAAAATTTCGTAGAATTCTTTTCTCGAGACTTTTTGGAATTACCACTCTTTCGCAATGTTCCAGAAGTATTCTCACTTTGCGACGAGGTCCTACTATACATATAATATACATATATTATATGCATATATAATATACATATATATATATATATATATACATATATATATATATATATACACACACACATTTTAGCTTTTATATTTATAAATGCCCCCCTGCCCCCCTAGTATCACGTATAAAATCAGTGCAAAGATAATAGAAGTATAAAGACAATATAGTATATAGCCTGCTAGTATAAAGTATATAATATATATATATATATATATATATATATATATATATATATATATATATATATATATAATATACATATATTATATACTTTATACTAGCAGGCTATATACTATATTGTAATTAATGCAGAATTGTTATCTTCTTCTCTATTCTTTCTTCTTCTATCTTCTTCTATATCTTCTATCCTCCTTCTTCTTCTTCTTCTTCTTCTTCTTCTATTCTATCTTTCTTCTTCTCTATTCTATCTTATTTTCTCTTCTATCTTCTATCTATCTATCTATTCTATCTTCTTTCTTCTATCTTTCTTTCTATCTATCTTCTATCTTTCTCTTCTTTTTTCTATCTTCTTCTATCTATTCTTCTTCTATCTATCTATATTCTATTCTTTCTTCTTCTATATTCTATTCTGTCTATATAAATAAAATGAACTCATTTTTCCCGTGTGAGTTTGTCCTTAATAGTATTAAAAATCACGACATTACATTCAAATATAACGTCCCCACACTTCAACACATGATCTGAGGTGTGCTATAGGCCTATTACCCTTACAGTTCCTTGATATTCGTACATTTCAATATTTTTTCCGGTGAGAGTTCACTGCCACAATCGGTTAGAATCAATGGAAGTTGTAAAATCTTTTCTCTCTATTCGATTCATACTCCACCCGCGACCACTTAACACGGCTGCGGATACGTCCACAGGGGAATCTACGAGGAACATCGGTTTGAGCTCTTAGTTGCTTAAAACATATGGATTGGCATTTTTCCGTCGGGTGAAACGCGACTTTACATTCTAGTTATTCTGTGGGTTACTTGTGCCATTTTATAAATTTCTCCTTCTTTTTCCCCTTTTTTTCTTTCTGTACGGGGTGGGGGTTGCGATTCGAAGGATTACTTAAACGAAACGAACTAACATTGGACTCCAGTTTTTACAAGAAACATTGGATTCCAGTTTTTGCAAGATTTGAAGAACGCTGGCGGCTGACTGTTGTCAGCCGCCAGCGTTCTTCAAATCTTGCACCGATTAGTCGCTTTAATATTTTATTTACTGTCTTTATACTTCTATTATCTTTGCACTGATTTTATACGTGATACTAGGGGGGCAGGGGGCATTTATAAATATAAAAGCTAAAATGTGTGTGTGGGGGGGTTGCTTCACCCTAAACAAGGTCTCCTCCTGCTACTACGACAATGACGTCATGTTTGACCTAGAAAACATTGACGTTAGTTTCAACCACCCGCAAGTGATTTTAAAGGGTTAATTTTATCCGTTCTCAAGTGTGTGTCTCTTTGGCATAGTAGTAATGTGTCAGGCATTTTTTTCGCCTTACACGCGATGCTTCAGGTTCAAGCCTGTCTTCCTACCTAAACCTTTTTTTCTTCTTTTACACCTTTTTCCCCCTTTTCTTTTTACATTTGTTCGCGGTTTTGCTTTGTTTTGGTTTTTCCAATTTTTTATAACGTCGTGTTTTTATAATATTAAAACAAGGCCCCCCTCCTACATACACACCTCCAAACACCCGGGCAACGCCGGGTACCACCCGCTAGTTTATTATAGACATGATGAAAATGATTAAAATTTTTCCACGTGTCTGAATACCATAGATACCAACTTTCAAGTCTGTAGATCAAAACTTCGTTAAAACTTCGTTATTTTCGTCGCAGCCTAAATAATAATAATAATAATAATAATAGAATAACAAGAAGTTTTATCTATATTCACGCACATAGAAAAAATATGGACATTTTATTCTCTTCTTCACATTTTTTTATATCGAAGCGTATCTTTGAACAACGATGTCTGTTAAAACTTCGACAATACCAACAGACTACTTTCTTCACGGAACATTTCCATTTTTCTCGCAAACGATGCACTTTGCCGTTACAATCCAAACAGGAAAAAAAAATTTAATTACGTCATGAATACAACGTCCGCTCTGAAACATTCTTATACGTTCTTTTTTTTTTTTTTTCATTTAATTCAAACTTTCTTTGTTCTGTTCTTTATCATAAACGAATCACAATCTGATCTCGAGAACCTGAAAGGTCAAATTTTCCTGTTACATTCATTCTTAATAACCAGTTTGTTCAACTAAACTATTTTTCCGAGGGCCAGTTCTTGTTTATCTCAGTCGAGAAACACTTCGCATGAACAAGACGTGATTACGCACGTGTGGAACGAGCACCTGCAAAGAACGAACATCACACTACGGCACAGACGTAACTCCAGTGAAATGAGTCCACTGCTACAACGAACGAAAATTACTTCCTTATTTGAACGAGAATTGTAACAACTTCAAATAGCAATTTCAACGTGCTTTCCACGTATTTTCAACGCCAGAAACTGTATATGAATTTTGCTGTGGATGACGAAGTCTTTAGGGAATTTCCCTAATAAAATAAAATAACACAATTCTATGAACAATGACAAACAACTTCTTCAACTTAACAAGGGAAAGGTTTATTCGCAAAGCGTACTGAAGGAAGAAAGTAGAGTCGGGTCTCCAGTCTCCACTGCCTTCCGAGGTAGTTACAGCCCGCGGCTGTCGTCAATACCTTTAGTAGGAGCAGCGAAGCGAACAGACGTCTAGCACCGACGAAGGCTGTTAGCGTAAGAGCGTTGGAACGAATGGTCGAGGTGAATCCGTTGAGGTGTCACAGATGATCTGCGTGTCAGAAGTAGGCACGGGCAGATATGCGAATTTGCAAGTCCCAAATTCAGGTGACGATGGATCCAACGTGTCCAGACTTGGCTGGTCTAAGGCCATCTGTTGCAAATCGATATCCGATGGTGAGGACAGAGAATTGATTGGCAGGCGAGACAATGCGTCTGCTGCTGCGTTCTGCTCACCCGCGATATGTCGGATATCGCTAGTAAACTGCGAAACAAAGTCCAAATGACGTGTTTCGCGGGGAGAATATTTGTTCGGCTTAGCACGCAGTGCGTATGTAAGCGGACGGTGATCGGTGTAGATCACAAATTGTCGGCCCTCGAGTGAATGTTGGAAGTGTTTCACTGCGAGGTACATTGCCAGTAGTTCGCGGCCAAACGTGCTGTAACGTTGTTCGGCCGGTTTCAGCTTTCGCGAAAAGTATGCAAGAGGTTGTAACTGTTGTTGGTGCTGCTGTTGCAGCACTGCACCTACAGCTGTGCCCGATGCATCAACAACCAGTTAAAACTGGGCATCGGGTACAGGATGTGCCAGCAAAGATGTCGTCGCTAGTTTATTTTTCACTTCAGCAAATGCTCTGTTGGATCTCATTAAGTGAGATCTGCTCGTTTTTCTTCTTCCTGTTACGTAACAGGTCGGAAAGAGGAGCTAAGAGATCCGCACAGTGTGGGATAAAGCGTCTGTAGTAATTCAACAGACCAAGGAAGTGCCTAAGTTGGCGAAGTGAAGTGGGCGGTTGAAGGTCTTGTAGAGCCTTCACCTTTTCCGGCAACGGAGATATACCGTCTGGGCTGATAATGTGGCCCAGGAAAACTAGTGACGTAACACCGAAAACGCATTTACCAGGGTTAATCCTCACTTGATATTGCTGAAACCGTTCAAAAAGTAGGCGGAGGTGAGTGACGTGTTCCTCAGGTGAGGCACTAGCCACGAGAATGTCATCTATATAGTTATAGACGAAATCTAAATCACGCACTACTTCATCCATAAAGCGCTGAAAAGTACTGGCAGCGTTACGTAGGCCGAAAGGCATAGTAAGAAATTCAAACGCTCCAAATGGAGTTGTAACCGCAGTTTTGGGTATGTCGGCCGGATTCACCGGGATCTGATGGTAAGCCTTAACCAGATCTAGCTTAGAGAAAGTCTTACAACCATGCAGAGAGGAAGCAAAGTCCTGAATATGCGGGATTGGGTAACGATCAGGTACCGTCATGGCATTGAGTCGTCTATAGTCCCCAGTTGGACGCCAATCTCCGTCTCGTTTTGGAACCATATGCAGAGGGGAAGCCCAAGGACTGGACGAGGGGCGTATAATTCCCAACTGTAGCATATGATTAAATTCTGCCTTCGCTGCTTTAAGTTTATCCACAGGAAGGCGACGAGGGCGTGAGAACACAGGAGCACCTGTGGTCTCAATGTGATGTTTTGTGGTGTGCGTGGGTTTGCTCACCACAAAATTTAAATTGGTTAACTCCGGGTAGGAGTGTAGCACCTCGTGGTATGGGTCATTCGCAGCGGCAATGAAAAATACCGGGCTGATAGATGGGGCATTAGATAACGAGCCAGGGACGGAAAGTTCCGTGCTAGCGTCTATCAGCCGGCGTCTGCGCATGTCGACCATTAAATTAAAATTATGCAAGAAATCCGCGCCTAGTATGGGGTACGGTAGATCTGCTACGGTGAAAACCCACGTAAAGTCTCTCCGTAAATTCAAGTCCAGAGAACGTGAAATTTGACCGTACGTGGGGATAGGTGAATGGTTCACCGCTTGCAGTGTTATCAATGACACTGGTGGCCTTTCTTTAAGTAGCCTAAGTGGCCATATGCTACAAGCAGCGCCAGTGTCTACCAAGCAACGTGCTTGAGATTTTACGTCAGTGACGAAATAGGCACGGTTATTTGCATTTTGTGGAAAGTTTGCCATGCTCGTCTTTCCACAATTTAGTTTCCCTGGTTGTTAAAAGTGCAGGACATTTTACAGTTCCGTGCTTCAGCGCCATAGCGACTATGATAAAAACATAGTCCCGGCATGTTTGCACGGCGACGGTGGTGCGGGGAAGATGAGCGGCTTTTGTAGCGGCGTCTGGGTGAGTGCGACCTGCCCATATTGAGCTTGCTCACCTCTCTAGTGAGGCGTTCGATGGCCGTTAGTATAGCCACCGATGTAGCATCCTGTCTTAAATTTGCAGTGCCTGCGGGTACCTCAGCAGGCTGTTGTGGAATCGCCGCGGTGGTAGGCCCCCTCACAAAGTCCATGACCCTGTCTGCTGATGCTGCCACTACATCGACGGTGTGTTTTTCTAACATTGGCGCAAGTATGGCCTTTACCTGCGCCGGCAGCCTTGAGAAAAAGAGCTGCTTAATTAAGGCACTGTCAGGAGGGACGTCCTCTGCCAGTTCCCTCATTCTACGGAGTAGTTCCGTCGGCCTGCGGTCACCTAAGTGCTCGTCATGGACCAGCGTTTGAAAACGCTTTTCCGCCGACACGGACGTCCGTAGTAGCACCTCCCGTTTTATGCTATCATAAGTGGAGTTTAACGGGGTGTCCGTTATTAAGTCCTTGACCGCAGGAGTCAATGACGCGGGGAAGGCACTGAATAAAATGTGCAGCTTCGTTTGCTCTGACACGTTGTTCGCCGCAAAATAAGACTCGAGTTGAGCAAACCAAACCCGGACGTCACCAGCGAAGGCAGGCAACGTTGTCATCGTCACTACCGAAAGTAGATACCAAATATTTAAAAAAAAATATATATATAATGTATCCGAAATCTGAAAGGACGCCGAATATGGACCACGTGGAGAAGAAAGGAGAAATATGGAGAAAATCTTTAAACAGAGACAATACAAAAAAAATATTTTAACAGGCTAACGGGGGAGGAGAAGAAAGAAACAAAATTACCATGAAATAAAGCTAAAAAAAACTATATAAGGAAGAGCCGTGAAAAAAAAATGTGGACAATATGTTTTTTTTTGGTTTTTTTTTTGTAAATGTGTGTGAACCTGAAGATAAATGAACTCTTTAAGTACTTACATTTTGGCCGAAGAGTGCTAATGTGGAAAAGCTTCGTGAAAGTTCTTTTTTTTTCTTTTTTTTTTTTTGTGTTGAGTTTTTTTTATGCGCGGTGCGCGTTAGAACGGCAGAAATGTTCAAGGTAGAAAAAAGATAGCATTAGAATCAGTTCAAGCTTGGTATAAGAATTTTTCGAACACCAAGAAAGTGTCACCTCTTTTTGTAGGTTGGCGTTCTTTTTTTTATGTGTAGCCGTTGTGAAAGAAAAAGGTGTTTTTTCTTTGTTTTGTTTGTTTTTTTTGTTTTTTTGTATGCTCCTTAGTTTATAATATATATATATATATATATATATATATATATATATATATATATAACGGGGAAAAAAACGATAAGGAAGAGAGGGAAATAACGTCTTTTTTTGTTGTTGTTGTTTTTTTTTAAGTTTTAAATGTGCTCTCCCGAATCCGTTGTCTGTTTATGTGTGTGGTTGGAAACCATGTGCTGGTTTTTAAAATGCGCGCCTTACCCTGTTAAAAAGCGAAAGAAGTGTCTGTTCGGAAATGTGTTATCACGTCGGGGTCACCATTTTAGGGAATTTCCCTAATAAAATAAAATAAAATAACACAATTCTATGAACAATGACAAACAACTTCTTCAACTTAACAAGGGAAAGGTTTATTCGCAAAGCGTACTGAAGGAAGAAAGTAGAGTCGGGTCTCCAGTCTCCACTGCCTTCCGAGGTAGTTACAGCCCGCGGCTGTCGTCAATACCTTTAGTAGGAGCAGCGAAGCGAACAGACGTCTAGCACCGACGAAGGCTGTTAGCGTAAGAGAGAGTTTTCTTCTGGGACCGGAAGCTGTCTGGTTCCTAGGGGTTAATTTGTATTCGTGTGCAAGTCCTCAGATTGGACAGTTTAACGCCTCATCACTCACTCAGAGGAAGCGAATGCGCGAGAAGAAAAGAGGTCTATTTGTGTCAGCTACAAGTCTAACAAACATTCCATCACACACGCGTTTTATATATGGATTTTGCTGTGGACGACGAAGTCTCAAACATTCCGTCACACATGCGTTTTAGCTATGTATCAAAACTTTAAACTTTCTTCACTTTATCTAAATATTTTTTTTTGCCATGAGCGAATATATATAGCTTTCAATTTCATCATGGAGAGCGTGTGGCAACAAGCCCACCGCTTAACTCAAATAGCAATTCTCACGCAATTTCAACTCTAGTTTTCCACAATTATGGAAAGGAAAAAGCTACAAGCCTTTCCAGCAACATGTTACGGCGCAACAAGCCAGTCGACGGCATATTACCCTTTCCAACAACCTTTTCTAGCAGCAGACGCGACAACCAACTCAAAGATGTTAACCAAACATTGTATACTTCTGGATCTCACAACGACTCACCTCATCTCACCTCACTGAAGTTCCCCAGCTAACATGAGTAAGATGCATCATGCACACTTATACACTCATTCGTGGACGTTCAGACCGTACCGACCCACTGAGTGCGCCCAAACACCTGAACAACGTTGACACAGCTCTCTACGGACGGATCAATTTCCTCGCAGACCCACTTGTGACCGTAAGCGTGTACTCGACACATCGCGACCAACGCGAACCAACTTCAACCCACCGTGCTGACCCTTGCGCACGCTTCATAGACTCCGTGGCAATACAGTCAATGACCGCAACACTCGCACTCCATAACTCACAATGTCGTTCCTGTGACCATCCCACAGTTGTACAAGTTTGAACACTTTTCCTGATATCCTTTAACGTCGCAACTCTTTTCACCCTTCTACATAATAAATAAAAAAAAAACTTCCCCATTCTCTATACAGTAGACACACACGCACACATATATATGCATGCTTTTTCTCCAATTATCTTTTCTTTTCTCTAGCTTCCAGCTTACTAGGAAGGGAATATTGTGGGAGTTGAAAACTCCCAGCCTAACTCGATTGTCGCCCTTTAACTCAGAAGAGCGACCTAGCTACGTCACTTCCTGTTCTCCATATTTTTCCTCTTTCGCGCCGAACCCTCAAGCAGTCAAGATGTAACAAACACCGGTTCGTTGGCAATGGGCCACCACAACCCCCCTGACTAGCCAGTCAGCCTTTCGCAGCTACCAAGCGCAAGTAACGAACTCTCATTCTTTCTATCGCTTCTTCATGTATATTTATGTAAATAAATTGCTGATATATTTATGTAAATAAATTGCTGATATGATGTTCATAACTTTCCATGGAAATTGCAGTTTATATCACACTGGCCGCAATCATTTTCTGTTGTAGGAATCGATGTTGGCCCCACTGAGAATTTCTTATTTACTAAGGCAATAGTCTCAGTTCCCTTGGTTTTGATGAATATGTTCAATCTATATTGTGTTTCGAAGTGCCATTCTGTTTCGATTTACATGTAGTTAGTCAATATCATTTGACTATGTTGGTTGGTTTCCGTGCTGGAGGCCTTTTCTTAATATTTCAGCTTGGTCTTAAATGTCTTGTTCGCCCAAGAATGTCAAAACTGTTTCTCGTACTGCTACAATTATTGATATTACGGCAGTTTTCTATCCATGTACTTTATTTCTTTCAGCTCCCCAACAAACTCTATGTAATTACTTAGTTTTCTACCCGTTCAACTTCGCCCGGTGAATTGTTCGGACGGCGAAATCTGCTATTTGGTAACTTTTTGGTGATGGCTTTTTATTTTTCTCTTTCATAGAATTTTATGTATTTCATTTTCCTGATTGCATTTTGCACAAATCCGAGTTTACTAACTTTCTGACTCAACTATTTCGATTTATACAGAGCGGCACGATAAAAATGTTGCTCTAGAAAAGACGACATGATTTCATTTCCATTTGATGAAAATCGGTTTTCTTTTTTGTTGTTGTTGCTGACCATCTACTAGTTGGCCTATTATGTATACATCGCAAGAGTGATAGGAGCTTTTTATCATGTCTGAAAGTGATACAATGTTTAAATAGCGAGATGGGAGATGAGCCGTTGTGCATCTCATGCTCTCTACCGATCCAAGTCATGACAACAGGACCATTGCTAGCACCCTTAAAATGTATCGCTGGATTGTTACAAATAACAGGGACGTGCCCAGGGTGACGAAAACAAAGTTTCCGGCCACGGTTATGGTCTTTGGTGTGGTTTCAAGTGAGGGCCACATCATGCTTCCTCACATCTTCGAAGTCGATTTGAAATTTACCACCAAAGTGTACCTGGACGTGCTGAAGAGTATGATGATCTCTTTGCGCAATCAGGTGGTCGCTGGCAGACCCTGGGTGTGGCAGAATGACTCTGTGCCGGTCCATAAGTTCAAAGATACCCAAGCTTAGCTTCAGAAGGAGTGCTACGACTTTGTACGCTCCTCTCACTTCCCCCTTCCTCTCTCACCTGAACCTGCTGGACTAATTCGTTTGGTCATACGTCAAGAACATCAGCAACATGACCTCCTAATCCGCCGAACTCTCGCCGGCGCTTTTAGAAAAGGCATGCTCTGTTTTTGACTTGTCTCGAGGCGGCGATTGAGTCTGAAAGCGGCTACATTGAATTGCTGTCAGCTCAACTACATAATCAAGTGACATGAATTGATTTTTTTCAATAAAAATTTTAAAACAAAGCTGTACTGTTGTTTTCTTTAGGGCAACAAATTCATCGTTCCACCCTGTACATACTTTTGAGGCTATCTCCTTGCATTTATATGTAGTGTGGTTTATCATTTCGACACTTTGTTCCTGCATTTTTATTTTGATGTTTTTATTATCGAAGAATGTCAGATGTCACAGCAGCCGAAACATTGTAAGAAAATAATTAGCGGCGGTGAAGTAAAAGTTCAAATAAAACATTTTCATCTAAAAAATTCAAATAAATTCACTTAAAACAACATAGAATATTAGGAAATTACTTCAAATGTTTTATTCTCCAGGCTTCACATCAACCCGGAAGTAAAACAAAAAAAAAAGGCATTCTGGATAAATAGTTACAGTTAGT
This sequence comes from Euprymna scolopes, assembly GCF_053919585.1. Lineage (NCBI taxonomy): Eukaryota > Metazoa > Mollusca > Cephalopoda > Sepiida > Sepiolidae > Euprymna > Euprymna scolopes. The sequence continues at coordinate 63,128,074 of NC_136519.1, forward strand.
ACAGGTTAGTGTATATATAAATATAGTTGTCTGTTTATTTACCAGTTTTTTTGTGTCCGATTAAAAAAAAAACATAACAATAAATTACACAATAGTGACGAACAAAAATGATATCTTCTTTTTTAGACAAAATATGGGCACTGTTTTTTAACATGCATTCTTCTGAGGATCAACATGAACAGAATTAGCTGAAGGGGCGAGGGGTGATATTTATAGGATTTTTTAAAAAGACTATTATGTAGTAATTTTGGCATATATATATATATATATATATATATATATATATATATATATATATATATATATATATAACGGATAAAATCACAGAAAAACTGAAATAAAAAAGAGAAAACAATATCGTGAACTGAAAAAAAAAAAGCGACGAAACAAAAACAGTATTCTACACAACATTAGATCACTATTTATGCAGAGGTTGATGACAACCTAATATAGACGATCAGAGGTTGGGTCCCTTTACGCTAGATTTAAAACCGACGGTACCGATGTCTTTTTTGATCTTCTGCAACATATTTAAATAAATATTACGTGCTCATATTTAATTTTATTTATAATCTAACATTATGCTGAAGTTCAAACCATACACAAACAAACAATGGTACTCACATCTATCTATCTATCTATCTATCTATCTATCTATCTATCTATCTATCTATCTATCTATCTATCTATAAAAGTGAACGCGTGTGTGTGTCACTGTCTGTGTGTGTCTGCCTGTGTGTCTGTGTACATTTTCCTTCGCAATAACTCTATTAATTTTTAGTCTACAGACTTGAATTTTTTTTTTGCTCAGCATACACCCCCAAAACCCTGGCAACGCCGGGAACCCATGCTAGTATATCTATAAAAGTGAACGTGTGTGTGTGTGTGTACATTTCTCTACGCAATAATTCTGTCAATTTTATGTCTACAGACTCGAAATTTGAGATACAGGGCACTGACATTTGGGAAAATCTTTGTGATCGGTTTTCGGCAAGAAATCTGTCTTTAAGGGGTCAAAGTTCAACGATTTTACCTTGAGAACTCTACCAAACTCCGACGACAATTTGATGTATAAACACTTGAACTTTAAGATATAGGTTCCTTGGACATGGATCTTACTTAATAACTCGATTTGAGCCCAAAAGAATAAATTTTAAGGGGTCATAAAAAGGGTCAAAGTTAAAAAAATTGACCTTTTTTTTTGTTGCTTGGCATACTCCCACAAACACCCGGGCAACGCCGGGCACCCATGCTAGTATATCTATAAAAGTGAACGTGTCTGTGTGTTTCTGTGTATCTGTCTGTGTATCTGTGTGTGTGTGTGTGTGTGTACATTTCCCTACGCAATAACTCTGTCAATTTTTAGTCTACATACTCGAAATTTGATATACAGGGTACTGAGATTTGGAAAAATCTTTGTGATCGATTTTCGGCTAGAAATTTGTCTGTTAAGGGGTCAAAGTTCAACGATTTGACCTTTGAGAACTCTACCAAACTCCTCCGACAATTTGAGGTATAAACACTTGAAATTTAAGATATAGGTTCCTTGGACATGGATCTAACTTAATAACTCGATTTGAGCCCAAAACAATAAATTTTCAGAGGTAATAAAAGGAGTCAAAGTTAAAAATTTGACATTTCCTTTTTTTGCTCAGCATACATCCCAAAACACCAGGGCAACGGCAGGCAACGCCGGGCACTCATGCTAGTATATCTATAAAAGTGAACGTGTCGGTGTGTGTGTGTGTGTGTGTGTGTGTGTGTGTGTCGGTGTGTGTGTGTGGGGTGGGTGGGTGTGTGTACATTTCCCTACGCAATAACTCTGTCAATTTTTAGTCTACAGACTCGAAATTTGAGATACAGGGCACTGAGATTTGGGAAAATCTTTCGGCCAGAAATTTGTTTGTTAAGGGGTCAAAGTATTCACACCGGCGGCAGGAATTTTAATGAGTTTTGGAGTGAAAATTTGGTAGCCAAAATATCAAAGTTGAAAGACTTGACCTTTGCCGATTCTACGAAATTTCTCCGCCAATTTTGGGTCTAATGACTTCGAATTTTAGATGTAGGTAACTTAGACATGGGTAAACTTTTATATTTTAATTTGAGACCAAAATAATTAATGTTAAGGGGTCAAAATTGGCGTCCAATTTATAAAAAAATTACCTCCGCGGTCTCTATGAAATTATTCAGACAATTTTGGGTCTAAATAGTTGAAATCTTACATAAAGTGTATTCACACGTAGGGCAAGTTATGAACAGTACATAGTGTTGTATATTTATTTATATTTGAGGAGATGATATATGTAATCAGAGTTTTTTTTCCCGTCTGTTTCGATTTACTCAAAACCGCACACACCTCGTCTTCTCATGTATCGTTCTCTTCTTCCTCTTCTACTTCTTTCTCTTTTTCTTCTTTTTTCTTCTCAGTCGTCAGAAGCGTCGTATTTGTCTTGACTACGTTTTTCCTTCCCCCTTCTTGCTCACAGTGACCCGTTTTTATGCTAAGCTGAACTCTCGTGTGTGCGAGAGAACACGAGATTTTGCGTGATTACTTGGCAATATTAACCGGCCGCCGCCATCTTGCCATTTTTCTTTGGACGTGCCCGCTTTGCAGAGTGCACACCTCGAGCGTTTGTCAGGTAAGCCCGTCTGTTCGCAATTTATTACACACTCCCCCCTGATCTCATTATCACAGAAAGAGCAGGGAGGCGGTGGCCTTTTTCTTCGAGTGCTTCTTCGGAGAGGGGGATTCGGGGCTTCATCATCGTCTGCGCTGTCTTTCGTGACACGAAGGTCGGCGAACCTAAAGCTGAGCATCGCAGTATCACTGTCCGGGTCTTCATCATCAGCAGGAGGGTCAGTACTTTGAAGGCTACCACTCTCAGTGTCGCTGTGCGTTGAAGCCGTCATGAACCAGAATGATGGGTCGCTGGTCACGGATTCAATTTCACTATCTTCGTCAAGCGGCAGCTGCGTTTGGAATACTGATCTTAAGTCTTTAATATGACGAGGTACTCCATCAACTCGCACCGCCTGAGGGCTGATCACTTCAGTGACATGACCGGTTCCGTAGTGAGTCGTGCACTGGCCTCGGGGTTTTTTAACCCAGACGACATCTCCCTCTTTTATGTTCTTTTGTGGTGGCTCCGGTTCAGGTAGTGAGCTGCTCTCCAAACCTCTCACCCTGACACGGTATGTATGTAGCGCGTTGGCTGGCGCGGTGGAGGGTGAAACATCGTCCTTAGGGGTGACGTTGTACCAATAGACTGCTTCAGGTACCGTACACCACTTCCGCGCTGCGATTGTCTTAACAGTTCTGTGATTGCGCTCAATAATCCCGTTTCCACTGGGAACATGGGCACACCGAAAACGCAGATGGACACCCCAGCCATCTGCAAACTGTTTAAACGGCTCACTAACAAAAGCGGGGCCATTGTCGGTGAATATCTCAGAAGGAGGGCCACGCTCGAGGAACACACCTTCCAACTCATGGATAATGGCAGCCGCGTCCTGCCGGCGAAGGGGCCGCCGCAATGAAAACCTAGATGGTCCACAGTCGATAAGCGTCAAAAATGCCTCCCGTTGTAGTGCGTTATGTCCATTGCAATCCTATCCCAATTACGCTTCACACTGAGTATTCCCTTCTTCCACCGGACAGGTGCTGGGTCGATCGATCGGCAGGTGTTGCAGCTTCCCACAACAGATTTCACAGCCCTCCGAGACACAGAGGGGCCAACCAATCTGGCGAAGTTGAGCGTTCGGTTTACACCGGGGTGCCCGCTTTGGCAATGGACATCATTAATATGCTCCGGGCTGAGTCTATGTCCCACTGCAGCGCAATTTACAGGTGCTGACTCGTTCACTTCTTTTGGCAGGTCTAGCCAACGGCGTGGCACTCTGGTCAGACGATCCGCCTGATTCAAACAGGACTGCACCAGTATCACATCTATGACCAAGTCGTATTCCTTAGTGGTTTCGGTTAGGGTAGCAAGCCGCCTCCGGATCAACATTTCGGCCGACGCCTTCGTTGTCAGACGTGCTTTTCCGTTCAAGGCATTGGTCATCCACCGATGCACACACGTGGAATCCGTGATGATGTGAAGGATTCTAGCCTGCCACTGAAGCGCTAGATTGACTCCTTTCAGTGTAGCATCGAGTTCAGCTAGGTTTATATGCTTGGCGTCATTCTCCGGCCGAAGCCAGCAGGCATCTTCTATTATCCTTCCGTCGACCGCCAGAGCAACGCCACGGCAAGTGAGCTGGCGTCTACCCAAACTGTAAATTCACTCCCATCGACGCACCAGCTCCCCCGTACAGGGTCATCATTGGTCACTCTGGCCACAACTTCCACCAGCATGCTTCGCAGGACAGGATCATGCACCTCATCGTCCCATCCAGTTGACATAGAAGTTGCCCGTCGCTTTATGGCCGCTACAGCCACTCGGAGCCACCCACACACAGGGAAGTGACCCACCAATTTTCCGCAAATGGCAAACGTGCTCCGACGTGTGATGGTAGATGGGATTTCCGGGATTTCACCACTCCTTCCCCATTGAAGGCCATCTGCACTTCCGCTCACCTGCAGTCCGAGCACTTTCGCCCCGTCCTGTAGCCGCTCCGGCTCCTTGCACGACAATCCGAAGTGCTCGAAGTGTTCTTTGACCACCTGGGCAGACAAGAGGCTCTCATTGACAAAAATGTCGTCTATATACGACGATGTCGCATGTTGCACCGCTTCATCTTGACGCCGGATCGCCTGCATGATTGCTGTCATGATGTTAGGGGCTACATTCAGGCCGAATCCTAGCCTGGTCAAGCAATAGCGAGTTCCTTTGATCACCACCGTCTGGAACGGCCACAGCGATTTCTCAACACGTATTTGCAAGTACGCTCTTCGCAAGTCCAGTATGGCTGCTTCCGCACCCTGCCGCCGCCACTCCCGTAGTTTATGAGCACAGACATCAGCCCCCGCAGTGTGTGGGTCAACGTATTCATTAAGTTCCCGGTAATCAAGAACAGGTCGAACTTTCTGCTTGTTCTCTTGTCTGACAGCCATCAGGGGAATTAGCCCCCGCGGGGGCCCGAGCTCATCCTCTGGGTATGGAACTAACCAGCCATTATCCAGCCACACTTGAAGTTCTGCCTCGTACTGCCCCCTAAGCCGCGCAGGAGGGGGATACTCTGTAAGTCGATTCCGCAATGACACTGGTGGCTGGTCGCCTGCCCATTTCCAGGACGCTGTCCAAGTGTTTGTGCCCTTATCGTATTCTGCATGGAAGTCGGGCTCATCGAGAGTGATTGCTGCACACATTTGTTTGTTTGGTCGAGAGAAGCTCACATCACCGGCGCCATTCACAGTAATTCCGCCTAGCTGTGTGATAGCGTCCATTCCAAGGAGAAGGTCATATCCGAGCAGCTCCCCATCGACCACTAACACCGTCACAGCAACCGGAGAGCCATTGCCAATGCTGATATGAACAACGCTGACCCCACAACACACCAATGAGCCTTGGCCGACAGTAAGTACAGGGATCCTTCGTTTCTTCCATGTGGCGCAATATTCCTTTCGAAGAAGGGTTTGGGTACAGCCGGTGTCAACCAGCGCTGAACGTTCACATCCATCAACTTGAACTGTTACTGCAGGCAGCGCTTTGTTCAATGCCGCGTTGGGGAGGGTGCTAGCGCTGCGGCGTCCTCCCCTTGCCCGTTTCCCGGACAGGCCTGGCTTATTGCATTGGTGACACCGTATTACTTGTCGTGCTCCATAATTAGGGGTGCGCCTTGTACCGCTTTTGCAGTCTCTGGAAAAGTGGTTGGGGCCACCACAGGTATAGCATCGTAGACCCTTCGTTGGCGAGTCCAGAGTGTCAACAGCTGCGGAGACTAGTTCTCGATCGTCTTTCAAGATGTTTCGTGCTCTCGCCAATAACTCCTCCAATCCAATCTCAGTGAGTCTTGACGATGCTCGCAGCAGTCGACTTGCCTTATCCGGAAGTCCCGACAAAAAGGCGCATGCCAATATGCGATCACTTGCACCGCCGAAGGGAGTGGCAAGCTTTTTCAAGTCGGCCATGTAGACATCCACTGTCTCCCCCGGCCCAAGTCGGCGTTCGGAAAACTGCTTCCAGGCGACAAAAGGGTCTGTACCAAATGCCCCGTATAGCGCTTGTGTAATCTGCTCCATGGTCGGATCCTCCCCTAGCTGCTGGTACACGGCATAAGCCCCTTTAGTGAGTCTCAATGGGATAACCATAGCTGGGTCCTTTATCTTGCACAACCGGCAAACGCGCTCAGCCTTTTCCAGCCATTCGACCACCGAGGGACCAGTGGGGGAGCCATCGAATTCCGGAATTAATCTGATGTCAAATTTCTCCATACCAAAGCCGAAATAGCTTGTAATCAGAGTTTTTTTTTCTGTCTGTTTCGATTTACTCAAAACCGCACACACCTCGTCTTCTCATGTATCGTTCTCTTCTTCCTCTTCTACTTCTTGCTCTTTTTCTTCTTTTTTCTTCTCAGTCGTCAGAAGCGTCGTATTTGTCTTGACTACGTTTTTCCTTCCCCCTTCTTGCTCACAGTGACCCGTTTTTATGCTAAGCTGAACTCTCGTGTGTGCGAGAGAACACGAGATTTTGCGTGATTACTTGGCAATATTAACCGGCCGCCGCCATCTTGCCATTTTTCTTTGGACGTGCCCGCTTTGCAGAGTGCACACCTCGAGCGTTTGTCAGGTCAGCCCGTCTGTTCGCAATTTATTACACAAAAACGTGTCATGTGTTATCTAGTGGATGTAAGATATTGTTCTTTTAACAGACAGATAATAAACGTATAAATCGTATGTATGTTGTTTAATCAGGAGGACATGATCTTGACGTGTAAACTGAGTCATGTTGTATCAGACTTATCACACGGGATATTTTTACAGTTCATATGTAAGAAGAATAATATATGCCTCATACCTTTTTCTTGAAGAGTTGTTCTGTATCTTCTCGCTGCTCTGTGACGAACCATGAAACGATCAGCACCATCCAATTGAGACATCTGTTCTTATTTGTGAAACCATTAAAACAACTCTTTATATTCTTATGATATAAATTTATTACAGTTGTCTCAAATGGTTTTCACAGGATCTACAGTTCGTCTACATGTTCTATTCTTACAGCTCGTTCCCTAGCTATTTCTCCATCCCTGTCTAGACCGTCTGTCCACTTTGGTGGTCAAAACTCAACTCCCTGAATCTTTCCAAAAACTAACTACATCACGTGTTCTCTTACGTCACCTAATTATGTGTTTCAGTGTCCACAACTAGTTATTTGTTTATTCGAAGCCCCAAAATAAAGTTTACATCTATTTTCTATTTTCACATTCCTTTTGCGGTTCACACGTCAATCATTTCTTCCTCAATTTAATTGTTTATTCTTCTAATCATAATAACCGATCCAGCAACCATCCGTCGCTCAAATCAATTATTATTAATAATAATAATAATAATAACAACAATAATAATAATGTTCTGACCCTTGACCCCGCTTACCACAGTTAACAGATACTACGCTATGATCACAGCCCAAAGGGTCATAACATTACAATAGGGCCTGAGCAAAGCCGGGCTGAATTGCGAGTATATCTATAAAAGTGGAAGTGTTTGTCTTTTTTTATTTTACTTTTGTTAGTTTGAAGAGATCAAGGGGCTCATTTCTGGGGCTAACATTTGATTCTATCATAGTTTAAATTTATATCCGAGGGCTCTTTTAAGAATAGACACTGTTCCCCTTATGACTGCTATCTGTATTTCCTACAACTTGGTTTTCCAGGGATTGCTTGTAAGTATTTCTGACAGTTCTTTTTTATTAGGCCAGTTGCTCCTGTCACAACTGGTATAATGCTTATTTCTTTCAGAGACCATGTTGGTTTTAGATCATTTTTTAGGTCCTAATATTTTGTTATCTTTTCTCGTTCTGCTCTATTAAGGCCAAAGTCGTTTGGAACTGTGACGTCGATAATGAGTGCAGTTCTATCGGGCTTGTTCCATATTACTATATTTGGCTTGATGGCCTTTTCTTTTATGTATCTGCCTGCCTGTATGTCTTTGTCGTAGAACACTGTCACTTTTCCATTTGATGTTATCGGTGATGGTTCATGTTCCAAGATGTTCGACGACCTATCTACTTGCATCTCTCCACAGATCTTCCAGTCTAAGTATCTACATACTTTGTTGTGGTGGGCAGTGTAATGACCATCGGCTAGAAAGATCTTGCATCCAGACATTAGGTGGCTTGGGCTTTCAACAGCTGAGTGACAGAATCTGCATTGGTCGTTTGTTTTTGTAGACCAGCCTTTTTCTTAAATCCATTTGTGAGTAAGCCTTGGTCTTGTGCAGCTATAATTAATCGTCTTCATCAAATGGAAATTTGTCTGTTTAGGGGTCAAAGTTCAACGATTTGACCTTTGAGAACTCTACCAAACTCCTCCGACAATTTTGGGTCTAAACACTTGAAATTTTAGATATAGGTTCCTTGGACATGGATCTAACTTAATAACTTTAACAATAAATGTTGAGGAGTCATAATAGGGGTCAAATTAAAAAAAAATTGACCAACTCGGTCTCTACCAAATTACTTATACAATTTCTGGTCTAAACAATTGAAATTTAACATAAAGGGTATTCAGAGATAGGGCAAGCTTTTTAATCGCTTTGGGTCGAAAATTTGAGTTACCAATATATAAATGTATGTATGTATGTATGTATGTATGTATGTATGTATGTATGTATGTATGTATGTACGATTGTATGTCTGCCTAAAAATTTCGACAAAGACGACGGTCTTTACTAGATTGTTTGGAAAACGACAAATATCGAAAAATTGGCTAAAAACAATATTTTCACCTTCAACTGGGCACTTTTCTACAGGGGGGGAGGTTTCGTTTTTTTCGCCGATATTTTCGAAAGTAATCCTTTCCTTTCGATTGTCTAGCCTTAATTACAACCTACGTCACTTCCGGTTTGGCGGTGATCGTAACAGGAAAATACGTTTCGTTTTTCCCCGTTCTTTTCCTCCTTTGCGGTACGGGTTCGAGCCTGCCTTTCTACTACCACTTTTTTGCTCAACACACACCTCCAAACACCTGAGCAATGCCGGGCTGAAATGCTAGTCTATATATATATATATATATATATATATATATATATATATATATATATATATATATATATATATATATATATATATATATATATATCAAAGTTCACTCGGGTGATAAATATTTATAAGTGTTTCTGTAAGTGTGGAGCCATTACCATTAATTACCTGCGTTTGTCCGTCGCGCCTACCGCCGCTGCTGCCGCCACCGCCGCTGCCGCCGCCACCGCCGCTGCCGCCGGCGACGTACTTCTGTGCGTCACTTCGGACTGAGATTAATCAACTTTGGAAATCCAATCGGAGAAATTGTTGGTTTGGTCGTCATTGTCGTCAGCGATCTAGATGCAGGTGTTGTTGCTTTTTGTAAATCGTTTTTTTTTCTCTTGTGTCAGGACGGATTGAGTTGTGGCTAATCCCCACCCATAAGTTGCGGGTCAGTTCAGTAGGAAATAAGGGTGTGTATGTGTGTGTCAAGCATGAATATTTAGTACGTAGGTATGTAAATGTATTAAAACGTCGCGCACGATATTTTCATCTTAACTCTTTAGTTTTCCCCCTCTCTCCCTTCTTTTCTATTTATATATTTCCCTACTTTTCTGTCTTTTTCTATAAGTTTCATTCTATTTCGATGTCACCATATATGTATATTTTTTACTTAACTAACTGGAGGTGCCGAATAAAATAAAAATTAGCTGTTTTTTTCAATAAGCAAAAGGAGAAAAAGGGCAAGAAAAAAGAAATAAAAAAAGGAAAAGAAGGCTGTTTTAAACGTTAATCAAGAAAACACCAATAATAAAAAAAACCCATGAAGAAGCATAATTTTCGATTCCGACAGAACTATTCGGTTTTATTTATATTTATAAGTTAAATTTACTTATCTTACTTTTTGTTATCCGAGTCCCGGGGGTGGAATGAAGATTTACCTTGGGTAGACAGAGACATCTTTAAAAATTGTGCACTTTGGAATCGAATGTTTTTAGTCGAAGTCATCTTCACCCTCAAACCTGTGTGTCTGGGGTTGTCTTTGGTCCAAATCTTAACGCATTCCACAATACACAATAAACGGAGGTTATGCACAAAAAAGTTTTAAAAAGCGAAGTTAACAAAAGCATGCACACCAACAAAAACAAAGAAAGAAACAAAACAAAAACGGACAGACAATTACATATTTAAAATGACTCCATTCAATCTGCGAATGACGAAAGCAATATTTCAAACTGATACGTGGCAGACTAACTAAAGTTTGACAGACCAACGGCCAATGGCTGGGATGCATCTAATATTTTGTTAAACGAAAATCCCATTGCAAACAGACCAATGAAAATTGTACACTTGAGAGTGAAAACGCGTGAGAATATTTCAAGCTTAAACAACAGAAAATACTATTTGAAACACACGCATAATAGACCCAAAATTTCTATTTCAAATGCAAGCATGTCAGACCAATGAACATTTTATTTCAAATACACGCATGTGTTTGAAAGAAATGTGCCAGACTGACAGCTCGACACAACATAATGAATCTAAAATAGTATTAGCATTGAAAGTGTAAATGCTATTTCTAACCCAACGGACAATTACATCATAATTATTTTAACAGAGTAAAGATGTTTTCAAAAATTACATCATAATTATTTTAACAGAGTAAAGATGTTTTCAAAAATTACATCATAATTATTTTAACAGAGTAAAGATGTTTTCAAAAATTACATCATAATTATTTTAACAGAGTAAAGATGTTTTCAAAAATTACATCATAATTATTTTAACAGAGTAAAGATGTTTTCAAAAATTACATCATAATTATTTTAACAGAGTAAAGATGTTTTCAAAAATTACATCATAATTATTTTAACAGAGTAAAGATGTTTTCAAAAATTACATCATAATTATTTTAACAGAGTAAAGATGTTTTAAAATTACATCATAATTATTTTAACAGAGTAAAGATGTTTTCTAAAATTACATCATAATTATTTTAACAGAGTAAAGATGTTTTCTAAAATTACATCATAATTATTTTAACAGAGTAAAGATGTTTTCAAAAATTACATCATAATTATTTTAACAGAGTAAAGATGTTTTCAAAAATTACATCATAATTATTTTAACAGAGTAAAGATGTTTTAAAATTACATCATAATTATTTTAACAGAGTAAAGATGTTTTCTAAAATTACATCATAATTATTTTAACAGAGTAAAGATGTTTTCTAAAATTACATCATAATTATTTTAACAGAGTAAAGATGTTTTCAAAAATTACATCATAATTATTTTAACAGAGTAAAGATGTTTTCAAAAATTACATCATAATTATTTTAACAGAGTAAAGATGTTTTCAAAAATTACATCATAATTATTTTAACAGAGTAAAGATGTTTTAAAATTACATCATAATTATTTTAACAGAGTAAAGATGTTTTCTAAAATTACATCATAATTATTTTAACAGAGTAAAGATGTTTTCTAAAATTACATCATAATTATTTTAACAGAGTAAAGATGTTTTCTAAAATTACATCATAATTATTTTAACAGAGTAAAGATGTTTTCTAAAATTACATCATAATTATTTTAACAGAGTAAAGATGTTTTCTAAAATTACATCATAATTATTTTAACAGAGTAAAGATGTTTTCTAAAATTTCGCTATAAATGGGTAAATGATTGTTAAAGACTCAAACAAAATTTTTATTTTTTTATACGTTCACATATTAAACCATTTGATTCTTTTTATTTTTCATAAAGATAAATTTTGTAAATAGAATGAACGAAAATTGAAAACAAAACAAAACAAAAAACAATAGAAAAGAAAAAACGTAATCGCAGACTTATGATGAGCCGAATTAATTTGGTTAGAAAGATAGCAAAATGATGAAAGAGAAGAAAATACGCTAAAAAAAATGATTTTGTTTTGTGTAAGGAACTATACGTATCCCCCAAGGTAAGGGTTTAAGATTATTGATTGTAAAAATCATTCTCCATCTTATTGATTGTAAAAATCATTCTCCATCTTATCTGTTGCTTATTTCCATTATCACTATGCCGTTTATTTAAACTGATCTTTTTTTATTAAACTGAAAATTTTTTTTATTAATAGTATTTGGAAAGTTTATTTTGATTCCTAAAGTATAGTTTTGATTGGACAAATTAATTAATTGTAAAGTATAGTTTTAGTTGGACAAATTATAATTAAAGCACAGTTTTAATTGGACTAATTATGATTGCCCACATTGTTATCAGGTTTGAATTATTTGTCATTAAAGTAATGCGTTTTAAAATGTATATTCATAAATTTCAAACTTAACAAATTTTAATTAGGGTTCCTTAAAATTTCCCAATTATCCAAAAAGTCTGTTTAAATGGTCATTTCACTTTGCGCTATTGAAATTTGGATTTCATTAAATAATTGAATAAACAAATCACGGTATAATTTCGAAAGTTACGCCGATGCAGGATAAAGTCGTCTCGTAATCTTGTTCACATTATTAAGAATATTGTTTTTTATTTTGTAGAATTTATTTTTTAAATATTCTAGGATTAAGTGGGATGTTTTCATATCGAATACATAGTCGATTATAGTAACTTAAATTCAGCTGCTTTTATATATATATATATATATATATATATATATATATATATATATATATATATATATATATATATATATCCACTCTATCAACTTAAATTCAGTTGCTTTGATATATATATACACACATATATATATAGCCACTCTATCAACGGCTGATTCTTATTTGGTTACTTGTCGTTTTGTGTTTTTAATAACCAAACCATTTTCCCACATACGCAGATACAATAAGCAGACACTCATATGTCATATTATGCAGTAGGGACTGCCAAAAGTCACCACAGAATTACTCCACCCTATATGTAACACGATATAACTTTATTATAAATTAATATTATCAGTATAACTATTGTACCATGTAAAAGAAAAAGGGCAAAATAAACCAGTAATAATTTTTTAAAATTTTTTCATCGAACGAAAATAATGAAATTGCGAGACGAAAATCGTGTTTTACATAATTGACGCTTTAAAATAACGTTCCCATCTAGTAGACATTCCGAACGTGAAAACATACCCGTATTTAATAAATCTAGCAAAAATCAACTAATGGTCAGATTTTCGTGAAGTGTTCGATACTTATCAATTTTAGAATGGAATTACATATAAAATGCAGTTTTCGTAATATTTTATTTACGAGGGGAAATATTTTTTTTAGTGCGTGTCCCCCACCCCTATTTATTTTTTCGAAATTCGAACAAAATATATATAAATCTATCGAAATTTCTATTTATTATGAAACATAAGAGTTCAAATAAGTAAAAAATATTTATTTTAAAAAAATATAAATACACGTATTGAACAAAAATTTACCTTGAAGTTGCAATTTAAAAAATTGATATAAACTTAATATTATTATGTTTTTAATAGCGTTTTTTCGAATTAATATATGCTATAATCAGTTGAATTGTCAAGAAAAACAAACTTCGTAAACATTAATTAATTTTTAAAAGATTAAAACGATTAAAATTCCATTATTTCAAATGTTCCGTTACAACATAGATTTTTAATGAATTGTATTTAATTATTTTTAGAATATTGTTTCAATATAAACATGACTCTCATCAGCTATTTTATCGCCAGATTAAAACCAATTTGAAAATGTTATTGCACGCAATATTAAGCATTTTGTAGCCCCCCCTCATATTTTGTTTGTCTCTTTTTACCGAACATAAAGAACATTCAGTAAAACCGTATTTCATATTTAATATACAAATGTTTATAATATTAGTAATCATTAAACTGTTTAAATCTTAAAACCTAACAAAATTATAACAAAGATTAATTATTAATTGCAGTTTGAAGAAGATAAACAAAGGTTTTAAAAAAATCATTAAGTCGCTTCTGCTTTTCCATAGTTCGTATAGTACACACAAATCTGACGTCACGGAAACATGCGGTCTAATCTTCACAATCGTTTGGCAGTCCCTATTATGCAGAAACACTGTCAGCTATTGATACCTTTAGTACAATGAAGAAATCCACAGTTGTCCATGGAATTTAATGGCTGATGACATTTTTTTTGGTATAGAATGATATAGAATACAAATATAATAACATAATAATTTAATTGACCACTCTGGCTTTATTTTTGCTTTAACTCGGTGTTAAACTAATGTTCACACACACACACACACACACACACACACACACACACACACACACACACACACACACACACACACACATATATATATATAAATGTGTGTACGTGTATGTGTTCAAAAGAAATAATATATTAGTTCTTATATCAAATGAGAACTTATAAATTACACACACACACGCGCGCATGTTTGTTTGTGTGTGTGTGTGTGTGTGTGTGTGTGCGTTTATTGCGGTATTACTAATCAGCATAAGTAGACTGGTGACTAACTTTTGAAATTAATTGAAAAAGAAAAATGACAGTATTTATATTGATGACACTGAATTTCACGCACTTGGGAGCGTATTTATGGCTGTTTACGAAATAAAAAAAAAGTTGATCTGTGTACAGGAATACTTTTTGTATCTAATAGAGAGCTTAAATAACACATCAACTATTTATTTGTTTTTGAAGTTTATAATTTATATGTTTCCCACTAAATATATTTTATAGTTTTTACTATTTACTAGATGATGTCCCAATTGATATTGGAGTAAACGCTTTCTTTTGTTCCCATAAATATTAAGACACTGTGGAAAATTTTCTTATTATCGGCGAATATCAATACATGATAATTATATCTACACATATATTTATACCATAGACTCTATGTATATTTTTTTCGTTGTCATTAATATTATTATTTATTGTTCCTTTGTATATAGTATTAGTTGTAACACAATTATTTTTATTATCATTAAGATGATATTAGTAGTCCGAGCAATACTATTACTATTTTATATTCTGTATGTTTTTTGTGAGGTGGGTATCATCTGTAAAAGTAAATTATTACTTATTTTTGTTTATTTTATTTTGTTGCCTTTTTATATTATTTTTGTTAGTAATAATTTTAAATGCTTTTTCAATGTTTTTATTTCACATTTAAAATGTTAAAACAAAAACATTGTAAAATCAAATGATTTGTGATGTTATGGAATCAGTGCTAAAGACACATTAGAAACAATAAAAAGTTATTTCCTCTTAAAAACGACTGTGCGACAAAATATTGCGTTGATGTTGAATTGATAATATGTTATACTCTCTTCTTCTTCTCTCTCTCTCTTTGTCTTACACACACACACACACACACACACACACACACACACACACACACACACACACATATATATATATATGAGACAGACAGACAGACAGACAAGGTTGGAAAGCAACATTTACAATGAGCATTAACTTATTTTTTAACAGGCAATTGCTATGCAACCTAGCATATTATTATAACACTATTACCATTACCTTCTCTAAAACTTTTTTGAGTAATGAAGGAAGCAATCATCAAAGATTTTGTGATTTGCTGAAAGCACTCATTACACTAAATGCGATTTCAAGAATTTAAATGATGGTCTATAAAATCTCTTTATAATAGAATTACGCAAAACTATTATGATAAAGTCAAAAAATAATGGAATCCAGAAAAACGTACTAAAGTTTCTATTAGCGTTCTCAAATCCCAAATCCTAAATTATCCAACCAAATCCACGAGAAAAATTATAATAAACTTGTAATAGGAAGCAAAACTATTAGGAATGCGGAAAGTATGGTCAGGGGTTAAAATACTGCATAAGAACACCAAAACACTTCTTGATACCATCCATGAAGGAAAAGAGGTTGGAAAGCTGCAATGAAATTATTACATGGTTAAGAAAAATGTCTCCATTTTAACGATCTTCACTTTCAATGCTGTTCTGAACCGTAGAAATGATAGATTCATCCCAAAATTGATAACAACACCTTGGTTTAAGAGTACATTCAAAATAAAACTTCCTGCTCGAGTTTTGATAAATAGTTTATTATTTCAATTATCTTTAAATCATAATAATAAAGTGTTTAGATAAAGCATATATTATAAAAGAAAATATAATAATAATGTAATATAATATAATATAATATAATAGACATATATTATAATAGACATATAATATAGTAGGCATATAATATAATAGGCATATAATAAAATAAACATATAAGATAATAAACATAATGTAATAAACATAAATTAAACATAAAATATAGTAAAACATATAAAACTTAGACATATAATTTCATATAATAAACGTATATTATAGAATAAACACATATTCAACATATGATAAAAATGAAATTTAATTTACATTTAGTATAATAAAAGTATAATATAATAAATCTATAATAAAATAAACAAAAATAAACATATATTATAATTAACATTTAATAGAATAAACACATAATATAATAAACATATAAACACATATTATATACCAAACATACAATATAAAAACTTTAAATATAAAACATATAATAAACATATAACATATAAAGCAAATTATATGATAAACGTATAATATAATAAACACATACTATAAAACATAATACAATTCACATAAAATATAATAAAAATTTAATATAATAAACATATAATATAATTAACATATAATATGATAGACATCTATTATAATAGATATGTAATATAAGAAACATATAATATAATAAACACATTGTATAATAAATGTGTAATATAATGAATATATAATATAATTAACAGATAATAAAAACATAAGAAAATAAAAATATTATATAATAAACATATAACGAAACATATATTATAAACATATAATATAACACAAATTTTATATAACAAACATAAAATATATAAACAGATGATATAAAAACATTTACTGTAATAAAAATATAATATAACATATGTTATAATAAACATACGTTAAATAATATAATGAACATAAAATTTAATTAACATAAAGTATTATAAAGATATAATATAATAAACCTGTAATAATATATAATAAACAGATATTATACGTTTGTTATATATTATATGTTTATTTAATTATATATAAAATAAACATGTAATATAATAAACGTAAAATATAATAAACGTATAATATAATACACATATATAAAAACATAATATAAAGCATATAGTATAATAAACATAAAACATATTAAATATATAATATAATAGACATTTAATATAGTAAACATATAATAGATTAAAAGTATTATGTAATAAACATATAATATAATGAACATTTTATACACTAAACATATAATAAACATAAAATAAACTTTTAATATAACACACATCTAATATAATAAACATATAATACAATACACAAATATCATAATAAACATATAATATAAAACATCTAATATAATAGACATATAATATAACAGACATATAATATTATAAACGTACAATATAACAATCGTATAATATAAGAAACATATAATAAACATACAATATAGTAAGCATATAATACACATATAATTAAATAAATATATAACATAATTTACATTTAATTTAATTAACATATAATATAATAAATATATAATATGATACACATATACTTTAATCGACATATAATATAGTTAGCATATAATTTAATAAACACATAATAAAGATATAATATAATATACATTAAATATAATTTACATATAATTAACATATAGTCTAATAAACATATAATTTAATAAACATACAATATAATAAACATATAATAAATATATAATATAAATAACATATAATATAATAAACATTTTATATAATAAAAGTATAATAGAATTAACATATAATATAATATACGTATAATATAATAAACATATAATATGGAGGTTTCGTTTCTAGAGCAATAGCTCTTGACATATCAAATGCTGTTGATAGAGCGTGACATGAACGTCTGCTTCACAAGATCTCCAGCTACCGAATTGCTTTGAATGTTATCTCACTTATTTTATTATTTCTCTCCGATAGGGTTATAAAAGTAGTGTCGATGTGCAGAAATCAAAAGCTCATAGTATCAACGGTGGCGTCCCTCAGGGTTCCATCCTGGGACCAAATCTTTTTCCGATCTTCATCAAAATCTCCCAAATCACATTCTTGGATCATTCGTACACATTTATGCAAACGATACTACCATTTAAAGCAACACTACAAAGGCCAGAAATGACCGATATCTTTCCGATTCTCTCTCTTCTAATCTTGAGCACATGATGTAATGGGGAAAAAGGTGGCTGGTTAATTTTAATGCATCAAAAACCAAGCTTTTCTCTTTTCAGCACCAACACTCAGATCCCCATCTGCCGCGAATTAAAATACATGTCTCCCCTCTTAACGAACCACCATGCTTTGACAAACTTTTTTGTCTGACTTTCACCCCTGATCTGAAATGAAGCACATGCATCAAATCCGTTGCCAAGGTCGCCAAAATATGGTTAGACCATTGTATCGCTCCAATTCTCACTTCTGATGCAATTCTATACATGTATAAAAGTCAAGGACGTGCTAGAATTGTTGCCATTTATCGGCCGGAACTGCTCGGAGCTGCCTATCCTGCCTTGACAGAGTTTAAAACAGGCTTCGAAACCTGGTGGGTGATGTCCTTTTCTAATTCCTTGCAGCCTCTTTGCCACAGACGAGACGTTACTAGCCTGTATCTGCTCTATCGTTATTTTCATGGTCACTGTTCGACTGAGCTCCAATCTATGTCCCCCGCCTCGTCAAACTTTTACAAAAAGCACTCGATTAGCTACAGCCATTTTGAACACTCCCTCATTCTCTTCTTGCGCCTAAATCTAAACATGGATTCCATGAAAGCTTCTTTCCTAGAACTTCCTGCCTATAGAACTGTTCCGTTGGCCTGCTTTCCAACTGGCTACAAGTCCAATGTAAACAACTTCTTGCTTAGCCATCCCCTTAAATAATAAAATTATATCAAATCTCACTATTAACGATTATTACACTGTTATCCTGATGACTACCGTACGCCCATTAACCTTTATCCTCGAGTGGACTTCGAGTCTTGATAATGTGATGAACCACACACACATACACGCACACACACACACACACATACACACACACACACAGACACACACACACATATATATATATATTGCTCTTTATTATTAAGTGAGCGATACATTACCTGATCTATTTTTGTCACAGAAAAAGTAGTTTCCATACAGATATACTGATGTTTGCATATATTTAACTAAAAAATGTTATGTTTATGCAATAAAAATAGCATACTGTTCTAATTAGTATTGAGCACTATTAAATAAATGCTATAAACTTAATCGGATTTCTTTTAAATCTTCACTGAGAAATATTTTTTCCTCAAATATTTAATTTACACTCAGCAGACACATTAAGACAAATAAGTTATCAAATAACATCTGAAATGAACACATTCTCTCCCACCCCTCCTTCTCTCTCTCTCATTGATGAACAGTCTTTACCAAACTATCCTGTCAATTTTGCTCTACAGACTTGAATCTGATATATAGACGATTTGATATAGATTTGGCTTTTAGCCGGTAAAAAATAGCTACCAAGGGGTCAAAATAGGGGGAAAATTGAGACTTGCCTGTCGAGGAGATTAACCATGCATCGCTCCGAAAACTGTGCTATATTAAACCAGTTGAAAATTTCGGAAACTTTTAGTTAACAACACATCTGTACTTGAACAGACCAATAATAAACGAAAATGTGAAATATAACAAACATTACTAATAAAGGTCCCCCCAAATCCAGAACCAAAAACAACCAAAAAACAACAGCAACAACAAAAAACTTCTATCAATAAAATAAACTTTACCAATAGTAGTAACATCCTGAAAGGGCCTGGATACTCAACGTTTCGCCCGATTTATGATGGCTTTTTTAAGAGGGATGGTCTTGAAAAAGCCCGCATAAATTGGGCGAAACGTTGAGTAGTCAGGTCCTTTCACCTCCATTTTATTTCATATCGTCGGATTTAATCCAGCTCAACAATCATATATATATATATATGATGAAAATAATGGAAATAGTATTCCGACAAAATAGAGACAATAAAAAGGAACAAACCGTATTATGTGTTCATCAACGTTTCAAAAGACGAAACGTTGATGAACACATAATACGGTTTGTTCCTTTTTATTTTCTCTCTCTCTCTCTTTCTCTCTCTCTCTCTCTCTCTCTCTCTCTCTATATATATATATATATATATATATATATATATATATATATATATATATATATATACTAGCAAAAGTACCCGTCGTTGACTGGGTTCAAAAACAGCCTACAGAAAATGGACTCTGATCTATGAAAGTATGATAGGTTATGAAAAGGAAGGGTTGTAAAGAGATAGCTTCGAATTTAGGGGTATCAAAACCAATGCAAAATATGATGAAAGTAAAAATAAAATAGATAACCCCCATAATTTTTTATACCATACCTGTTCACATTGAAACACTTATCACAATATTCTGTGGATCTGTATTAAAAAACCTTGTTAAAATTTGTGACATATGTCCATTCTATGGAGATCAGGTTCGAACGAACACCCAATAATTTTATTATACCATATTTCTTCAAACCGAAACATAATTATCAAAGTATACTTACGCAGATAGATATGAAAAGTCTTTATTAAGGTTTGTGCCTATTTCCATTCTATGCAGGCCAGGCGCGAACGCAGACCCCACAATTTTATTATACCATCCCTATTTAAGTTAAAACATACTTATCAAAGTATTATTATTACATCTATATCAAAAACCCTTGTAAACGTTTTTTTTTTTTTCATTTTTAAATTTTTTATTTCCATACTTTGTGGACCAGGCGCGAACACAGACCCCACAATTTTAATGAACCATCGTTCTACCAGATCAAAAATACCCATTCCTGTGTCTCGATACATCTTCTATCATTATATGATTAGTTTTCTATGATAGTCAACCATATAGGAGCCTATTCGTGACCACACACACACACACACACACACATACACACACACACACAGACGTTCAGTTTTATATTATATATATATATATATATATATATATATATATATATATATATATATATATATATATAGACAAACATATATGCACACATATAGATATCTGTACTCCTATACATTTGTTTTTGGTTCCTCCGACAAAAGGAGGGTGAATCTTTAATTCAGCCTTATCTGTTCGTCCGTTCGTCTGTCCACACTTTTCTCAATAACTAACGCCTTGGAATTTTGTGAAATTTTGCAAAAAACATGATATGAGTAAAATGTAACAAACGGATTTTCCGCTAGGGGTGCCTTTCAGGTTAAAATGGCTAAAATTTACACTTTTGTGCTTATTAAAAAATATTGATGGCTTGGATTTTTATAAAACCTTCTGAAAAGTTGTAACTAACTCATTTCTATATATATTTTTTGCGCGATAACTCTTGGGTGTGTCTCAGAATCTCTTTTATGGCTAAAAAAATCACTCCATCTTTTGGACTATTTTACCATATTTGTCAAAAGTTTTCTGTGTATGTCTATTTAGCAGTTTTGCATGGTGTTGAACTCATTTTGGGACTAAAGGGAGGGGCAAATGATGGACTTAGTCATTTTTTTTTTGCATGGTGCAGAATTCAAAATTGCATATTTTAAGGCCTAAAATCGCACCGTTTTTTCATTTTCATCCAGATTTGACGTCCCCCAAGGACTTTCGGGGCTAAATAGTGGGGCACAAATTCTGAACTTAGTCATATTTTTTATGCCTTATTCACTGTGCACTCACGTGGGGGGGGTGGACATGCATGCTTCACATGTTTTTGTGTATTGCTATTCATATTCAAAAACCTTGTTTCTATTTATTTAAAAAGAAAATACAACTTTATTATATATGGATCGTGAAATTGCATTAATCTGCAAAATATCTAGCTAATTTGCATATTCTTTTAAATATTCATTTAAATTAATCCCCTGTTAGTGTTTTTAGTTAACAATTACGTGCAATTATATTCATGCAGATATTCTACATGATTTGGACTTTATTTGCGTAAAAAAGGTTACAGTAAACACAAATCTCTTTCTATATACACTTATATAAGCGTAAAGATATTTATTTAAAAAAAATTGCCTACCAAACTCCTCTGTTAGTTTTTGGTCTAGAGGGTATTCAATCCCATGCGAAACTATATATTTGGGGTTTAACCGAGGAAAATCGGTGTAAAAATGTGAAAATTTAAAAAAAAAATAGAATTTGACAGGTGAAGGCTGAACAACGGCATTACGAATATGAATGCGTAACGTAATAGCTATTGGTTCATGTTTTAATTTTTAGTCTTGAAGCAAACATGTCTTTACAGCTCAGGCATTAACGTCAGAAGAAAAATAAATCATAAGCATAAAGTTTTGGTTGCGATTCTCGGTGATGGTCAGGGTTGGAAAGTACTTAGAACAAATATGGCGATTACATCAGGCAGTTTCTACCGGAGTGTAGACCGGTATTTTGAAGTTGCAAAGGATCAGAAACAGAATTAATAGACAAAAATCATCTATATTAGTTCATGATATATATATATATATATATATATATATATATATATATATATATATATATATATATATATATAAGGCTATATGTTTGCCTTTCTCCATATTTTTAAATTCTATCTCCTCCGAAACTTAAAGTTGCAGAGCGGCGCTATGGGCCTCAAATGGGATTTTTACGGACCGTTCTTTCATGGGTCTTTAGCCGGTTAAAATAGTTTTTAAGGGGTTAAAAATAGGTTAAAATTGAAAAAAATAGTTATACATTTTTACATTCATGTAGTTTCGTCCCATAGAACCAAAGATATGAGAATTTCAATATTCGACATATATTTGAAAAAGCCCTTAATTGGACAAAAGTTTAATAACAAACGCGCATTTCTTTCAATTGATGCCTAATAACTATTGTTGAAATTTCAAAATATCTTAATATAACCCACATTTGGTTTTGCAAAATTCCATAATGATCAGTTAATAAGTTTACGAGTGAATGCTGTACACACAATTATATAAATATAAAAATATAAGCGATAATGCGCTCGGCTGTAGGTTTTACAAGACCTAATATAAAGTATTTTTTTAAACTGAAACTGACTGATGTTTATATATATATATATATATATATATATATATATATATATATATATATATATGGAGGTGGTGCCTGATAAATACTGCTGGCGTAAATGGTGCTTAATAAACACTGCTGGGAGCCATGATTTAATATACTGTTTTGTTTTAAAATTCCGAAACAGTGTTTCCCGGTAAACAACTGACGATCCTTTTTAAGAACATTTTAAGAACTATTGTTTGTTCATGTAAGTAAAACGATTAAGCGATCCAGGAGATTAATTGACTTACTGACAAAATAATGTTCCTACGAAAAACATTTTTTATAGTTTTAAATCTGTAACTTCGCTAGTACACAGACAGACAGACAGACAGACAGACAGACAGACACACACACACACACACACACACACACACACACACACATAATATTTTTTGAAAAAAATCCATTTATTCTTTCTAAAAATCTCTAAAAAGTAGAGTTTATGCTCAAGGAGTTTCAAAAATATTTTTACTTCAGACAATTTTGGATTAATCTTGATTATATTTCAGAAATTTTAGATGAGAACTTTAGCACGAATTCTTTTTCAATCCTGAGTCGCGCTCACTCATTATTTCACTTAAAGATCTTGGAGATTGTTCACGTTCGGTTGAGAAGGCCTTCTCTCTGTCAGCAGAAGGAATGCCTCTTGATTAGTCTCACGGATCTTCGAGTAATATATAATATATTTCATCACGTTCGCCCAACTTTTTCCCCATACATAACGTAACGCAACGTTATTTTTATTTGTACATATTTTCGATTCCTATTCGTGTTTTTTTTCTCAAATCCCTCGATAAAGCGAGGGCGAAACCGGTCAGCTGACTCTCCCATTTTTTTCCTTTTTTTTTCTCCACCCCGTTAGCTTTATTTTAAACGTTGACTTTATTTTAAAAGTTTTAACCATGAATTTTCGTCTTCCTTTCATGATTGCATTATATATATATATATATATATATATATATATATATATATATATATATATATATATATATATATATATATGTGTGTGTATAACCATAATATTTTTATATAAATAGTAACAATTATTTTCATACCTACATACACGAGTTTTTCATACTTACGCAATAATATGTGTAATAATGAGTATTACACCTGAGCAATCACATACACATAATAACATATCACTGCAATGACCAGAAGGTTAAAAAGAAACAATATGTCTATAAAAAGCGCGCATACATAGATTAAGAGAGCATTAGACGATTGGAAATTTGAATGTTGTATTTGCGTTAATGTTGACCATAGTTTTTTCTTTCTTAATTCGCTAATAAGGCAAAACTTAATTTTTTGAAGATATTTTATATTTATAATATTTTAAAAATAAATATTAATTATTTTCATAGACACTAGTGTTTATATAGAAACTCATATTCTAAATACGTTAATATTAAGATATATAATAATATATATTAAATATTACATATAATGTTATATATGTAATATAAAGATAATATATATTAACTAAATAATAGGTAAATATATATATATATATTAATATAAAATATATATGATATATAGTTAAATATATATATATATATTATATATATTTCATACATGTATAGTATAATAAATATATAATATATAATGTATATATAATATATAATGTATATATGATATGTAATGTATATATAATATATAATGTATGTATAATATATAATGTATATAAAATAAGAATGTTCTTGCGATTTTTAACTCTTAAATCTTTAGAGGTGTCGTAAAAATAAATGGAGGTGATGTAAAATGAATTACTCTTTAAGCTACTTAATTGTTTTACCACTTCTAAGAAGGATATTGTTCCAATATATATATATATATATATATATATATATATATATATATATATATATATATATATATATATATATATAAAACACATATATCAAGGATGACAACAGATCTCGGCTCAAACAAAAACTTATTTATCGAAATAATCCATTCCAGTTTTTTGAATTGCAGACGAAACCATTACGGTGGAGAAGTAGAAATAAAAAACAAAAAAAAAAAAACGATTGAAATGCATCAGAAACTTCGAGAACAACACCCAGCATTAGTCAAGAGAAAAGGCCCAATTCTCTTTCACGAAAATGCCCGACCGCATGTTGGTAAATATATATATATATATATATATATATATATATATATATATATATATATATATATATATATATATATATATATATATATATATACACACATAAATGTATACAACATACGCACGCAAGCATATATGCTGAAACAATAGCCTTCTTAGGATTGGAAAAAAATTAACTCAAAAAAAGTTATTCATTTTACGACCCCTTCCGAAAAGTAAAAGTAATCTAAAACTTATTATATCGAAACTTTATTCAATTTTCGATCAAAATGTATTACATTGCTGTATTTTTATTCTAAAAAAATCCTTAAGAAATTCAAATTCAGAAATCTTGCTCATTTACTGTCTAATGGCCTTTAGTCAAAGCCATTGCAAATATGATACATTTTAATTTTCAAATAGGAGGTTTAAAAAGAATAGGAAATATTTATCATTGATTCCTAATACGAACCCAAAAGTACACAAAAATCAAAATGTTTTCCTTTTTTCTGTTTGCAAAAATAGTAAAGTATTAGACATAGTCATGAATACCTAGTTGCGGTTTTTTAAAATTCACAACACTTCGTTAATTAGTTCTAGCGTAATTTGTATGTATAACATACAAACATTAAAAAAAAAAACAGATGTACACAACTACCTTTACACACACACACACACACACACACACACACACACACACACACACACACACACACACACACACACACATATAGATTGTGAATACCTCTCACAAGACTAGTATAAGAAACTAGCAGGACTCGTTAACCGGCGTTGCCCCTGCATAAAAAATTAAGAACGGCAATCGGAATGGGTACCCCCAACCTACCTATGGTAAGAACGGCTTTCGCAAAAGACACGCCATTTTGTGAGTGTGGGTGTGGACGTGGTTGGCAAGAAATTGACCGGTATGAAATAATAAAATAATATAGTTTGCTTTGTGACCTATTTGGGTGAGAAATTAATAACAAAACATTCAATAATAGATATAATAGATAAAAGTACGCACAAATAGTTTTAAACTCCAATGGTATTTTGTATTATGACGTATTTGTGTGCAAAAATAACAAAAAGGAAACATTCATCTCCGTGCAAGGTCTTCGGAAAGAAAATTCTATAAAATTGTAAATAGCAGAGTTTACCGATTCGAGCGTCCCCCACAATAAAAGCTAAAAAAAGAAAAGGGGGGGAAGAAAATTACCTGCATTAGCGAGGCACTAACGTATGATGGCAGAAAAAAAGGAGATATAGAAGAAAAAAAAGAGTCGAATAGGCCATGGTGAACCTACGACGTTGGGAAGTATGAAAGCTCTCTTTCTCTCTCTTTCTCGCTCGCAATCAGCTCTCTATTTCTTTCTCGCCCTATCTATATGTCTATCTATCTATGTATCATTCTATCTACCTGTCTATCTATATATTTCTATAGACAGGAATGTCGTTTAGTTGTATAAATACTCGCTAACCCTATATCGAGCAAAAGATCACATTGAACTCGCTAACTCTATATCGAGCAATGCTATCACATTGAACGTAAACCGACCGTTTTCACAAGTAAACGAATGAATAATCTAAGTTAAGAGTTTGAAATAAAAAAATTATTTTAAAAGTAAAATTTTTTCACAAAGGAACCAAAAAGTTAAGACTTATAAATAAAAAAATTTCTTGTATTTTAAAAATAAAACTTAATCATCAATAAACAGAAAATTATAATAAAACACAGTACTTATTCAGATTATGAACGTCCTGTTCCAAATCCAAAATAACTCAGAGCCTTTTCGTTTTCGTTTCCTAAAGAACCATTGTTTCATTTTTGTGTGATCGCCTTTTGGATTTTGTAACACGTTACCGGATTTTGTTTTCACAATTAAATTAATGATTAATCTAAGGTATGAATTTGCAATAAAAAAAATTATTTTGAAGTAAATTTTTTTCACAAATAAACCAAAACGTTTTAAATAGAAATATTTTCATGTATTATGAAAAATAAAAATATTAGTAATATTTATGTAGAATGAAAAGCAGTGTGTTTTATAGTGGCGAACTGTTCGTTTAATGGTGGAAGAATCAAATAGCGGAATTTTAGAATGTCTACTTCTTAGCGAATCAGCTCGACCGGATTTCGGCACGGAAGAAATTATTACTTGTGTAGATGGAAAGTAGTAAGAGTATGCGGTGTGTATGAATTCAGAAGGCAGTTAATGACGACGTAGACACAGCAAAGCAGAAAAAATATAAATTGACGCGGTGAAGAATGGGGTGGTATAAAGACTTAAGGAATTGGGGATAAAATTGGAAAGACTTCCTCTGTAGGCTATAAAAGTGATGATGATGGCGATCCTGGGAATAAATGTAATGTTCTAATATTACGAATTAATGTGCCTAAAATGTCTTTATATAATTAAATAAGGTAATGGCTAATAGTGTAACATAATAAATTTGTATGTACCGTCTGTTGCTTTAAACCTACTGTATTTTGGTACAGAGGGATAAACTGCGCCTCTTTTATTATATATATCATTTTCGTTCTTTTGATAGCCATAAATGTTTCGAGTGGACCGATTATTACGACATATGGACTCATTAACACTTATCATTGAGTGGCCTCCGTGCTTTGATAAGTGGTGCCTCCTATGTAAAAAAAAATCCCCCCATAAATATTCATTTTATAAAATAAATAATTTTATCTAGCGTTTCCTAAAATACATATTCCACACTTCATTACGATATATATATATATATATATATATATATATATATATATATATATATATATATATATAGTGAATGAATGACAAAAGTCTATATTCCAAAGTTCATGATGTTGACCATCTTACAATTTATTCCTTTAAGTCAGTTGACATAATTCTTGACAGTATCTGTTTCATATCACAAAATCAATCACTTAATTATTATATCAATCAGTGAATCTATTATGCCCTTGATTCATCAGAAGAAATAGCAACAATCAATCCATTGAAAGAAAATAAAATGTATTTTGACATGATTAAAATCCGAAAATTGGAAGAGAAGCTGTAAATACCTTATATACTTACATTATGCCATTTTTCAACGAAACAGATGCTGTCAAGAATTATAAATGTCAACTGAATAAAAGAAATAAATTGTAAGATGGTCAACATCATGAACATTGGAATATAGTCTTTTGTCATTCATTCACTATATTGCTCTGTATTTACATTGAGTTTCTTAAATAAGGATTGGTATATATTATGAGGAAACGAAGTATATTTCCACACACACACACGCACACACACGCACACGCACACACACACATATATATATATATATGGATAACTTAGTATTATGCACGTAAAAATATTAAAAAATATATTAATATTTGAAATAATATACATATATTTATGTGTCTGTATGTGTTTGTTTGTGTATGTATGTATTTCCGATTCTAATACGATTCCTGATTTCGATTCTTTTAAAATTTATAAATATTTAATTAGAGATTTGTATTTTTTTTTTAATTTTCAAATTTCCGGGCAATTTCTGTGTATATTTTTTTCTCAAATGTTTTCCTTGTAATTGATTGAAAATTTAAGATAACAAAAAATTATTTTAATTTCAAAACAAAACTATATTTTATCAGTTCGTCGTTAGTGTACAACATACTACTTAGAAGTTTTTATAAACATTTCAAAATACGATTGGTAGGCAAAATGAGAAAACGATGTAAGAACAAAATATTTAACAACGCCCCCGAACGAATTTCTAAATAATGTTACTATTTAGATAATCATTTTTAACATAAGGAGGGCGTGGGATTTGTTAACTATTCTGTACATTTTCTCTATGAATGAAGATAAATTCTTTTAATTATAAAAAATTGTGGGTTATTAAATTGATTTGCTTTTCTGTAAACAAATATAAAATCGAGATGCAAATAATAATAATAGTAGTAGTAGTAGTAGTAGTAGTAATAATAATAATAATAATAATAATAATAATGATAATAATAATAGTGACAAATTTTTAGATTAACACTCTTAACTAAAACCTCATTCCAAAGAGAAATATTACTTTTATAGCGTAAAATAATCGGTAATTCGTTTTTAGGACGCCAGCACACCAGATTACAAACCGCAATTTGGTTTGCTAAAAAGTACGCCAAAAAGTACGCCAGTGCGCCAAATTTCATTCCGTCATAAAACAAATTTCTACAGAAAAAAAATATTTGTACATTTTTATCTAGCGAATAACATAAAATTACATATAAAAAGCAACGGAGCTAAAGTCGATGTTTTGTTTCTAAATCAAAATTAACTTTTTTGATAAATCTCTGTGTGGCTTACCGGGAAAATATTTTTTCTAAAGAATAAAAATTAATAAAGTATATTTTTTTTATAAGTATCTTTACCCATTTATCTAGCCAATAAACATAAATTTACGTACGAAAAACCTCGTTTATTATTTAAAAAATCTAACCTATATTACAATACACCTAAAAAAGAAAACACGATTCTCCATTTTTAGGCGATTACATGTAAACAGCTTAGAGAAATTTGTGGTAAAAATACAATAACTCACCAAACAATAAGTTCGGTATATAACTCTAGCGCAAAATGATCACAGCTTGTTGATCAGAAAATGTTTTAAGGGCATGTAACTAACTTTATTTGTTTTAAATCTAGGGAATGTTAATGTTTCAAATCAAACTTTAGTATAAAATATGTGATAAAGTCATAAAAACCACGCTCCTTTCCTACTGCTAACCCTAAGTCTGGATGGTAATACGAAAAATAAAGCAATTACATGTGATTCTATGATTTTGCTGAACCGACATAGAATTGGGGTAAAAATTACTTAACTGCTTAAAAAGTTAGAATGTACCGGAAATGGGATCATTTTTAATTATATTTATATGCACAACTGAACCTCCATTAAAAATTCTAAAATAAGGTTTCAGTGCATTCACACATAATCGCCTAAAAAAGCAGAATTTCATATATTTGGGAGCATTTAAAATGTAAATAAAAGTTTTTTTTTTTAAGTAAACAAACTTCTAAATGTTTGCTCTTATATATATATATTACTCACACATAATTCCGATTAATCGTCCCAACACTAATATATATATATATATATATATATATATATATTCAAGCAAACATTATTAAAAACAACAGAGATACCTTGCTTAATGATTCTTTTTTTTCATTTTTTCGATCTTTCGTAAGATCTTTTTAACTTCAAGATGGAAGATATTTACAAATTTTCCATGGTTCACACAAGCGCTTTCGGTTCTTTCTTGAATCATCATCAGGTGGAGATAAAATATTAAAAATAGAAGTGAAATATATAGTTACGAATGATAAAAAGAGTCAATGAAAAGTTTACAATAGAATTAAATGATAAA
The DNA here is from genome assembly GCF_053919585.1 of Euprymna scolopes. NCBI lineage: Eukaryota > Metazoa > Mollusca > Cephalopoda > Sepiida > Sepiolidae > Euprymna > Euprymna scolopes. The sequence continues at coordinate 63,158,871 of NC_136519.1, forward strand.
CAAATTCACTTTCTGGGCGTCCTTATAGACTCATCTAACAATACTTTCGACACAGCTGTATACAAAAAATAACTAGTACAAAATCCAGCCTCTTGAACTTTAAGAGTGAGTGCCATCAGCGTTATAACATTGCCATAATCAAAAATCTTTTAAACGGTGCTAAGATGATTTCTTCTACGAAAAAAGCACTACTAATAGAAATTAAAAATATCAAACAGGTTCTTATAAAAAATTACTTTCCGAATTATATTGTTGATCAACAAGTTAAACTATTGTTACAGTCCCCTAAAAACCTTAACAGCAATATTAGTCAATCTTCTAACACTAACCCAATATACATCTATATATATAAAAGCGAAAATGTATGTATTTATGTATGTATGTATGTACGCTTTTCCTCGATGTCCACAAAAGGCTTCTTTCAGAGAAGCGCTTGCTCGGTTCACAACTTCTTAAAACTTTTTATATCATCTATAAATTATAATATCTCAGAGTTATCCACGGAGCTCGCCTGTCTATTTAATTTTATTGACTTTCAAACGTTAATTATTCGACATTTCCCGCATCGGCACGCGTTAGATTCGGTTTTCGATATATAAAAAAAGCCAAACTCGACTCTAATCACAGGCCGAAAGCCAGTTGTCTCAAGAGCTTGCCTAATTTTGTTGTATTGGTATTTTATTGTGTGTACTTTTTTGTATGTTCAATTTTTTCTCAATCAATAAAATAGATAAATAAGTAACGTTTGTTCAATGTCGACTTCGTCATATCAGACTGTAGCTTTCATTTCGCTCCTCCTAATAAACAGGGAGCGGGTTTTTAAAAACAAACAAACCGATTTATTGACCTCATTCAAAACTGTTCCGCACAAAATGCTTACTGCTGAATACCTATCGCCGTCACGTCAATCAAAAACGCGCACCTGTTTTTTTTTTAACACTTTACTATTTTCCAACTGCGCGCCGTGAAGGCTTCGTTCTTTTTTCATGGGCACCTGTTTTTTTCACATTTTCGGATTTTTTTCACATACCCCGAAAAACACCCGGGCAACGACGGGTACCCCTCGCTAGTATTTTATAAAAACCAAATGACACCAAATTTTAGAGTGGAAGAAAAAAATAATTAAAAGTATCAATATAGATATACAGCACCCCTAGAGAACAATTCTAAGATTAGATTTATTATATACTATAAGAAGTATCGAACCCAGAACCTCATCGTTAAAAATAACTCCTCGCCGGCGACAAAAATGCTGGAGCAAACCAATATTGTGTACAAGTTTCAATGCCCCTTAGGAGAGTGTAATTCCGAAAATAAAAACGCATATATTGGACATACAAAAACAACATTGTCCCGTCGATTAACGATGCATTTGAACAGTACTAGCTCATTATACCAGCATTTAACAAATCAACATAGCTGTCCCCCCTCTAATCTTAGAAAGGTCCTCGTGGACAACACATGGATTTTGCAACGAGAAAGTAATTGTAAAAAATTAAAAATACTTGAAGCACTATATATAAAAACCCATCACCCATCTATAAAAAGCATTACTTTTGAAAGTAGCAATAATGTGCTGAAATGTTTAGCATAACCAGTATACGACTGGTTTTACTAACATTGCCTTTTATCATCCTAATTTTTAATCGAGTTTTTTTTATCACTCGTAAATGTATATTTTAATCGAATTTTCATTGACTCTTTTTATCATTCGTAACTATATATTTCACTTCTATTTTTGATATTTTATCTTCACCTGATGATGATTCAAGAAAGAACCGAAAGCGCTCATGTGAACCATGGAAAATTTGTAAATACCTTCCATCTTGAAGATAAAAAATCTTACGAAAGATCGAAAAAATGAAAAAAAAGAATCATTAAGCAAGGTATCTCTGTTGTTTTTAATAATGTTTGCCTGAATGAAGGAATGCTGCCTAAGTACACTAATATATATATATATATATATATATATATATATAATATATATATATATATATATATATATATATATATATCGATGCATAACTTACTTTTATGCACGTAAAAATATTTAAAAGCATTTAAATATTTAAAATAATATATTATTGTAAATATTTTAATAATATATATATATACATAAAATTAAATAATATATATATATTAAATAATATATATATATTAAATAATATATATATATATATATATATATATATATATATATATATATATTATCATTATTTGTTGTACCGACCTTCCTTGAACATAGGAATTTACATGATTAGCACTATAAATAGCACTAGTAATTCCAACACCGGTGAGAGAAATTATTGTATATGCACTTGTTCCTTAACCGAACCTCGACTTGATAATTCTTATTTTCCCTTTTGTTCTACGACACAACAGATTGGCAACAAGGAATCGAAACGACCATCACTGCAGAGAATCATTTCAACAGATATTTGGATACGCAAGGATTAACAGCGAATTAATTACTACAATAGTAATTTGTCGACGAGAAAAAACTTGCTACCAAAATCTACAGCGAAAAACGCGAATGTTTTTATTTAATAATTGAACACACTTACCAAGTGTTTTAGAAAGGGGAAAAGGGTTCATTCTTTCTTCACCAGAAGCCATTTTTCCTACGGTAAGAATTTTCTTCTGCAAAGCTGACACGGTATTTGCTAGTTGGTTTTGGACATTTATGTCCAAAACCAACTAGCAAATACCGTGTCAGCTTATCGTTATTTCGATAAAATCTGGGATTTGAAAAAAAAAACAAAAACAAAAAAAAACAAAACAAAAAAAAACACTTGACTTTGTCAAGAGAAAAAGATACAGACCGTGAGAAACAATTATTCGCGTAATCATTTGTGCTTAGCAAACACGTAAAGAATTAAGTCATTTTTTTCAAAAGGCAAAGAAGGTAAAAAAACAAAAAACAAAAAAAACTAAAAGTTTCCCATATGAATTCGTCGGATATTTAAAGCGACGGATTTTATTTTTGCTACGTAAAAACGCGTGCAAATAAAAAAAGTTAAACAAATCTTATCTAGATTGTTTCTAGTAAGACTAGAAATATAGCGTTCAACAAATTAAGTTACAAAAGGACTGCTAAACTGTTATTCTTCAAACAAAAGAATTTGGAAAGAAAACTTGGTTGATTTTTTTTACTAAGGAATATTTATTTAATACAAGCGTAAATTGTAAACTGAATTCGTATGATGGATGCGAAATTCAAAGATTCACTGGTGAAATTCTTCCAATTCCAGGCAGAGTAAAATCTCGCGTTGCAAAAACAGCAAATTCAACAACAAGTAGAAAGAGAAGAGAGGTTTAAACAAGCATTTGAAGAAAAATGCTTCAACAACAGAAACGCTTCGAGGAAATATTGATGAAAACACAGGAGGAACAAAGAAAAACTCTGGAGGCGACACAGTTAACTAAAGCGGGCGATAATCATAACGCATTTTCTCAAACAGCTGTGTGGGCCGCTATTGAAAATTTCAATTATAATCCAGAAGACGATGTCACTTTCATCCAGTACTATAGACGATATGAGGATATTTTTATATCGGATTGTAGTACCTGGTCAGACGCGGAAAAAGTTAGGCTTTTGCTAAGGAAACTGAGAACAGTCGAGCATACAAAGTTCGTGAATTTCATTCTCCCAAAAAGATCAGTGAGTTGAGCTTCCAAGAAACAATTACGCTACTTACAGAACTGTTTTCTGCAAAAACGTTTCTTTTCCATAGGCGATATAACTATAATATTACTAAGAAGAGAGGAAGACGACTACACTACTTATGCAAGTATAGTTAACAAGCATTGCAACGATTTTAAACTGGAGGAATTATCAGCAGATAATTTTAAATGTTTAATATTTGTGCAAGGGTTGGTCTTAAATAAAGACGCTGAAATCAGGCGTCGTGTTTTAAATAAACTCGAAAACGAACCGAATTTAAAACTACAAAACTTAGCGGACGGCTGTTAACAGTTTATGGCGTTGAAATAAGACAGTCGTTACATAGAAGAAAGCGGAGTGTCGCATAGTAAAAAGATCCATCAAAAGAAATATTCGACTTCAAAAAATAACCAGAGAAAGAAACAGGACCATGTCGGAGGTGTGGAAATAAACATTGGTACAATGAGTGTCCCTACAAATTCAAACAATGTGACAACTGCCACCAGAAAGGGCATAAAGCATCGCATTGTAGAAAACAATCTGGTAGAAAGACATCCATTAAACTTGCGAAAATTGAACTGGAGGATCAAAATATCCGGAAATATGTACAGGTGAAAATGTTTAGAAAGAAAGTAAGGCTACACCTTGATAGTGGGTCTGACATTTCGATTATTAATGTACAGATATGGAAGAGGCTTGGGAGACCCACTATGATTAAATCACATAAAACGGCGAGAAGCGTCAGTGGCGAAAAAAATACCCTCGAAGGAGAATTATTGACGAATATTTTCTTTCAAGAACAAGGCCGAAAAAGCAAGATTTTTTGTCATGCGAAAATCAAACAACCTCTTTGGTACTGATCTGTTCGAAAAGTTTAGACTATGGGAGTAGCCTTTAAGCTCATTTTGCCAAAAGGTTGAGGATTCGAATGTGGAGGCAGAAAAAACTTAAGAGGGAGTTAAAAGAGAATTTCCTAGACGTACTCTCAGGCGGTTTGGGTAGGTGTACAAAAGCGGTAGAAAAATTTAACATAAAAGTAATGAACAACTAGTGTTCAGGAAGAAAAGAAATGTTCCATATGCCGCTATAGAACAGATAGACGGTAAATTAGAAAGACTCGAACACATGGGTGTCATCGGAAAAATTGATCACAGTGAGTGGGCTGCGTAAGAAGAGTAAGGAGATTCGGGGTTGCGCCGACTTCGCGACAGGCTTAAACACTATTATCCTCTTCCGATCCCTAAAGTGAGATTTGCGAAACTGAGTGGAGGAATTTTTTTTTCTAAAATCGACCTCAGTGATGCGTACTTACAAGTTCCAGTCAATAAGGAGTGTTCAAAGCTGCTATGTATTAATACCCATAAGGGATTGTACAAGTATAACAGACTTCCTTTTGGGGGCAAAGTCGCCCCTGCGATTTTTCAGCAAATTATGGACATTATGTTAAATGGGTTGGATTTCGCAGACAATGTGTTAATGAAAAGCGCTAGTAAAGAACAACACAAAGCTCATGTAAACCAAGTATTCAAAAGGATCCAGGATTATGGATTTAAAGTAAAACAGGAAAAATGTACATTTTTTATGGAGAAAATAAAATACCTGGGGAAAATCATCGATAAACATGGAAGAAGGCCGGATCCAAATAGATCGAGTGCAATGAAGAATAATGCCTGCTCCAGCGTCACATCACGTGACCTCCTTGTTTACCTTAAATACCCTCTTCATATGAAGAGTCGAGTTCGTCTAACAACTCGCTACACTTCGACGTCTCGTCTCTGACATAAACTGTTCTCCTGTGAATTATTGTTGAAACCTGCCTTATCCCCGGAAAGGCATCTGACCACATACATACGTGGTGATAGCGGTCAAAAATTCAAAAGAATTCAGCCTCCCTCAATAATACGTTTTACAAACGGAAGCAAAGATTATTAGAAATCTGAACTTTTATTTTCGTTTATTTTTTCTAAAAGAAATTGAATTTTTACACTTTTCCCCCCTTGACATTTCTACAAAAAAAAAAAAAAAAAAACACACCACATTTCTATTAGTAACATAACATACATACGTATGTTCTTGCCGAACGAATCTTACCTTAAAGCTTAAAGAATTAATTTAATCAGACTGTTTCTTCACTTTTATTTTCTTTCAGATATTGATAGAAAATAACGGATGCCATTTGTTAATTCAAAAGTTTTCTTTACTAAACTTTTAAACTATTGAAAGGACGAAAGTAACAACAACAAAAAAAAACAAAAACAATTTTTACTCTCACTCATATTACAGCAAAGATTAATAGAAATTTGAACTTTTATTTTTCGTTTATTTTTTCTAAAAGAAATTGAATTTTTACAATAGTCGATTTAATTATATGTTGTTGTTCTTATAACAACACACCTTTGAGTGAGTAAAAAAAAAAAAAAAAAAAAGTCTCCACCCTGATCTTTGATTAAAGTTTTCTACGACTATTTTTTTCAACTTGTTCAATTTCACGGTGATTAATTTGGAAACTTTTAAATTAAAATTAAAATAAAAGGATGTCTGCCTTCAGCACTAAACAAAGAATACTCACTGAACACGAATCAAGAGGCTCGCTCGAAGCCTGGTGTGAGCAGTTATTATACCATATCTCAAATGAAGATAAATTCGAACGCTATTTGGAGGACCTTAAAATCTGGTGCAGTGTCGCAAGTGGCATCCCCCACAGAGGCTTCATAACCGATGAACAAGAGGTTAATGGGAAAAGATTCTCGGCGGAAAAAAAAGCCATTAACCTAAAAGTACTACTCGGCTTTATAAGCATCCATGCCCCTGTTGTTAGTAGTACCTTCGTAAAAGAAGAGGCGCACAGTATTGACGAAATCTTTGATAGACTCCGTCAATACTATGATTGTCGTAAATCCGGTACGACCATAATGAACATGTTTAAATTTAAATGTGGCGCCAATGAAACAAAAGAGGCTCTCTGGGAAAGATGCTACTCATTTATGGAAGACAGCCATTAAACATTGCGGATCAAAATTAGAAAACGATGAATGCCTAACCCCTACATTACAGAACATCACGGTGATGATCTGGCTTGATGCAATCCATCGAGAACTACCATCCATTGTTAAACAAAGATTCGCGATCACTCTAAGGGACTCCACTCTATATTCTATTAGGGCGGAGATCAGTGATGCTATACCATCCCTATTACAAGAAATAGGGGACAGAGAAGGGAATATAGCATACTCTTCCATCAACAGAAGTAGAAGATCTGGAAACCAGAGAGGTCGCCTGACAAAAAGACCGAAATGTTGCCTCTGCGATGCAGCAAACAGACCAGGTGCAGAGACTCACTACTTCCAAAACTGCCCTTTTATGCCAACATCAGATAGAAGATTTCTTCGATCTAAAATTACTGATATTGAAATCTTATCGGAATCTGAAGAAGAAGACGAAGACTTCGAGTACCACGAACCCAACAGTAGGATGGTCCGAGTTAAACAACCTCAGAACCCCAAAATCAACAAGGTAGATATTGTATCATCACCGTGTATGGAAGTAGAAACAAACAAAGAAAACTCGATCATTATACTGGACACCGGTGCGGAAACTAATTTAATTAGGAAAAGCGAGGCGAGACGTCTAAAACTAAATATCCTGCCCACCATCCACAAAGCTAACATGGCGGACGGTGTCTCTCCCATGGAAATAGAAGGGGAAGTACACTTCAATGTTTCGAGAAGGTGTCCAATCACAAATCAAGCCCACTGCTTTCGCTTCGACGGACTTGTAGTTAAGGACCTGAACTGTGCCATTCTGGGTGGCATGCCATTTATGGACAGGAATGACGTTTACCTTCGCGCAAACACCAACCATGTTTATCTCGGTGATTGCTGTGATTTCAAATACCTCAATATAAAAAAGACACGCTAATGTTAAAGCAGCAACTATATTGCGCGTCCCACGACAGACCTGCCTACTACCTGGTTCCAGCGTTGCCTTATCGATACCACCTGAATACCAGGATAAAATAGTTTCAGTAGAACCTAGATGCAATAACAATCAGGATGAATGGATCCAATGTGAGCTAGTGAAACCGGATCATGATATAATAACGCTCACCAACAAGTCCACCATACCCATACTCATCAAACGCCATGAGCAAGTATGTCAGATACGCCACACGAACCAATTATCACTATCCAGTGATACTTTGAAACCGACTCCAATAATTCTTACCAATGATTCCAAACAAACGGACAGGTCAGCAGAAATTTCTGTGGACCCCTCGAACATCCTTAGCCAGGAAGAAAAGACCATCTTCTTCACGACAAATAAGAAATATAATCAGGTATTTTCACCGGTAATCGGATGCTACAATGGAAGATCAGGAAATTTCCAACACAGGATTAATGTTGCCGTATCTCTACCACCACAAAGAAAGGGACGCATTCCATTATATAACCGGACAAATCTAGAGCGACTCCAAACCAAGATTGATGAACTATACGAACGAGGTGTCTTCGTACGCCCAGAAGACATAAACATCACAGCGGAATATGTAAACCCTTCATTCCTTGTTACCAAATCTTCAGGAGGCTTTCGGTTAGTGACTGCATTCACTGAACTGAGCCAGTACACCAAACCACAACCTGCTCTCATGCCCAAAGTAGATGACATCATAAGACATATTGCTCAGTTTAAATTCTTAATTAAAACTGACTTAAGTCAAGCATACTTTCAAATACCCTTGGCCAAATCATCAATGAAATATGTCGGCATCTGTACACCATTCCGTGGTGTATATGTTTATACCAGAGCGGTGATGGGTCTTCCAGGCTCTGAATCAGCTTTAGAACAATTAATGTCCAAAGTCCTAGGCGATCTAATGATAAAAAGGATCGGTGGTAAAATTGGTTGATGACCTATATGTCGGGGCCAACACACCCCGGGAACTTAACAACGTATGGGAAGAAGTATTACAAACACTACATAAGAATAACTTGAAGTTATCCCCATCTAAAACGGTTTGCTGTCCAACATCGACAGAAATTCTGGGTTGGCGATGGACCAATGGAACCCTCAAAGCTACAAGTCATCGTCTAAATACCTTGGCTGCCTGCAATCTCCCTGAAACCATCAAAGAAATGAGATCATTCATAGGATCTTACAAATTCCTAAGTAAAGTTATACCTATATATTCAGATTTTTTAGCACCTCTAGATAAAGTCTGCGCAATGGGCTCGTCAAACGACAGAATCAAATGGACATCAGATCTGGAAGACACATTCCTCAAAGCCAAAGAACACCTTAAACAAGCCAAAATCCTAACCTTACCTAGAAGAGAGGACCAACTACAGATAATCACGGACGCAGCTACAACCTCTGCCGGCTTAGCGGCATCCCTTTTCGTATTAAGAGGAAACAAACCCCACCTCGCAGGTCTATTCAACGCTCGTAAAACATCCAACCAAGCAGGTTGGCTAGCTTGTGAGTTGGAAGCTCTTGGCATAGCGTCGGCTATCAAATACTTCAGCCCATATATAATTCAATCAGAAAACATCACCGAAGTACTCACGGATAGCCGACCCTGTGTACAAGCATATGAAAAACTCCAACGCGGCGCATTCTCCGCAAGCTCCAGAGTCACGACGTTCCTCAGTGTCATATCTCGATATCCTGTCAAATTATCCCATTTACCAGGTAAAAATAATATATCGGATTACGCCAGCCGAAATCCTATCCATTGCGAAGGAAAATGCCAAATCTGTAAATTCATCAGTGCCCTAGAGGAATCCGTGGTTAGAGAAGTCACCGTAAAAGACATACTAGCTGGTCACAGTTCTATCCCATACATGACTCGCAATACGTGGATTCAAGCTCAACAAGACGGTCCAGACTTACAACAAGTATATCGGCTACTACGCGATGGCAGAACTCCATCTAAAAAGAAGAAAGGGTTAACCACAATTAAAAGGTATTTACAACATTGTAAACTCTCATCAGCCCCTGCAGATGGGTTAATCATAGTTATGCGGGAAGAAGCCTTACGGCCTGCTAGACAAAGAATCGTCATTCCCCAAGGATGGACTTTTGGTCGCTCTACATTTACAACTCCAACACGCCAGTAAACATCAGTTAAAACAAATCTTTAATATGGGATTCTATGCACTGGATACAGATAAAGCCATCAATCGCACCGTAGATAGTTGCCACACTTGCGTATCACTAAAGCAGGTACCAAGTCAGTTCAAAAATCAATCGTCAACAAAACCACCTGACAAAATTGGGAGCTGGTACGCTAGTGATGTTATCAAACGTGAAGGACAACTGATATTATTAGTTCGAGAAAATGTTTCTTCCTTGACACAGGCAACATTATTACTATCGGAGAGCAGTCAATCTCTTAAGGGTGGCCTAATCACCACCATATCAAGATTCCGTCCCCCGTCAGGAGATGAAGTAAAAATCAGGGTCGATGGCGCTTCGGGATTTCAAGCCCTACTCACCGATAGCTCACTGGAATCGTTCCATATCAAAATAGAGGTTGGAGAAATAAAGAACATTAACAAAAACCCTATTAGTGAACGTTCAATATCAGAATTCCATACAGAACTATGCAAATTGAAACCAAATGGTGGCAAAATAACAGACACTGAATTGGCCATAATAATTTCCAATATGAACAGCAGATTCAGAGAAAATGGCTACTCTTCACTAGAAATTTGGACAATGAGAGACCAAATCACAGGAGAAAAACTACCAATAGAATACAAAAGCCTGATTGAAGAGAAACACCGAAATAGATTAAAAAGACATGAATCCTCAGCTAAATATAAGGGCCGAGGCAGAACTACCGAAATAAAAACCGATACTAAAGTTGGAGAGATCGTCTATCTATACCAAGATAGAGTTAAAACCAATGCTCGCAACAAATATATGGTGATGGAAGTTGAAGATCAGTATTGTACTGTACAAAAGTTTACAGATAAACAATTTCGGGGAAAAAGATATAAAGTGAAGAAGTCTGACATTATCAAAGTTGAACAACACCCTAACTGCCACACCATTGATCAAAACAATACCGAAAGTGAATACGAAATAGATAGTCCCATACATGTCGAATCCGAATCATCAATAGATGAACAATCGGACTCTTCCAAGCACAGTGACACAGAAAACACACAAGATGACAGTATAGACCATAAAGATCCAACCGAAGAAACACCCTGGAAGTAACTCCCAAGGAAATTACTTACACGCGTCGTCCGTCACGGATCCGAAGACGTCCGAAGTTCTTGGAAGAAAATTATATATTATAAATTAGCTCAAACAAGTGCGTAAATTCGGATCATACCCGTACAACACGGAGGAAGAGGAAAGAAGGAAATAAAAGGATTCCGTCACATCACGTGATCTCCTTGTTTACCTTAAATACCCTCTTCATATGAAGAGTCGAGTTCGTCTAACAACTCGCTACACTTCGACGTCTCGTCTCTGACATAAACTGTTCTCCTGTGAATTATTGTTGAAACCTGCCTTATCCCCGGAAAGGCATCTGACCACATACATACGCAGAAAATATTGCGTCTTTACAAAGTTTCTTAGGTTTGGCAAATTACTACAATGTATTTGTGCCAAATATGCATAAACTAAGGTTGCCTTTAAATGAACTGTTAAGGAAAGATCAAAAATGGGTCTTGATGCAAGAGTGCGAAGAAGCATTTCGGGAAATTAAAGAGATTTTAGCGTCTGACTTATTTCTAGCACATTATAATCCCAAGCGTGAAATAATAGTTGCAAGCGATGCCAGCTCCTATGGCACAGGAGCATGCATTTTACACAAAATGGATGATGGAAAAGTGAAACCCATAGCACATTCATCCCGATCACTTTTGCCAGCCGAAAAGAGCTACTCACAAATTGAAAAAGAAGCGCTAAGCATTATATTCGCGGTAAAGAAATTTCATCGTTTCCTGCACGGTAGGCAATTTCTGTTGCAAACAGATCACAAACCATTATTAACGATTTTCGGATCGAAAAAGAGACTACCACAACATACGGCGAATAGACCCAAAGATGGGGTACCATACTTCTGAATTACAATTTTCAAATGGAGTACGTACCATCTAAAAAATTGGTTATGCAGACGGGTTATCGAGGTTAATACCTAAGCAGACAGAACCATTGGAGGATATGGTAATAGCAGCCATTCAAGCGGAAGTTGAAGTAAAAAATACGTTATGTGACACAATAAGAGAACTTCCAGTAACGCTTGATGAGATTAAGAGTAAGGCAGAAGTGGACGAATTTATTATGCGCACGAAACAAAGGATCAACAATAACGAACTGGATGAAGAAATTTATTAAATTTGCGATAACGTCCTGTTATATAGCGACAGGGTCGTAATTCCTGCGACATTACAGAAAAGAATGCTGAAGGAATTCCATGTAAGGCATCCAGGTATATCAAGAATGAAAAGCCTTATGCACTCTTTCATTTATTGGCCAAACATGGATAAGGATATAGAAGGAAAAATCAGGGAGTGTAGAGGATGCGCGTTAGCTATGAAAGGTCCTCCGACTCAATTCGGATCGTTGGCAAAACCGGACCGACCTTGGTCTAGGATTCATTTATATTTGCAGGACCGCTAGATGGGTTTAACTATCTCATTGTTATAGACAGCCTATCTAAATGGTCGGAAGTATTAAAATTTAAGAATCCCACATCCGAGGTAACTATTAACTTCCTATTCGCTAGGTTTGGAGTAATAGACTGCATTGTTACAGATAATGGAATTCAATTTACGTCTACCGAATTGAAAAGTTTTTGCGAGGATCATCTAATCGAGCATATAACCATTCCGCCATACCACCCAAGAAGTAATGGGCAAGCAGAGAAATTCGTCGGCACATTCAAGAGAGCCCTGAAAAAAGCTTGTGGGTCGCCGACGGATCAGTCAATCAAACAGTTTTTACAAGTCTACAGAGTCACTTCGAATGCAAACATCAGAATGTCGAAGACACCTGCTGAGGTTATGTTCGGACGCAAAGTTAGATCGATTTTTCACAAGTTGTTACCAAACCAGGATAGGCCAAACCTAAAAAAAACAAAACAAAAAAAAAAAACGATAACAAAAATACGGTATAAACTTGGCGAAAGAGTCTTCTACAAGATTCACAAAAATAATAAGATTTTCTATGAGGCATTTGAGAAACAAATAGGCAACATGGTTTACATGACTGAGAGACCAGACTTCGTGCACAAACGTCACACTAACCAAATTCGGAACAGATACTCGAACAGTTAGGTGACCAGATCGCCAAGGAGGACATCATAGACGCAGTATTTGATACTTTTCAGATGCCCATACCAGATACAGCTCCGGAGAACAGAAGATCAAACAGAAAACGGAAATCAACAGAATTGATTAGGGTGAACCCAAAACAAAAACGTTATTAATACAAGACGGGATATTTTCAAAGCCGGCCTTCCTTGAGCAGGGGAATTTACACCGATTAGCACTATAAATAGCGCTAGTAATTCCAACACAAGTGAGAGAGATGCGACTGCACTTCAACTGCTAGCCGAGTGCCCAGCAGTTATACACGCTTTCCTATCTTTGTACATTTTGTTAATACACTTGTTCCTTAACCGAACCTCGGCTTGATTGTTCTTATTTTCACTGTTGTCCCACGACACCACCACCACCACCACCACCACCACCACCACCACCACCACCACCACCACCACATAATCATCATCATCATCATCATCATCATCATCATCATCATCATCATCATCATCATCATCATCATCATCATTTTTGTAAAAAGCGAGGTGAAAATAGTTCAAGGAGTAATTCATAACACCATAAGAAAGAACATATCGAGTAGGGAACTTAACAGGCTTCTGTATGCAGCATAATACCTTGTTGCGAATCTCTTGGCTTAATACAGAAGAAAAATAGAGAAATGAAGGATAGAAGGCCACACTGGCAGAGGCGGCTTGAAGAAAGTATTAAACTATGGTGGAAAGACATTGGTAGAATCGAAGAAATAAGAAAAGAAGTTAAACTAGAACAGAAAGCCAAGGACGAGCTTGAAAGGAGGTATAGATTGCTGGAAAAGGGAACGATGACCGTTCTAACAATGCTGAAAGAGAAAGTGGTATGAAAATTAGGAACTTGTTGAAAAAGGTATTGCGTTCCGGCAGAACAATCTTTTCCGGAACAATCAGTCTCAGCTGTATAAAGAATTAAATAGTAGAAAAGAGGCGGGAAATAACAACACTCCAAATGCATATGATGCTAGGAAGTTCTGGAGTGGGATTTGTTCTGTCGAAAGGCGATATAATAAGAAGGCTAGCTGGTTGGGAGAGGTCAGAGAAAGGCTATCAGGAATGCAGCAGATGAAGAACGTTGAGATAACCATTGATGACGTGAAGGCTGGGATACGAAGCATGACAAACTGGAAGGCACCTGATCCAGATGGAGTGATGGGCTTCTGGTTCAAACAGTTCCAATGCCTTTATTCACCTATAGCTGCTGCCCTGCAAAGGGTCGTAGAGTTGGGTAATGTCCTTGATTGGCTTGTTAAGGGTAGGACGACACTAATTTGGAAAGATTCTGCAAAGAGAACAGATAACAGCAATTACAGACCAATTGCATATCTACCACTAATTTGGAAACTGTTAACTGGAATCTTTGCGGAAAACATTTGAGGACGTGAGTAATGGTGTCGGAAAAACTCGAGGGGTACCAAGGAGCAACTACTGATTGATAAAGTAGTAATGCAGGAGGCAACGAGGAAGAAGAGGAATCTGAGTGCAGCATGGATCGATTACAGAAAGGCTTACAATATGGTTCCTCATTCATGTATCCGTGAAACACCATTGGTGATGAAGGCTGCTAGGAATGTGGTAGGGCTTTTGGAGACAAGTATAGCTCAATGGAAAACAGTGCTGACAGAAAACAGAGAGGTGCTGGGGCAGGTTGGCATTAAACGTGGAATATTCCAAGAAGATTCGTTATCTCCATTTCTTTTTGTAATGATAATGATGCCACTGAGCATCCTCTTGAAAAGATAGAAACTGGGATATAATTGCGAATCTGGTGGAAGACGCCTCAACCAACTACTCTTTATGGATTATTTGAAGATATTCGGTAGAAATGAAAAGGAAATGGAGAGAATGGTAGAACTTGTGGTGACATACTTGGAAGACATCGGGAGGATGGAGTTTGGAATTAGTAAATGTGCGGTGCTGGTGATGAAAAGAGGAGTAAAGGTTCATTCGAATGGAATAGTGCTGTCAAATGGAGAAATTATGAAAGAAAAACAAGATGGGGTGTTGGAGGGTGTAGGTATCATGAACAGAGAAATGAAGGAGAAAGTCAGGAAGGAGTATCTTAGAAGAGGGGAAACTAATTGCGAATTCGAAATTGTATGGAGGAAACCTAACGAAAGCGGTAAATGCATGGACAGTCAGTGTTTTGAGATACAGTGCGGGAATTTCAGAACGGTCTGACAAGGAGTTGCATGCCATGGATATCAAAATAAGAAAAGTTTTAGCAATGTTTGGTATATTCCACATTCAAAGTAGCGTAGCGAGGCTGCATCAAAAGAGGAAAGACGGTGGGAGAAGATTAAAAAATGTAAAAGATTGAGTTAGAACCGAGGAAATATCGTTGAATGAGCATGTGGTTAGAAGTGAGGAGTGGATGCTTAAGGTTGTGTGAAATGAAGTGGAGGTATGTGAGATCAAGGCTGATTATGTGAAACGTATGGATAGAGAAAGGGCGGAAGAACTGGCTAGAAAGAAAATGCACAGAAGGAATGTGAGAGGCGAATGAGAAGTGGAGTAATTATGCTCCATTGGCCTTGGAGATAAGGCGTATTCACTGGGTTAAAACATAAATAATACCGATCGTAGAAGGTACGCTAGGAGTAGTATCAAGTCGCCTGGAAGGACAATCGAAAAAACTACTAATCCCGGATGTTTTACGCGGCCTTCAGATTCTGCTATTGTAGGTACCACCAACATCCTTAGGAAAACCCTTGATCTTTAAAGCTCCTGGTTTGGAGACGGGATTGAGGGAAATCCTCTGGAAATGAATCCCATCCATTTTGAGGGAGACGTTGATAAACGAAATCAGAATTATTATTATTATTATTATTATTATTATTATTATTATTATTATTATTATTGCTGTTGTTGCTGTTGTTGCTGTTGTTGTTATTAGGCCGGCCGACGTAGCCCGGTGTAAAATGCCATAAATATATTTGATTTATGTAGATTTCCTCTACTAATTATTATATTGTAAAAGAAAAAGAAAAAAGAACAGAACGAAAAGAAACTGAGACATGTGCATGCGAGTATTATGCTTTTTTCTTAAACAGTTTACTTCTTAGAAGTACAAAAAAACAAAAACGCTCGAGCTGAGATCGAAACCAACATGTAAAGACAGTGAGCCAAGTACGATAACCATTAAGGAAGCTTGCCATGATCTTTTATAAGTGTTTTCAAACCTGCTTATTTTCAAGATAAGGAAGCTGTTATGCAAACGATTCGCGCATGAAACAGCAGTCATGAAACAGCTGGCAACAAGATAAAATCCGATAACCTCAAGCATCATTTTTTCAATCAGAAGTTCAAAGCCATTAAACCGAGGTCACCGAGAGTAAGTCCAGGCCAATGAACATGACAACGTGACGTCATTACCAGATCACCATGTTGGTATACGGTGCTTAAAGTTTTTTGTGTTCAACCACGTGACCACGCTAATAGCCATAAAACATATTTTTTGTTGCCCCTTGTAGCAATTTAAACATATTTTTTATAAAGAGAAAGAACAATTCTTCATTTGGATAATTATATTCATTTGGATAATTACATTCATTTCGATAATTTTAATCTAACAAATTATAACAGTAAATGAACCTGTTTTTGAAATTTTCTTACATAGTCTATCGAAGAAAATCAAATATTTCATTTTATTATTTCTTAAACTGCAAAACAAACAATTTTTATATGAGTATATATTCAGTCCGTTCTTCTAATAATAAATAAAACTTTTCATTGAGTATTTTCAAACATTTTAAAGTTAGAAGCATTTTTCACGACAGTTTTTTTTTAAATTTGTTTTATTTAACCAAAACGATCGATGAATTAAATATTTTAGCACCGGGTGCCATTTATTTCTTTGCAATATATTTAAAACTTAAAGTGTGTTTGTTTTATGACATTTCAACTGTAAATAATTTACATGACTGAAATAGGAAATGAAATAGGAAATTCTATGTTCTCTATTGAGACATACAAACACAAATTCATCTTAAAAATTCATTAACTAATCAGTTTTAATTAAAGTTTTGATATGGACTAAAAATAAAGAGTACATTACATTTTAGTTAACGTATTTTCTTGTGTTTTATTTTATAAATAAATGCGTACTTCACGGGGAACGTGGACCATGCGTAAACGGTGTTTGTATTCAATGATTGCACTCTGAAAGCGTTTTCTTTCACTCTCTTCGTATATATCCCAAACTTTTTTTTAATCATGCGTGTATTTATTTTTAAACATTTTTTTTTCGTTTTTTGGGGATAAATTTGGCTCATACTTTTATTTCGTGCATTTTTTTTAATTTTATTTCATTTTAATTTTGTTTTTATTATTTTCTCCACTAAAGATTTTTACTTTTTTGTTAAATTATTTTTTCATACATATTCAAATAATGCCCCCACCTTTTGGCCTTAAATAGTACCCGCAGAAAAGTTTTCGTGATTAAATAAACCAAAGAAAACCTTGTGCGCATGCGTTTACAGAAAGCAATCATTAAATAAAACACCATTTACGCAGGGTTCACCGTGAAGTACGAGTAAATGTTGTACGCGCTCTGCTGAAATAACTTTATCATTTAGAAAACCATTCTTAACAGGGGGAAGGGCTTTCTAACTATTCCGAACTTTCATCTAACGATTTAATGGAAAAAAAGATACCATAAAATGTAATATAACTTGGAAATACTATCTAAAATATAGCATAGTGTGTACACTACACAAACACTATTATTATTATTATTATTATTATTATTATTATTATGATAATAAAAAACTGGTGTAGATAACATCGACTGGCGCCACATCAACGAGTTGTGAAGGGTCAGGGAGGATAGAAAGACCGAGGTGGGAGAGTACTAACCAGATCTCCACTGGAAGTGTGCAGTTCAAATCTAGTATCTTGTGTGTGTGTGTGTGGGGGGGTATTTCGTCACCCAAACCTCAGGAAACACCAATGGCTGATGCCAACGAAAAATCAATGGCTGATGTGATAACGTGCAATCATCTGTACGAGGGGTCAAGACGTGGAGAACATTGGAAATCTGAGAAGACTTCTTGTGACGCGGTTTCCAGCGAATACCACAGATTACTGCCAGTGAGCGATTACTGATGATGGCCTGTGAGACAACTTTTAGAGAGTGAAATAATAATAATAATAATGTCCCCTCCCAAATTTACCAGCATCCTGATTTAATATCGTAGATGTTCACTATATTTTCTTAGTTTTTAACCAATATTCACATTATAGTATGATTGTCTTTTAGTAGTTATGTGAACTTCATTTCCGTATTCATGTATTCTGCACTGATATGAAAAGGAAGACTATAGCGTAGTATAGGATTCCTAATCAATAATACGCTTCACATTTTGATGAAAAATATGGGGAAAAATGAACATAGACGAACAGAAAACCAAAACTTTAAATGCAATTTCTGTATTAAAAGTTATAGTTATTTAAATATTTCAACATATAATCTTGTGGAGAAAATCCAGCTCCCCAATAAGATAGGATAGGAAC